>NC_065527.1:21282514-21604988 GCF_006386435.1 Epinephelus moara
GAATGCTGTCAGAGGGACAGTTAGTCGGCCGCAGATGCTTAACTATATCTGATAGTGAGGAGAGAGATACTGGCTCAAACTGGCAAAACCACCTACGACTCTAAAGACTACCTTAAGTGCTACTTTTAAAGCTTGTTATATATCTCTGCTATACTTCTATAAAGAAAATATGTTGCCAATTGAATTACTTCAAACCCATAAAGAACCAATACCTCACACTGATGACATGTTCAGGTAAAATGGGACAGTCATGTTTGTTTTTCAGTGGTTAAATCTATTCATCTATCAGTTCAGCTATTCTTTTTCTACATCGTCAATCCCAGCCAGCATTTGTATGTGGGGCCCATAGTAAATGTGATGAAAAAATGGGCCCTTTATGGGATTGTCTGCAGGGTCCATATTGGCCCCTGGCCAACAGCCCACAAGTGGGTTTACCCAAGTGCGTATGAGCCCAAAATGGTCATTTTTTCTAGGGCCACTAGGGTAAACCCATCCATGTGGGCAACTGGCCAATATAAGGCCAATTTTTTCGCCCATTTACTACCCCCATGGGCCCTACATACAAATGTTTGCTGGAATATAACCTAGCTATTTGTTTTAAAAAGACTGTCCAACTTTTCTGCCATGCTTTCCCTGTTATTTTGCTGCCTGTATATTAGGTGCCATATTGTTTACAATTAAAGTGTGTGGGTGCTTGCATGTGTGTGGCTAATTCTGGATCTTTGTGGCTGACATGGACTCACTGCATCATCTTTAATATTTTTAAGAGACAAAAATACAAAAAAAAAAATATTTATGTTGCCTGATATTACAGTGTGGCACTAAAATGGAGCAAGTCATGAATTTATGGCACCTGGTAGCCTAAAATATGCTGGTTTCACTTCAGTTAAATGCCCCATTTTATTTTAATTTTGTCTCAATTTACCTGAATGTATTAAGTACTCATTCAAAACCATTTTCCACAAGTAAATTGTGAAAACATTTTGATCACAAGTCAAACATATAATAGAATGCAACATCCCACAACCAGTTTTGTTGTTATACGCACAACATATATGTTTTAGCTGCAGTGCACTTATCATGAAAATTAAAAAAAAAAAAATCAACATGCCACTGGCTTACATTGGAAGATCTGGGACCTGTGTTTTATTGTATCTTTGCTCTGCCCATACTACTTTATCTCAGGCCCGTTGAACTGATTGTTCAATGTAAAGCACATTTGTTGCAGCAGTGCAATAACATGTGATGATTGGCTGCTAATAAAGAGCGATCCCAAGGTGCAAAACCTTATTCGTCCCATTTTACCTGATGTCTCAATGACCTGATTCACCCTAACACTCTGAACACTGATACATACTTTTACTTTTGATACTTTAAGTACATTGTGTTGGTAATATGTACGTACTTTTACTTGAGTAAAAAAAATAAATGCAGGGCTTTTGCTTGTAATCGAGTACTTTCATGTTTTATTATTACTACTTTTACATAGGTAAAATCTCTAATTATCTCTCCTACCACTGTTCAAAACTGTAGTGCTAAGTGGTAAAGATTGTTATTTAAACTATTTACGACATTTGTGACAGCTCGTGAAGGCAACACTAGCGGAATGCTAGGGGGCGTGGCCACGAAGGCACCTACACGACGTCATCATAGTTGGGTCTCATGTTTACGTGGAAAACATGGCGGCGGAGTACCAACAAGGAGACAGCAGCTAGTAACTGCGACTGGCAGCGCGCCGGGAGCTCAACGACAGATATATTTAACCGTTAGTTTTTAGATTTGTCTCGCTGATATTTCGCATGAAGCAGTTTCCCTCTTGTTTCAGCCACAGGGACCGCGGTGATGGAAGACGAGGAGAGGCAAAAGAAGCTGGAGGCCGGCAAAGCAAAGGTAGGATTCTCAGTTTTTGGTATTAGCATAACTCACTAACACTGCTGTCTCTGCTGTAAAGTAGTACCGTAATGTTGTGGTCAACTTATTTTCTCACGGCCGAGTCTGTCAGCTGTTTTTCGCCCCCCCTCCCCTTCTTATCCCCCCCTCAGCTGTCAGTCCCAGAAAACATGCGCCCTGCTCCCACAGCCGGGGTGTTAGCATAGCCACTGCTAGCCCCAGACTCCTTTGTCATGCTGCATGTCAAACCCCACTATGTTTCATTTTACTCTATGAAACTGGCGTGTAAAAAGTGTCCACGCATTGCTTACTTAATCACCCGAGAGTCAAGCCGTCACATCGTTATCAAAGGCTTATAAACGCCACCTGAAGTGAGGCTGACAGGCTGGTGTAACAGGATTTACAGGACATATCCCCACTAGCTAGAGCAAATACTGCCCCACATGCCAAACGTGTGTGCTACATTGGCTTTATCAATCACCAGCATCAACATCTAGGTCAGGACAACCCCCCACCCGTCCAGCAACTGATGTAAAACAATGTTGCTCTAACAAGAAAATGCTGCATTTAATTTTGCCCTGTAGACCTGGATTGATGCCCATGCCATGTTCGATACTTAAAGCACAAAATTTGCATTTTACATGTTATAAATTGCAATGATGTAAATGATAAACTGCCCTGAATGAGCTATGCTGACTCACTGCTCGTAGCTTTGACTGGTGAGGTCCTGCATGACCTTGCAGCAGCTCTGGCATTGATAATTGTATGCCCAAACATTCTGGATGTGAACTCTGTACAAGTTAGGGAGATCTTAATGAGATGTAATGGTCTGAACGGGCATAAAATAGATAATGTAGGCTATGTATCATATGTAAATAACATGTGACTAATTGGAGCATATGTGCAACACAGAGAGGAATTAAACACAAAAAATGTTGTCTATGAGTGCAACTATTTAGTAATAGTAGGCTCAACCTTGATGGTCTCATCTCAGCACAACAGTCACAAATAGTTTTTCATCACTATCACTCACGTCACTCACTATTATTGCAGTTTTTGTCCAGCTGTGATTCTCTATAAACCCCATACATTTACAAAAAGCATTAAGAATAAGAATGATTTCTGTTGGGCAGACTTGAAACAGTGCAACACTCTGAGTGCTTTCCACCCTTGCCCTGCAGAGAAACATCTACGCTATTTGGTGTCTCTTTTGGTCAGTACAGGTTTCACACTGCAGCTGGTGATCTGGCTTCTAGGTTATCACAGTGGGAGAGACCACGAGAAAGACCATCTCCGTGGTTATGGCTTTGGCATTTTTCGGTTTATAAAAGGCCTCTCTGTGCTGCAGGAGGGGGTTGCTGTTTTTCTTTCCACACAGTACCATGTCACCATGCCCTCACATGCAGGGGAGAAACTTCACAAGATATTTCACTGAATAACACATTTATAATAGTAAGCACTGCAGTGAGGATATCTAGGACATTTTTATTTGTTCTAATAGCCTCCCAAAGTCAGACTGGATTTTGCAAGCTTAAATTGAGTCCAAGCTGAGTTGTGTCAGAGTCAATCAGCAAAGTATGGGGAGCGCTCAGATGATGACATGACCTAGTGTTTGTCTAGACCTCCAAACCTTAAGGGAAACATTTTTGATAGGTGTTTTAGATATAAAGTAAATACTTAGTTTGCACCTGTGTGGCTGCCTCAGATATATTTTGCTGATCGTTCAGAGGAAGTATGACATTATCAGGACAGCCGCTGTGATTTGCCAATTTGAAAATCAGAAGCAAGGACAGCTGATAGTGACTTCATAACGCGTTTCTTGAATCAGGTAGCATGTCTGAGTGAAAGGAGAACTGTCGTTTCTCTATTGTACAGACTGCTTGGAATGACGTCCATCCTGAGCAAGTGCCTATTGAGTCATATCAGACAATGAGAAGAAGTGTTAATTGTGGGCTGGTGTTGCCAGGCTATTGTTCCAAGCCATTAGCGGCAGATGCATTGTTGCTTTCACTTTTAGCTGTGTGGCACCATATTGACAAGTGCATTACCGGCATAATGGAGTTACTCGTGCAAGACTTGAAGCTCAGTTCTCCAATTACATGGCAGAGAGGGCTTGAGTGAGGCATCACGGTGATAATCTCAAGATGGTGGAAAGATCTTTGTGTAATGGCAAAGAAACTCCCAGACTCAGATATGGTATCTTTTACAATCACCAGTGGGTAAGTCTGTGGCTTTATCTCGTGCCACTTTTAGGTGCAAACCCAGACTCTGCAGATGTCTCAATAAGGAAAATCATCTTACAGTGACACGGTGTAGTTCAGTGCAGTTAAATTTTATCAATTGAAACATAAAAAAAAAAATCATTTATCCAAATAGTTGTTGCCAGTAAAGGTTGAAATGTTTACTGTCATAGGCGTGTCTCGCCACTGAATGAAATTAGCTTTATAATATTGATTTTCCCTTTTACTTTTTTATATATCTTTTTGTCTGTAGAGCATTCTCAGTCTGTCCATTAGTCTGTTACACACAGTATATTGAACAGCGTGGATTTTTTAAATTTCAAATTCCACTTCAGGGAGCACTGTGCCAGCCCTTTTGCTGTTCCAGCATTTTCAGAATCATACAGATGGGCTGAGGGGCAGGGCACTGCAGTGTTTTTTAATATGGCCTATGGGACGCACGCATCACTCATAAAGGACGCCTCGCTTATTTGTTTCTCTGCTTCTCTGATGTGCCTGCTGGTCACTGATTAAAATATGTTGGTAACTTTACCAGCCTCTGCCATTATAATTGGTGGGCTTTATTGACGGGTTGTAAAGCTTGGTATCATTCCACAAAATGAGGCATCAGGGCAGTGAATATCTGATGCACAATGTCATAGATTGATATATCATTGCTTGCTTGTGACTGTGATGCTAAAAAGATATACATGTGTGTTTCCATCCCCCTGTTTTTATGCTCATTTTCAATTTGTGCATAAAAAAATCTGAGTGTAGACACTGATAATTTGGGAGAAATATTGCAAAAAAGTTTTTACGATTAGGGGAGGTGCAAAAATTGGTGCATGAACAAAAGTAAAATGCCAGAAAGCGCAATGGAAACCAACTTGGTGAACTGATAATGCACATGAAGCATGTGACTTAAATGTTCACTGAAGAGACAAAAATATCAGCTCTCTGTGGAGCAGTGAGGAGACTGGACCCTTCCTCACATTGATACATGAAATAAACATATAAACAATATCTCCAATATGGGTATATTATGGCTCTTTTAATGACCTTGTTTCATTGTGTCCTCTTCTTCTGCAGTGGTTTAATGAAACTGACTGGAGAATATGCTCCACCAGCTGTTTATCTCCATGAACCAACATCTTCTTTTGCAGATTTTCTAAAAACTCTGTTAAAATGTGTGCTACATTTGCATGAAAACCTGGCTATGGTCATTATTTCCTAACCAAAAAAACAATATATTAACTTTAAAAAAAAGTTTTTATAGCAGCAGTCCAAATTAGAGCGACCATTTGCCAAACCATGTATGACGCAGCAAGTTTAATAGTGAGACAATTGCAAGTAGGTTGCCTTGGCGCTCAAATAGCCTAAAGGTCAGTGTCACTGTCAGGCAGCATTGGAGGATTTGAGGACAGCAAAGGTACAAGTTGATCTACTTAGCCAAGGCCTGAATGGTTAATCCTTTATGTGACTAATCATGTACGTGCCCCGTTCAGCTCTATATGATGAATAGACTTTGACCACCATGGCTTATTCAGTTTATTAATTGGCTTAATTGACACTGGAGGGTTTTACTTTTTGGCTGCAGTCTTTCTCATCACTGTATGTTTGAATGTGTAGCATTGAATGCCTTTGAAGTGTGTGTAGTGTCATGCTGTACGGCTTGAGAAGGGATTGCCAGGTGATTAATTGAATGTGATAGTGTAACAGCTGTCCAGTTTTAATTAGCTACAACTTGGAGGAAGATGACTGAACCTAACTTTCTGTGCAGGTCTGGAAACTTTTGTGAAGACTGAAGAGAGTCTTTGCCCCTCTTTTGAAATGTATAAAATGTTTTTTCACTTGAAGCATCTTGCAGAAAAGTTCCAGAAGCTTGCTGGTTTCGCTGTCAGAATGAGACGAAAGGTCTTCAGTTAGGAGCAAGTATCTCTGTGCCCGAAATAATTCATCACAGCTTTAGTGTGATATATGTTGGGATGTATTCACACCAGACTGCTTTTTGTAGTGTTGCAGTCTCTCAGTTCGAGTTGTTTGGTCACGCACTACAGTGTTTATAACAATCTTTTTTTGCACCAAATAAAAATCCTGAAAGTGTTAAGTCACGAGTGTCTTCCATATGAACTGTGCCTTGAACGAACTACAGAAAACAACACCAAGATGTTTTGGTGTATAAGGACCAAAAAAGCCCAACACTGATTTCTCAGGAGAATATGGTGAGGACATGCAACAATAGTCCTATAGGCTAGTTTCAAACCCAGGACATTGCACGCATGTCATTGTGACCTATGTCAATTTTTTTGTGCGTCATTGGAGTAGCAGCCATTTTCCTTTTGCTTGCTGTCCACTGTTTTTGGGTTTTTTTTGGAGTGAGGGAGGCTGTAGCAGTTGTCATTAGGAGGATGATGCTGCATGAGCATCTCATTCTCAGTTGAGATTATAAGGATGCTTGACTTTGATGACGGCTTATATTAGTTGAATGCAAAGGCACGTAGAGCAGGGAAAAATAAGTATCACTTGAGAGTGACTTGTTGGTCCGCAGAACCAAATTTCATTGTTCACTGATAATATGTGCCTGCTGAGAATCAGAATTAACCTCTGTAATGACTTTGTGCTTGGCACTGAGAGCAGTCTTTGCTGTGTGAAGCGAATCAGGAGCAGGGCAGGAGTAGTTAAGAGTTCATCAGAGGTTTATAGCTCTGTAAGATGCATATGCACACAAATTATAGTCAGTTCCAGCCTCTGTGTTTGAACGTTTCACGACGAAGCTCCACCCGCTGCACTCGTTATGATGAAGCAGGTGGGGCAGAGGTGGCTTCAGTTGCTGTTGCTTTGTTTTCAGGGCGATTAGCTTTTGTTGCTAACTGGAATGTGTGCATGAAGCGCAGGATTTTTGCCCTCCAGCAGCTGGCTGTTGACTCACAATGTTGCTGCCTGGCAGTCTCATTGACACATGACATCGGAGGCTGTGAGCTTCCCCCCCTCTGACGTCCACTGCACTGCTGTATTTCAGTGTTGCTTTGGTATTTTTTAGCAGTGTGTGTCTCAAAGACATTGAGCAAACTCTTTTGTAAATGATACATGTAAACTGTACATTAAACATCACATGTAATCCTTCTTAATATGTGGGAAAGAGTTTTAAACAAACTTGTGCATTCAGCATGTTTTTTTTTTTTTCCCCTTGGGGCAGGGACGTTATGCTCTTCTGAAAGAAGCTGTAGTTATTGGTCAGCTGCGTTCCTTGTGTTTCGTCATGCATCACACAAAGCAGTCATATGTATTTTTTCTATTTAAATAATGTTTCCTCATGTATTGATTTTTGCACTTCTAGGTGCAACCATTGCTGTGATGATGATTTACAGGTGACTTGTAGTTAAAGCCTGCAGAACAAGGTGGTAGTTATCCAGAGGGTAGCCTTGTATGTAGGGCTGCTCAATTATGCAAAGATCTCAATCACAGTTACTTTGGTCAGTGTTGAGATCACGATAATTTAACCCGAGCACTCATTGACCAATGGCTCTCTTTGCGGCATCTTGTTTGGAGGTGAACTAAACATGCCAAAGCCTGGCTGAGAGTCAGTTTGGACTTATAGGGAGGGGCAAAAGTGCACCATTATAAAGGACAGGAGTGTGCTGGCTTCATAACACAGGAAAAAATGTTAAAACAATTTTCTCTCAATTATCTTTTTTTATAAGCTAAAATCGTAATTGAAAATAGAATTTGATTAATTGCCCAGCCCTACTTGAATGTACTATGTAAGTGGTAAAAATGGGTAACTGATTTGTATTGTGGATATTGATATATCTATGGTACATTTCCTAGTAAATCGCTTGATAAACTGTTCATGGATGAAATAACCACAGAATAATGTTTGTTTTGGCTAAGTCATCCCATAAAATTCCTGACAAATGAAAAATCTTTTCACAAATCAATCCTGATTAACTCCAACTTTGCCTACGATGGTTAATAGACTAACTTATAAAGGGATACACACCTCAGACATAATAGCAAAATCTCTTATGGTAGGCAAATTTACATCATCTCATAATATGTATCATGTGTAGGGCTGCACGATATGTTGTTGTTATTTTACCAGAGATTGTGATTGTCATATGAGTCGTGATTTTAGTCGGAATGGTAATTTTCCATTTAATTTTCACTGGAAAAAACAAAATCAAAGACATTATACCAACACACATCAGTACTCAACCTGACTATCAAAACATTGATTTTGTAGCTTTCAGTAACACGAGATTATAATTGCAATTTATCTTATTTTATCATCTGAAAAAAATCCAGCACAGTTTACTGGATGTTGTTGTTGATGCTGTTTGTCAGCTACTACTAGAAATGGATATAAAAAAAAAAGCCTGTGGTAAAAAATATGCCTGTGTAAATGTTTTCAGACAGCAGATGGTGATACACCTACGTAGTCTCTTTTCCCAGATGGTGATACAGCTACACGGGCTCCAGCACTCCATATGTTCTGCCAATGCTCTGCTCTGTGCGGCCAAATAGGGCAGCCTGATATGATAAGCAGCTCAACGAAAGGCCGGGTTTCCCGAGACTTCTCCAAAACTCAGGGTGCTTTCTGCTGGCAGATCGCACACTACTGCTACTAGTGTGCTCCTCTGATTGAGTCAGAATTAAAGGACAGCCGTGTTGTTTTCAGAGCCTCTCTGTCGTCGTAATCACCAGATTCTCCATCTGTAACACTGGCACTCATTCATATCTCGTGCCTGGTGTTTAATGGATGAAGCTCCTGTGGAAGTACAGATAGACGGGTATATTTAGATGAGGGGTGGGGCGTGTGTGGAGGTGCAGAGGCACACATCAGAAGCCCTTTGAGCTTTTAAGCTGTGTGTTGTAGGTGGGAGACGTGACCACGACGCCCACTCTCAGCTCTGTCGTGTCGGCCTTGAACCTTTTGTGCAGCATCACTGAACCAGGCGTGTCGAAAAGTGCCTACTTTTGTGCTGACTTGGCTGCTGCAGGAGCGTGGTTTGTAGGAGAGGTGCTTAAAATCAGTGCTGCAAATAGAGCTGCAATGAGTAACTTTATTTGATCAACAAAAAAATGAATCGGCAGGTATTTTCATGATCGAGTAATCTTTTTATTCTCTTTTTTTTTGTGAGCAAAAATGCCAAGTACAGTACTGTCTAATGTCAGAACCCCAAAGAACGAAACAAAAATGCTGGTATTGTTGTCAAACAATAATGCCAAACCTGTACGATAATTTGCAATTAGGGTTATGTTTTCTGTCATAGGGTACATTTCCTGGACAGGTGAGCTTGCATTAGCTCAGTGTCCTTGGCAACAGTCTGCCTATATCTACAGCAATCCATTCAACACCTGTGCTGTGACACCTGCAGCCCCTGCTGTCTGCCCTGCTCAGCTGACTCTGCCGTCTATTTGCTGTCACCGCTTGCTCATACATAATACACATCAGTAGTAGTACTGACCAGGCTGTGTAATTAGTGTCATCATTTCCCTGGGGATGATTAATGTAAAATACTCCTACTGCTTTTGTTTACAGTATAAAATTGGTCTGTATGTGTGTCAAAGAAGGAGAGGGAGAATGAAGGTTATTGTGTTGTATAGTCTGTGTTGCTGTCACCTCACAGCAAGAGGGTTTAGGGTCCGAACCCGGGCAAAAACATGCAAGTGAGGTCAATTGTTGATGCTAAATTTGGTAGGTGTTCAGTGTGAATGTGAGCGTGGTTATTTGTCTCCATGTGTCAGCCTTGTAATAGTCTGGCAAATTGTCCAGGGTTGAGACAGACCAAGCATCATGATGCTGTTGTGAAGATGAGGGAAGATTTATATTAAGTCTTAATCTAAAAAAAGGTATGTAAATTAGCACAAGCGCTCCAGTTTCTCACATTGATGTGACGTGGAGTAAGGCTCTCACAACCACAGAAAGTTATTTCAGTCATAGATCCATGAATATTCACAATTCAAACACAAAAAGATGTGTGGTGCTCAATAAAGCAAAGAATAACATTTTGAAAATGGTGAAGAAGATAACAAAAATGTTATCTGCTGTTCAGACAGATCGTTGACATAGTTTATAAATGTAATCCCTTTAGTAGGGATTAGCACCTGGCAGAGCAAGAGGCATGTGTCGGGTCATATGGCCACAGGGAGGGAGGACTCGCTCGGAGCAGTGGGGAAGAAGCCTTTTTGGGACACACAATGTTTCGCTTGAGTTTCACGAAACTGTGTAGACTCAGAGTAGGTTCATATGTTGTTTTATTTTTGTTAGATGTATAAACTCTGTGCTGTGTGAAAGGAGCTGGCTCTTACCCCAAAGTCTGAGAATTGGGGTCAGATGAACAGAGATCTGAATGGAAGCTTCGACTGGAAATGTAGAATAGAATGATGCTTTAATGGATGTTTGTTGTGTTTGCTAATGTTTTTTCTGTAACTTCCAAGGTCCACCATTGAAGCAGAAAATGTAATTTTCTATCTTTAACACTGCCTGTTTCCCTTTCTCCTCTTCAGCTGGCTGAGTACCGTCAGAGAAAAGCTCACGCGGACTCCCAGAAGAAACAGAAAAAGAAGAAGAAAAAGAAGCCGGGCGAGGAATCTGAGGGGGACTCGCAGGGAAGGGTGGAGGTCGAGCAGCCTGTGGGAGGAGAGGAGGTCTCAGGCGGAGGACGAGATGGATCACAAGAAGGAAATAAAGACCCACCCACCACAGAGTTCAGCTTCGCCAGGACGCTGCGGAGCGGAGAGACTGTCAAGCATGACCAGACCTACACCATAGAGGTACACACACTTACTCATAACAACTGTACAGTAGCAGCTACAGTCTGTTCATTCTTTTTAATGCATATGACTCTGACCATACCTACACACATTAGGCGTCTGTTCCACTAAAGGTCATGTCAGAGCAGTTAATAACTATTTTCATTATTGACTGGCTTGCTGATTATTTTCTCTATTAATCACTGAATAGTTTAGTCTAAAAAATGTTAGAAAATACTGAAAAATGCTCATTAAAATGTCTTTAAGCTCAAGTTGACACATAAACCCAGATACTCAGTTTACTATCAACGGAAACCAGCAAATATTTGAGAAGCAGAAGCCATAAATTTATGTTGCTGCTGAAAAAATTCAGGAAGGATTTCTGGGTGTTGCCATGTTTAAGGTGATGTCAACAAAAGACTGTCTCCAATCGAAATTCAAAACTGGTTTGAACATGCCCATGTGTTTTGTCATCATTTTAAGTTTGTTGAGCAACAGAGAAAACAAATGAGTGTTTTTTGTTTTTTTAATTACATTAACCAGAGTAAAATCCACATGCCCACTGGTTTAAAATATTCTAAAATACATCTTGTAAAACTAAGACGATGTTGCATATGCCACTTTATATTATAGAACTAACTAAAATTTGACTTCAATAATATTGTACACAACTTTTTTTAATGACACCTCACATTTTTATGACACCTCACATTATATTCATTCACATCTCCAGAATATCTCTTCAAAGATTAGTCTGTGGCAAATAATAATGTTTACTGTAACTGCTTTAAAACAGCATTCAGCACATTTATTTCAGTGAGAAGTCACACAAAATTGCAGTATATAATGCTCATTATAATCATTATCAGTGTTTGTTCTCATTCAGTGATAGGGTTATTTTGGACATATTTAAAGCAAATACTGCACAGATAATTGAAATATTATTGAAATCACAATATGGCCAAATGCATCATCCAAATCATAGGAGCTCCAATGTTTTGATAAGAGTAAGATGTGTCACAGCATACTATTATAAATGAAGTATTGTGGTGCTTCATAGATGCCCCACCCTACAAATCATGTTCCAGACATAAGGGAACATGTGTCTTTAGTACAGACCCCAGCTAAAATGACATCATCATCGTTTTTTTGTTTATTTTTTTTCTATGAAAATGAAACTGGCCCAATAAAATCACAACGCATATTGCAAAATCTGTCAGAAAAATCATTGGGATATTGAGCAGCCCTGTTTAAAGCCTTTTTAGATATCAGCACTCCTCAGAAAAGTGTTTATTCAATCTCTATTGCCACAGTCTGATTTTAATTACAGTCTGTCTGCTCCTTCTGCAACGGAGAGTCTTTAAACTCAAGACATTTTATGGCTTTAGGTTTTTTTTGTCATTAACATATACTTGTAAGAGCTGAAAGAGATGCATTTGTTGTTGTAGATCTGTGCGAAAATGATCATTGTTCCCTCCAGATTTTTGTTTCTGTTGTCTCCTTGAGTTTAATGAGCCCGCTGTCATGACAACCAGTCCGACTGGGAGCAAAGAGCACCTTTGAGTTACCTTACTTCCTCCGGATTTTTAGAATTAATTGTTCATTAAACGGAAAGAGTCCAGGTGAAGGTGTATGATATTATTGAGTCACACAATTTAATCTGAATAAACATTAAAACATATCTACTTACTGAGACCTTCACACTTAAAACAGGCAAGCAGAATAAACAATAGATTAATGACCACTTTGGTTTTAATGGGGCTGTTCTTTCAAAGAAAAGCCTATTTTCCCTCTGGTACTAAAAAACCTTTACCTGAAGCCTTCCTAGAAAAATGAACAGTTCTCACTATTAAATCAAAACGCACATTCACCAAAATCTAACTAGTGAGACCCGTACATGTGGAAAAGAAATGTATCTTTGATTAAGTATCCTAAAGGTGGAGTTTGGACTTAGGTTTGGACTAATTGGTATTCGTGTTATTGTATCTCGAGATGTTTTGCTTGTTGGAGGCCGCTGACTAAATGATATGATTAAAGAGAGATCTGAAAGACTTCAATAGATGATAAGAAGAACTTTTATTTTAATCCTCTAATTTTAACAGTTTACTTAACTATTGTGCTGCGTTACAAGTAGGCTACAACATTAGCACAATCAACTAGCCAAATGCTGGTAGAATGTGCAAGTGGCTTGCAGATGCCATTCGACCAGTGGACAAAAAAAGTAGGCCTAAATTTGCACGCTGGACTCCTGGTTTTATACGTTGGTGCAGTGATGCTTTGATTGTCATTCCTATTTTGCAGAGGATTAACTGATTTATTGTTGGGTGTGAATTTCATAAAATTCACAAACTTTTTAAAGTTTTGGTTTTGCTGGGGCTTCGGTTAAACTTTCAGCTGCTTAGTTCTTCCTTTGTATAATACATCACAGCCGGATACCTTCATCAAGCATGCTGTTTGAAACTTAACAACAGAGGGATGAAAAATCAATGTTTTTGCATTCTACGAATTAATTTCATGTCCACACAAACCACTGCAGCCCTTGAAAACCAGGCTTGCTTGTTGAAATTCAAGAAATATTTAGTCAGTTCAGTGTTTGAAAGGATAATTGGTATTTGGTCTGTAAGCTTTACAAACATACATGACCTTCAACCTGCAACGAATTTCATTCATTAGTTTTAATAATGTTCCTGACGAATAAATATTGAGCAGAAAATCTGTTGAAGCAGTTTGAAAAACATGCACAGTCCTGGGGGCTCTTACACTTCTTTTTTTTCATCATTCAAGCCCTCTCAGTCTCTTTTATCGGCTCTGCGCAGCCACTTTTTCCCTGAACCCACTGTACATCTGATGCCCACAAAACTACTGGTTGCCATGGAAACAGACAATTGCCTTTAAACAGGTTGAGATGCGTCGGTCTGTGCGACCAATTCCTGTGGCCTTGCAACACTTTTTAGCAGACCTTAAGATTGATTGAATGTATGAGTGTTTTGTTGCGCAGCAAGGTTTTTTTTTTACCTTGGGAACGACCCACAATCCTGTCTGTTACAAAAGGCTGTGGGACACACTGTACTCTCCTGCTACACGGATGGAAGCTGTTATGTGTCACTAACAAATGAAACCGGTGACTGAGCCATACAGCGTGGTATGTGTGAATTATTTATGTGGATAAATTATGAAACCTCTTAAAGTTAAATGGTTAATACTCCCTCCCCGACTAAATGGTCATGAGGTCTGATTCTCTTCAGAGGTTTTCTAGTGACGCTGCTTTCTGTGAGCAGGAAATGGTTGCTGTGGAAACACAACAGCGTCAAAGTTTTTCATTCTCAAGTCTTTCACAATATAAGCAATTACAAATACGGAGTGGGTTGACTCATTGATGCCTCGAAGACATCCGCATCTGCAATTAAACTTTGCATCCATCTATGAGGTTGTAATAAAATGTTAACGTCACGTTACTTTGCAATTTTTCTTCTTTATGCTGATCAGTTTGAGGTGATGTTCTGCAATCAGTTGATGCAAAACCTGTCATTTCTCCCTCTTACTGGACCCCGTACAGTTAAAATTGATGAGCCAGAAATTAACCCAAAAATAGACTTCAATAATGGCCGTCATTACTGGGAGTGGGAGTGAGAAAGGAGCTGCGAGACAGAAGTAGGTTAGGCCCATATTTTAATGCTACAGAAATAGGACATAAGGCAGGCATTATTTGAAATTGTAATGACTGAACATTTTATTTTAACCATTTTATATTTGATCGAAGACTTCTAGAGCTGTAACGACCCCTTTTTTGTTCCACAACAAAAGACAGAAAATTTACTGCAATTACACTTATTTAGCTGCTGACATGTTGGATGTCAGTGTGTCTGCAGGTCTTTAACAACCCTTGAAATGTCTTTTTGAAATTCAGTTGTAGGAATATAAGGCCTCAAAAGTCATTAAATAGTCTTAAATTGTAGTTTGTGAGGTTTTAATTGCAACAAATATTTTATCTAATTTAATTTATCCATCTTTTATTTTATTTTTTTGTCAAAATAAGTCAAGCTCTTCTTAAAGAGCATAAAAGTCCACATTTCTGATTTACAAATCTTTGAACCAACCACTGAACGTAATAGTTTTTTTTACTTTGTACCTGCAGCAATCTGTTGGCAAAATTTTGATGAATCAAACTCACTTAAATAACCATATTCCTACATAAAACTTACCTCTGCACTAGTGCTGCAATGATTAATTGATTCATTAAGTAGTTGTTAGCTATTACATTTAATCGTAATTTATTAATCTGGTTGTGTAATTAAAACAGAACAGTCAAATTTCTTTGGTTCCAGTTTCTTTAATATGAATATTTGCTGCTTTCTTTACTCCTCCACGACAGTACACGGTAAATTTTTGGGTTGTGGACAAACCAAGACATTTGAGTACGTCATCTGGGCTTTTTGGAAACACTGATAGACATTTTCTCTATTTTCTGACATTTTATAAACCAAACAATCAATCAATTAACCAAGAAAACAGTGAAAATAATAATTGTTTGCAGCTCTACGCTGCACTGAACCCACACATATCATATGGTGCTTCTGTCATGATTGAAAGCATATTTATTTTATATTCCGTTAGTTTCCTACACACAGTATTGATGAATTTTCTTTATTCTCTCTGCTGCAGCCGGAGAGTGAAGTGTCCACTACTGCTGAAGATTATTCCTCAGAGGTGAGATGATCTTTCTGAAAATATTAACCATCACCTTTTGATTTTATGGTATCTCCAAATGTTTTTCACAGTGTTTACACGGATGCAACTTGCACACTGAAGCGTCTGTGCAGGGCTGCCAGTGTGGTTGTGTTCATGGTCACATCTGTGGCTTACTTCCTGTTTTTTAGGATCATCCAGAGGATGTTTTGTGGATTTTGTGAAAGTTTTTCATAATTTACACCTTGTTAGCCAGGTGGTTTGTTGATTGTTTTTATTGGAAATGGCATTGGAGACCCGATAGAGAAGCAGAGGGAAGCACATCACTGTAGTCAGCCAGTACACATCCGCTGAGTCAGACTACTAAACAGGGAACTACACAACATCACATGTTGGTAAAATCTTTCTTTGGTGGAGACTTTACTAAACGTCAACTGCAAACCTCACCACTCATTTTCAGGACAGTGGGTGAAAGTCTTGGAGGCCATTATTCTTCGCCTGTTCTCAAACTGTGTCCCTAATATGCTCAGCTGGAATTTGTGCTACATGAATAAAGTTCTTATTAGTCAAATTAAAGACAATCGTGCTTGTAACAGTGGCACTACTAAAAACCAGTATCATCAAAAATTCTTCAAACTCTTGTTGCTGATTTTCTGCTGGTATGTTGCCTGATGTTACTACATGTTAAAACATTAAGAACATCTATTGTAAATGCAGGTATGACAAAGGACTTTCCAGGAGCTTAAGGACAAATTCAGTTTGCAGAATCAAGATCTCTTTAGATACTTACAGGGTAAAGATTATATTGCCAAAATGATAGGTTCAAAATGATGTTGCAAAGACAACCGGATCGATGTCCGTTTTCTTACAGAGCACAGCAACTACCAACAACTCAGGACACATTGTATTTTGTTGTCCATAGTTACTTTGGTTGTTCCATCATGCTGCTAATAAGGATAGTAACTGCAAAGAACTTACACTGATACTGTAGCCGAGAGTTATGAGTTGCACCTATACTTATGAAGGTGATAAACTAACACTTTTGAGGGTCCCTAGTCTGAACCAGGATGGCAAAATAGTTGTCAGCTGTGGAAGTACAGGAGAACAGGATACAACGTTGAAAGCGGGGCCCCGTTCATTCCCATAAGAGATGCTCAGTGACGCAAGAAGCCAAAAACATTCAACTGCTGCGTTTAAAATTAGCAGGATAATTGATGCTGCTTCTGCATCATTTGGCACTTAGAGCCACTACAGGTTTAGCGCTCTGCTAACTTAAAAGGGGATAAAATGATTTAATCTTGCGGCTCTTCTAGACTTTTCAACTGTTATCGGACCGAATACATCAAATCCTGACCCAAGCATTTTGCAGGTGTTGTGATGCTCCAAAAATGTATCCACTGATTTACACACATCACTTTCACTATGAAATCTATGAGAAAAAGTGTTTTTGGGCCCAATGGCATCACGAGGGCGTCAGAAGTTGTAATTCCATTGTTTGGCCACTATGGATATTGGCTTCAAACCTGGTGCACTTCCTGGAGGCCCGTCGACAGTGCCTTGCAGCTCCGCTCCTTCTGTTTCTACCTTTCCCGAGAAAAGCTCCAGTCATCATAGACACCGCTTCACTGTATACCAAAGGGAATTTAAATCCACTCAGAGCATCTCAACAAGCTGACAATACTTCTTGGTAGCCGGAGATAACACCTTATAGCTACTGGGGAAAACAGAAGCTCTATCGTCTTCCTGTTTGGTTACGCAATGTTTTACTCACTTCCATTGTGCCATAAATCAAGCCTTCATTTTTGCGGGAGATCGTACTTGGTGGCAGACAGAATTGCATAGTGACAGGAAGGCTTATAGGGAATTAATCTAACTGCAGATGGTGTCATTGTTCTTTTGAGATTGTGAAGTTGACATCATAAACTATGTTGTTTTAGGACACTTTGGGAACAAAGGTAACAGGGCATGCACCTGATAAGGTGGCACCCCAGTCCCACAGGGTGTGATGTACCTTCACATACTCTACAGCCATTACATCGTGCAATCAGCATTTACTCATAATGATAAGTTAAAGCAAAGAAAAGATAAAGGAAATACCCAATAAAGAAAACACACTCTAATTTAAAATAAGATGGTAATCAGGGTAATGTGACGATCCCACATGAGAAATGGGAAGAGATATTTAGACAACATTAGAAAACAAGCTCTCCATCCTGGAGAGAATTTTGCTGGAAGGGTGTCATCGGTTATTTCTGTGCTCCTGCCAAGATGAAATTTTATTCAAATCAGACTCGCTGTTGTAGACCCTGCAGGACCAAAGATGCAAATCATTTTCATATATTTTGGAGTTGTCTCTCTGTGGCTCTGTTGTGAATTGAAATTCATGGCCTCCTGGAAAATGTCCCCTTAACCAAAATCAATTTTAGTTTTGAACTAGAAGACAGGAAGAACTTGAATAGAGGAGGATGGATACATATTTCACCAAGAACCAAGAAGTAGCTGGGAAATAAATATTGTGTTGAAGGTCGGATGGACTTTGTATACAATATTTATGTAATGGAGAGAATAGCTTTTCATTTTAGTCCCCCCCTGTCTAGTCTATGTACGCATTCTGTGATCCATTTTTTAACTTCTTTTTTCTTTCATGCTTGAAAGGTCTTCATGTTCATGTAGTGTCAAATTTGTAAATGTGTTTTTTGTTTGTTCTGTCTTTAAAAATCAATTAAAAGAGAATTACGTCTAAATAAGAGAGACTTAAACTAAATTAAGAAAATCTAATCAGTATATGGATGATTTAATTATGATTTCAGTCCATACTGAAATGGACATTTAAGAACATTTGCTAAGAAATTGTTTCTACCCAGTGATAACTTCTGAAATTATGTAGACTTTTTCCATCACACCTACCAAATCTTTAATGTCTCACTGACAGCATTGTGAATTAACAGGTAAATGGGTGCCATGATGAGATGACAGAGAACCTAATGATGCCTTCAAAGGATTTTATCTGGGTACAGTAATCAGATCAAGCAGCTCTTTTGTCTCGGCTTTTGGCTCTGCTAGCAAACCCACTGGCTGCTGGACGTAACTCTCTGTTTGCTTTTACTTTAAGTCTTCTGCAAGATTTCCTGTAACCCACTAACCAAGCTTATTTTATGTCGCACTTACTCCACTATATACTGACATACAGTACAGTTAAAAGCTGTACTTAAGGGAGAAGAAAAAAAAATCTTTTGTTATAAATGAATATTTTGAAAGCACAAATGACTGGGGAGATGGAACAGGGCTTTGTGACATTTTAGAGGTGTAAATTATCTGTGAAAGCTGAAGGAGAAGCAGGTGAGTGATGGAAAAGAAGGGAGAGGACAGCGAGGAACAGAACAGGAGGTGTTACACAAAAAGCCACTCTCAAATCATCAGTACAGTCCGGATAGATGGGGAGCAAAAACAGAGGTGGTTAAAGTGACATGCCGACTGCTTCATTGCTTACAGTAAGATGTTTAAAAAGAGGACTGGTTCATTAACAAAGTCACAACTGATCTATAGGACTAAGTATCTTTATGATATATTTGTTGTACCATAACTTAAATTAGATATTTTATAAATTAAATTATTGACATTTATGTTATTCCTTTGTGTGGGATGAAACCTAGTAATTATTTTCCAAATGATCTGCCTCCTACAACAATGCGACTAGGGCTGCAACTAACAGTTATTTTCATTTAAGGTTAATCTGGCCATTTTATTCTGGATTAATATTTATGCCTCTGGCGGGTGATAGCTGAGGCCATGTTTTCAAGTTGTCCATCCGTCCTATTCTTGTGAGCGTGATATCTCAAGAACACCTGGAGAGAATTTCTTAAAATTTGGCACAAATGTTCACTTGGACTCAACGATGAACTGATTGGATTTTGGTGGTCAAGGTTATTGTGACCTTGTCTGTCTCATTCTTGTGAGCGCGATATGTTGAGAACACCTTGAGGGAATTTCTTCAAATTTGGCACAAATGTTCACTTGGACTGAAGAGTAAACTGATTAGAATTTGGTGGTTGAAGGTGAAAGATCAAGGTCTCTGTGACCTAACAAAATATGTTTTTGACAGTAGCTCAAGAATTCTTACGCTGCTTATGACAAAATTTCACACAAATGTCAAACAGGATATAATGATACAGAGATGACATTTTATATTCAAAGGGTCAAGGTCAGCTTCACTGTGACATCAAAATGTTCTGCATAAAACACTTTTCTGGCCACTACTCAGCCTCATATCTTAGGAAGAGAACATTTGGTTAGATACTGAGTTAGTGACACTAATCTTGGAACTGTGCTGATTTGTATAGATCTTCTGTGTAATGAGGCGAAGATGTGTGTGAAGCATCCATGTTTTCACAGACATGGATATAAACTGTAAGGGAAACTTGAGAGACATACAACTATGGGGC
This sequence comes from Epinephelus moara, assembly GCF_006386435.1. Taxonomy (NCBI): domain Eukaryota; kingdom Metazoa; phylum Chordata; class Actinopteri; order Perciformes; family Serranidae; genus Epinephelus; species Epinephelus moara. The sequence goes on from NC_065527.1 coordinate 21,302,508, forward strand.
GGTAATTCTAGTTTTGTCCATGAAATATCAGAAAATAGTCAAACATTCCCTGTGTAAGTTCTTAATTGTCTTGCAAGAAAGAAATAACTTATGTTTGCATCATTTTGTCCCTCGAATATCCCCCTTTTTTAAACCTTTGAGGACCTACAACAATCAGATCTATCAGCAATCTGCAAAATTCAAGAACACAGGGAAAGTAGAAATACTTTGTTTGTACTATAGTTTAACTTTGCTTCCTACTTACAGCTTCTCTAGTTTTCTTTGAAAGTAGCTGAATTAAACTACCTTATCTCATTAACTTTCACTAGTAGAGCTCACTGAGACACCTTTTGCTCAATGTTCTTTAGGTTATTGGCATTTTGACCAGTATATTTAAAGCTGGTTTTGACCACAACAGCACTTAAAAATAGAAATAACATTAACATATTCCTTCATGTGGCTCCTTGCTCTTGTAACTAATTGCTGTCCCTCTCCAGTGGTGACTAATCGCTAAGCTCATTCTTGAAAGCTACTTTTCATGGCTTTACCAAAACCTTGTAAAAGTGCAACTTCTCCTGTTCAGGAGGAGGTGGAGCCCCTGCAGCAGGTGACAAAGGGAGGTACGATGGAGGATGCTCTAGCCGCCAAGACCCAGGCAGTGGAGGAGCTGAGTCGAGAGCTGGAAGAAATCAGGGCTGCCTTTGGCACAGAGGGAGTACAGCAGGTAAATGATTTATGACTTCATCATAGATCATACTGTTTGTTTTCCCTCTGAATACTAAGGCTAAACTTCTGCCAGTGCATTTACAAAACACAATGGATGGAGATTATTTTAACTTTTCTGAAATAAGAATAGTTTTGGTTCAGGGAACTTCTTAAAGTATATATTGTTTCTCCTTTTCTTTCCCCTTCCACTTTATTTTTGTATAATATCTGTTTCCCTTCCATCTCACATCAAACAGTTTAGCTGAATTTCTAATCCTGTGGTTATTTTCTCCATTTTATGGATTTTGTTAATGGTGTCCTTCCATTTGCTGAGTTGAGGCACTTTAGATTTCAGACAGTTTTATCTGTTTAATTGCTGCTGCTCTTAAATTGCTAACAAAACACCTATCAGTTTGTTGAAAGAGTGGCTGTGGTGTTCGGCCAAGTAATAATTGCTCAGGCCCAAAGTGAGTGAGAACTGAAAAATGCTATCTAAAGCTCACTTAGTTCAGTCCAATATTGCTGCAAAGCCAGACAAGAAAAGAATATATGGGTGTTGGTGGCCCCTACTTCCTTACATTTTCACCAGCAGCTCAGAGTTGCCTCTTAAACTTGTGGTTCTCCATGTATTAGTACATATATCCTTCCATATTTTTAGAGATATGACCACATTTAGTTTCATTTCTCAGCTGGTGATTGCTTTGATTTCCTGACTTCTAGATTCTTCTTCTAGAATACACTAAATTTGACCTAGTATGTTTTTTGTGTAGGCTTTGTTAGATATTCTTAGTTTACAAACTATGAAAGGATGTATCTCCTTCACTGTTTTTACTCAACTTTGTTGTTCTAAAAGGTAAATTAAATTTTTAAGTGTTCATGAAAGTTAGATTTTGGCAGGTTATGTAACTCTGATTGATGAATTCTCAGAAGAATCTATTCTTTTCTTTGTAACTATCATATAATTTATTATTAGTCGAGCCTTTACTTGCCCAGATACTATAACACTTCAATTCATAGCCTGGGCTATTATTTGTTTGAATCACTGAAAACAACAGGCCTATATTTGGGGCAGGCGTCTACAGGGGACAGGCCTTTAATTCCATTCACACAAAACTGTTGCTCAGCAAAGATCGGGAAATACAGTCCAATTGTTTATTTAATCCAGTATGAATATTACTTGTCTAGAAATAACTTTTGAGATGATATATCAATTATGAATCATTCATTTGATCCAGCTCCGCCAGACAACGCATCAGAGAGTGTCAGGGCACTCGAGGATTACAGCACCCTGCATACTGACACAATACAACTTTATCCTGTTAAAAAAATACTCACATCTTGCGTTCATTTTTATGAATAACCCTTTTGATTCTTTTGATCTGAGGACCCTTTTGGACTAAAGGAATATGAATAACTTACAGGGTAATTGAGGAATGGACACATTATTTGAGGTAGCCATAAACCCGCTTTTATACTGTTTGACAACTAGTCCAGGCCTCTAATTGAGACAGGCGTTTTTTTGTCAAAATGTGTAGCCACACTGGGCAAGTAAAAGGGACTGGGGGTTTAATTGGGATCAGGCTTTTATTTAAAGTTTTATGGTATTTCCCTGCTGTACCTTACTAATAACGCCTCAAGTGAAAAACTTTTCAACCTGCACCCTATTTTCCTATGTTTCTGTGTCTAAATGACTCAGGGTAAGAACAATTTTTGAAATTGGTTCAGTATTATGAGAGACCGCAGCAGTTGGCAACAGTAAAACAGGCTGCTGCTATGGACAATTATGCAACGTCAATTTACTTCCATTAAAAGTGCTTATTTTTGCTACTGACTGATTCTTATGAGAAGTGTAAGACAACATAATGGAAAAGACCCTTCAGAGAAACAAAATGTTTCACCGCTCTGTTTCTCATTATGACAAAGTCTCGCTCAAGGAAAAGTCTTGTTCTGAAATCTCATGAGAGGTGACTTGTTGTAGGAAAAATACAGGTGGAAACATTTGTGAGAGTTGGAGGGAGGAGTGCCCGGAAGAGTTAGTTGTGTGGGAGTACAGAAAGCATAGCTTAGTGATATCTAAAAGATATTAAATGTCATGGCTAAATATTTCGCTTTTTGACAATGTGAAAAAGTCCATGAGTTTTCAGAACAAGACCTCTCCTTCAGTGAGACTTGATCACAATAACAAACAGTCCAGCGAAAGGCGAGGAAATACGTATTTAATTTCTGTGTAGGGTCTTTTCCATAATGTTGTCATACACTAACAAAATCAAGCTCAGCCTGTCAGTGGACATAAACTGACAGTGCACAATTGACCGCCTGACTGCTTTGCCAATTCCGCTGCACAGTCTCACTCAATACAGGACCAATTTCAAAAATAGTTGCCTCAGTTAGTCACTTAGACAACATGGGGTAAACACAGTCCAGGTTAAAAAGATACTGAAGTTTGCCTTCAAGTTTTCTATGAGGTGATTTTACATAATTGCTTTTGACTTTTATAGCTGCAGGACTTTGAGGCTGCTCTGAAGCAGCGAGATGGCATCATCACCCAGCTCACATCTAACCTTCAGCAGGCTCGTGAAGAGAAAGACGAGATCATGAAAGAGTTTCTGGAACTGACGGAGCAAAGCCAAAAGCTACATATTCAGTTTCAGCAGGTGAGAAATTTTTATGTCTGAACCACTGTGAGATATTAGCTATTCTGTTCTACACCACCCAGCAGCACCAGGCCATTATGCTTTTATTATTTTGTTCTACTACTTGCTCTCCATGCATTCAATTAGAAATTAATTTGTATATGAAAAATCACAGCTGCAGGCAGGCGAGACGCTGAGGAACACCAGCCACAGCAGCACAGCAGCTGATCTTCTGCAGGCCAGGCAGCAGCTCATGCAGTACCAATCGCAGCTGGAGGAGCTCCAGCAGAAGCTCAGTGAGCTGGAGATGGTAATAAGTTGCCTAGTGTGATCCTGCAGACATCTTTTAGTTATACTCTGTTAAATCTAAGTGGTTACAAAGTGTGTTCTCAATATTTCCCCTGCATTTCTAATAATTGGTTTTCTTTGTAGTTGGGGAAAAGTTCAGAAGAATCATTCACACAGCGGATAAACGAAAAGGACCTGCTCATTGCTGAACAAGAAAAGGTTATTTTAAGTCAGAAGCAGTCGCTGACAGAGTTAAGAACGGCGGAGGAGTCTTTTGCACAAACACTGAAAGAGAAAAATCAGTTAATTTCCGAGCAAACTGCAATAATCACAGAACACGAGCTGTCATTGACCATGCTCAGAGAGGAGCTAGTTCATGTGGGACGGACTACTGATAAGAATATTATAGCTCCTTCAGATGAGAAAGAACTGATTATAGCAGAGCAAGAGAGAGTCATTTCAGAACGTGACTGCTCTCTTACCCAGCTCGAGGATGAGCTGGAGTCCTCTGAAAAACGCTTGCATGACCTGCAGCAGCGAATGGCTGCAAAAGAGTCAGAGCTTGAAAGATGCATGGATGAGTTGGAGATCAGTAAGTCTGACTTAGAAAGCTGTAAAAAGGAAATAGAGAGTTGTAAATTAGAGTTGGAGAAAGAGCGAATGGAATTAGAAAGCTGTAAGGGTGACCTTGCAACTTCCAGACAGAAAGAGCGAATGTCGTCTAATGAAATCATGCAGCTCATGGGCACAGTAGAGGACTTGCAGAAGCGTTATCACCAGGGCAGCCTGTCTGAGAGCGACACCATCCAAAAAATGCAGGAGGAGACTGTGAGGAAGCTTGAACTTCTCAGGGCAGAGCTGGACGAGATGTACGGCCAGCAAATAGTCCAGATGAAGCAGGAAGTTAATTTGCAGCATGCAGCAAAAGTGGAGCAAATGGCTGAGCAACATCGCGCTGAGCTCGAGCTTCTAAAAGCACAACAACTGTCCCAAAGCTCCAGTGTTAGTGTTGAGGTGGACACACTCAACGCAAAGGTTAGGATGCTTCAAGAGACATTAGAGCAATCCCAAGCAATGTATGATAAAGCCAGACATGAACTTAGCCAAGTCACCCAAGAGAAGCTCAACCTGCAGACCAAGGTTGAGGATCTCCTTCAAGATCTCCATTCTGCTAAAGAAAAAGTGGAGCAGGTCTCCCACAGTCTCATCTCTCAGGAAAGCCGACAAGATGAACTGCAGCGCCTCCAGGAGACAATTGACAATCTGAAAAGTGAGCTGGCTGCTGCTCAGGAAGCGGCGCAAGAGGCAGACATTAAACACGATTCAGAAATAACTAATTACAAGATCAAGCTGGAGATGCTGGAGAGGGAGAAAGATGCTGTGCTTGACCGCATGGCAGAGTCGCAGGAAGCAGAGCTGGAACGACTAAGGACTCAGCTTCTGTTTAGCCATGAGGAAGAGCTCACGCTTCTTAGGGAAGAGTTGCAAAGGGAGAGCTTCCTGAACACAGAAAATCTTCTCAATGAAGCCGCTATCAAGCATGAGAAAGCACTGGACGAGCTGCGCATCGGTTATGAAGAAGAGCTGCGTTTGTTACGAAGGGAAAAGGCGAGCTTTGCCACGGAGCGAGATGAGCTTTTTCACCAAATTCTTGGGCTAAAAGAAGATCTTAAGCTCGCTTCGAGCAGCTCCAAGGCAGATGAGCTTGTCCAGCAGCTTCAGGAGCTTCAGGTAGAGCTTGAGGAACTGAGAAAGGGAGGAGAAGAACGAGCTCGAATGGAAAACAAAATGAAGGCGTTACAAAAAGAGACAGATGTGCTTGAAAACCTGGCAAAAGAGAAAGAACAAAGTTGGGAGAACAAATGGAAACAGCAGGAACTGGAGAAAGAGACACTGATAGAATGTAATAACTCTTTAAAAGAAGAGTTGGCCTCAAAAAGTGAGAAAATTGAGACACTCACTGCTGAGAACAATCAAATACAGAAACAAGTAGTTGAGCTCAGTGAGAAAATTGAAACGCAGAGGACTACTTTCTCTTTTGCGGAGAAGAATTTTGAGGTAAACTATCAGGAGCTGAAGGAGGAGTACGCATGTCTTGTTGAGGCAAAGACACAGATAGAAGAGAGGACACTGAAGGAGACACTTGAGTTTGAGGCAAAAATTGCCAGCCTTCAGTCGCAGATTCGGGAGCTGGAGGAGAGCAGAGGAGATATCAAAATGGAGGACATGAATACAGATAGACAGCAACAAGCTGTGATAGAAAAAGATACTACTGAGCTAATGGAGAAGCTTAATGTTACTTTAAGTGAGAAGGAAAGCTTGGCTGGGAGGCTTTCCGAAGTTACAGAGCAACTGATGTTTACAGAGAGCAAAGTGGGACGGCTGGAAGAAGAGCTGATGAAAGTGAGACAAGAAAATGTGAAGGTCATCGCACAAAGTGAAAGCCTAGGGAAAGAACTGGAAAAGAAGCAAGAGATTATGAGCAAGCAGACGAAGGGGCAGGGTGCCCAGAGAAAAGCTAAGCTTCAGCATGAAGAGCAAGCTGTTGAGCCAGTTTGTTCTTTTGAGGATCATCACCTTCAGATTCAGTCTTTGCAAAAAGAGATAAACACTCTTCAGTCCCTCTTGCAGGCAGCTGAATCTGAAAGAGACGGCATCCGGCAGACCCTGGAGCTCCAGAGGCTTTCACAGACTCCATCTCCAGCAGCAGTCCAGTCCTCGGGGGAGGGACCTGTTGAGGGACGATCCTCCCTGCACAAGCCCACAGCTTCAGGGTCAAGCAGGCGCAAGAGACGGCAGAGGTCGAAGCAGGAGCGCAAACTGGGCATCGCTCTCTCAGACTGCAGAGAAGAAAAACAAGGGGAGGAGGAAGAGGAGGCAGCGGTGGAGGAGGAGAGAGCAACAAGTGCTGCAGAGCAGGAGATGCAGCCTCAGATGGAGAGCCAGGTTATGTCATGTTCACAAGAGAGGGCCGGTAAGGAGGACTCCACTGACGGGTACCAGGGAGACGAAGCCAGAGACTACATCAGCAAACAGGTAGGCTCTCACATGCATCTACTGCACCACTCTCCAGTCGCTGCCTTTTCTGTCTTCCTTTTTAAGTCTGATGAAATTACACGTTTGATTGTGTGATTAAAGAGCTTTTCAAAAAAGCTGTGCATGAGAAATGAAAGCACAGTTGCATGCTTCAAAGATGTCACGTTCACAGTTGATGCTTTGATGTTTGCTATTGTTATTAGCTCCATTGGAAATGTGTGGATTGCATTCACAGCTACATCAAGCTCTTAGATTGAACAGAATATGACTGAGGCATTTCAGCACTAATATGTTTCCTCTCTAGTGACTAACGGTCATGATTGCAGATTGCTTGAGTGTCTGCAGCCTTGCCTCAGACTGTTGTGTCAATAGCCATATGTTTTTAAGTTCATGCCGACCATTCAGCGACATTTATATTGTGTGTTATTGTAGTAAGAATAATGTAAAAGAAAAAATCTCGCACAGTAAAGCCTGCACATAACGATGAGGAGTCAAGACTCCATCGATATTCTGCTCATTTCTACTTTTAAAGAAACACTATACAATATTTATAATCTGCTTTCATTTGATGCTGCTTGTCCTCAAACTGAATTTGATGTTGGTTTTGAAAAGGGCTGAAAAGAAAGCAGTCACCCTCAGTCTTCTGATGGCTTTGAATCATTGCTGTTGTGTAGAAATGTGTACATTCTAGTTTCTTTCCATCCTGCAGGGAGTGAAGGGTTTGAGGTGAGAAGCCATTTTACCCCAGTCACTTCTGTGTCTGTGTCTCTCCAAGCTGTGTCTCAATTACACCAGGCAAAAGATAGTGTCTGTCTGCCATTTCACATTTGTGTTTCATATTCTTTGTCACCTCCTGGGTTGGAACACTGCATATGATCCAGAATGACATTTTCAGTGCCTTTAAGTCTTTAGAAATAATTGTAAAATGTACGTCTGATGTGTAATAGGATGGGAAAATGATATCTTATTGGATATATGTTTAATGTTTTGTATAAGCCCTCTTACATTAATTTAATCAATAACAGAACTTTTTTTTTTAATGGTATACAGTCAAACACAGATGATCAACCTCTATTAAAGCTGTTAGAAAAGCTTTATAAACAACACTCCACGCGGGTGAAACAAAAATGAAATAGAGGCAAACTAGATGTTTCTTTTGTTGCAAATTATAGTGGATCAATTTAATGATAAGTTGATTCTGCTTAGTTATTTTCTGCTCCCCCTCAGGAAGTGATCCATAATGGTGCATCTGGTCTTTCTGTCATCAATCATAATTGTCAGCATTTGTACAGAGGGGTGATATGTAAGATGTGTTTTTTTTAACCACACTGTTTTTTCTCTGCCTGCTTATTTAGGTGAGCAGACATGGGACCGGCCACCGCACGGAGTGTCAGGGAGAAGAGGAAGAGGGAGAGACGACTGAGCATGTAAATGTCACTTAAGCTCACATCCTGCCCTTTGCTTCTCAGTGTCACTTTGATACATCATACAGTGTGGCGTAAAGGTCAATAAAGAGGTGCTCATACAACACAAAAACAACAGGAATCATGCAAGAACATTTTCGTATTCTTGTCCCAAAAATCTCTTGTTCTTGAGGTTTGCGAAAATGGGATTCAGCAAACTCTCTTAAAGCTACGTTTGGAAACTTTTATATACAATAAACTTTTTTTGTCATATTTCCTGAAACTGTCACTACATTCACACAGTAGTGCGAGATAGATAATCCTTTTATCCGTTTATCTCTAATGGCATTTGTAAGAATTCACCGTATGTAATCAAAAACAACAAATCAGAGCCAAGGAGTCTCTCACACAGCTGTCAATCATGTCAGGTGCGTCAATTGCTGCTCACGAGCTGCAGTCAAACTAGGCAGCGCTGATCAAATATGAATCAAGACTCTGTGCTGACGTTACTGAGTGAAAACAGGTGGCGGGCAAAACTCAGGCAGCGCCAGCGACAATACTATTTTCACCTGGTTGATACACACAAAAACACAAGATAAGCACCCTAGTCATGGTGCAATCTTGTGTAGTAATAGGGTGTAAAAAAAAAAATAGATGGGTAGCAGAATATCGTGACACATATTTCCTTTTGAACATCACCATGAAAGGAGATCCAGGTAGATAACAGCTGTGAAAAAGAAGAACGGGACTCTGGGATCAGATGCTCCTATTTGTGGTAAACTTTTCATTTCAGGCAAGTAACGTCAGCTAACAAATGAATCATAATTAACTTACATAAAAGATAAAAGTGAAATTTTAAATGTTTTTATAACATTGATGTTGTTCACTCAAGTTGGTTGCAGACAGTTTTCTGGCAACGTTAGCTAGCTAAACATGTCTGCAACCAACCTGACTCAACAACACTTACTAACGTCAGATAAAGACATTTACAAATTTCCCTTTATATAAAATGATCACTTTTATGCAGGTTAAATATGATCCATTTGTTAGTTGAAGTAACGTACAGGAAATAAAATGTGTACCGCAAATACAATTGTTTGATCCCAGTGTCCAGTGCTTCCTTTTCACAGCTGTTATCCACCTGCATTTTCTTCTGTAATCTTACAGATCAGGTTCAAATAGTATTGTCGTTGGCGCTGCCTGTTTTTGCCCACCAGCAACTACTTGCCGTTTCCTTAGAGTTTGGATCTCACCCTGTCGTTGATCAGTTCATTGTCATTATTTGTGCAGCATGACAGCTTGCCATGACAAACCACCGCTTTGCTAGCGCTATATTTTTTTTGTGATGAGAATAATGCTTTTGCCCATTTGTTTGTTTACAAATACCGGTTACTCCCATTTCTCCCCTCAAATGTTTTCAGAAATATATTTTAGTGTACTGTTTAGCTATAAAATGAGAAAATGTGTGACCTGGCCACCACATTGAAAACAGAAGAGCCAAAACCAAGCATGGCCCACAGGCCGGAGCAAATTTTACAGCTAAATAGTACACTAAAATATGTTTCTGAAACATTTGAGATGAGAAAAAGGCAGTTTGACTGCAGTTAAACAAGCAGTGATTGACATGATTGGCAGCTGCATTACAGACTCCTCAGCTCTGATTGGTTGTTTTCCTTCAGTAGATTTTAGTGAATGCCATTAAAAGCACCATAAGGAAGCAGAGGTATATGCTTTTTTTTCATAGATTATCTGCCTCATGTACTACTGTGCGTACGTAGTGGCAGTTTCAGCAAATACGACAAAGTTTTTTCCATTAAAGATACCAACTGTAGCTTTAACTGCACAAACCTTGATGTAGAGTCAGGTTCCTTTCAGCCTGACAAATACGACGATCATTTGAATGATCTGCATCCCCAAGTGCAAGTTTTACTGACAGTCCGAGAGCAAAAAGAAGAAATTAATTGCAGAGCTTAAAGTCCTGCAGTAAGCTATCTGCAGACAAATGCTTAAAGAATTCAGCAGTGTCAATAGAAGTCGTAGATGTGACTTAAAACAACAAAGTTCTATCAGAGCAGAGCTGTACAGTGACAGAAATAAAAAGGGAATGGTTTGACAAGAAGTCAAATGCTGAAAAACATATTTCTAAAGTAAAGCGGTCAGTGATGTCACGCTGTCAGGTGCATGGAGGATGATCTACAACAATGCCTTAAGGCAGCTGTCAGAGTGAGAGAAAGTTCCTACTCTGCTGTGCCAAAACATGCCGATTAAATCTAAAAAACCTCAAATCAAATAACAGTAAATTTGCATGGCGAACAGAGTGTACTTTTTGCATTAAGTTTGATATATTAATGCATTTTATTTTAGCTTGTTTTGATGAGACACACTATTCAGACTCCAAATTCATTTGGAGGAGGGCATCACGATTTATTAAGTCAAATGAGTGTTCTTCCTGCTGTAGATAAAGGTAACCCATCTGTACTGTACATGACTCATACCGTGCTGAATGCCACAGATTCTCTTCAGCCACTCATATGTACCACTTTCAAACAAAAATGTTTGTACAAGTGGTTCCTTCAATAAATGTAGCCTTGGTTTTATACGTTTTAGTGATCTCCTCTTTAGTCTGGATTATGTTTTTTAGTAAACTAAATAATTTCCATTAGAGAAGTAATTCTGTATTTGTTGGTGTGTGAGCAGCAGCGGCTCTTTATAACACAGTTGCCGTCTGTTTGTCCTGCTCTGATCGTCTCTTATCTGCATGTTTTAAGCAGCAACATCTGAGCGGTTACAGGTTTGAAAGGACTCTTCACACCGCACTGTTAGATGTAGTGGGAATGGGGAAATTGTATCATAACAAAGCGTTTTAAATACAGCCTAATTAAAATGTAGAGTGCACTTAAAAAACATCTGACATCAAAGGTAACGGAATCACAATTTGGTAATTGCATAACCCTAGCGAATTAGTGCTAATGCATAATGCATAATTAGAGGAAAAGGCCTCACTGTTTGCCTTTTGTTCTCTGTTACAGAAGTGATAATAGCAGACCTCTCAGCCTGAAAGCAGATGGCTCGTGCCACTGCTCCGTCATAAAAATAGGATTGATGGAATTATGTTATTTAATCATAAAGCTCCTCTGATTAGCTAATGGGTGTAGCATGCTGCATAATTTAACTAAAGTGATATGTATCTTATGCTTTTTACAATTTTTCCACAATGTTACAAATGTTTGTTTTTTTGTTAATTGGTGTCATTAAGTGTGATCTTGCTGAGACAACACAGAAAAACTCTTCAATATAAAATTGTATGCTTTTGCAAAAAGGCATTTTCCTCTGTGGTTTAATCCAGCTGTGTTAATGTGATGATATTCCTTCCTGTGGTTAGGGTGAGTGCAGGCTGCAGATGGAGGCTCAGCGCATCAGCCTGTCTCAGATCCACGCCGCCCAGCTCGAGCTGCTGCAGGAGGAGACGGACGCTCGTGCAAACACTCTGGAGCTGAAACTGCAGAACCTGAAAGATCACAGTGACCGGGGTGAGTAATGCGTTTTCAGTTGCCTTTGTGCGCATTTGTGTTTGTGGCAAAGCTTTTGATGTATCATTCATGATCGTACAGCACAGATGGCTGATGTCTCTGCCGTTGTATTTGTGCTCAGCTGGTTGTCAGAGTCTGTGTGAAGCATCAAACATTTTAATTCAATTAATCCCAATTTTCCGCTCCTTTTTTTCCAGATGAGCCAAAAATTACTAAATACCACAACATGTTACAAGCTGTGTCAGAGGAATGCAGCGAGATCATTCAGGTAATTGCTGAATACAGATAGTTGTAATGTAAGTTTTCTGAATGAATTTTATTCATGTGTGTTGCCAGGTTACCACAGCAGTTAACCTTCTCTTTATCTGCTCTGTGTTCAGCGTTTTCAAAAGACGTTTGGTGAAGAGTTTTTGGAGTGTGTTGCTGGCGAGGGCCCGCTGCCCCCTTCTGTGGAAAGACCAGAAACTAGTGAATCCACCTCCATCATATTGGAGGCCAGAGGTATTTTATCTACTAAAAAATTAAATTGCAGTGTAAAACAGGGATGAGCATACTCGAGTACTTGACTTGGATGTCAGTACTGGTTCATCATATAGAGACATCACTTATTATTTCTTGCTTTGTAGAAGAAAACATATTTAGACAGGACACAATGATCTATGAATATCTGCGCAGATCCATAAAGCAAAAATGAGTGATTCGACAAAATAAATATGCAGTGCATGCAAGTACTTGACTATGGAAATTATATATGTATAAATATATATAAATACAATATTACAGATAGTATAACATGTATTTCCAGCATAAGTAGCACTGTGAACCAACATTAAATTTAATTTATACTTACAAAGTGCTTTTAAATAAAATGCATTAAATATCTTACTGTCTTCATTTTAACCATATTTGTATAAAATCATCCAATTCATTTATAGAGCTCTACAGAGATCTTCAGCAGGTGAGGCAGGGGATTGAGCAGGAACACCATCGACTGTCACAGCTCCAGGCTCTGCTGAGAGCTGACGGGAACAAGGTAAAAACTTCACATATCTGTGGACCTACAGTAAGCTGTGTCACAACTTCATACTCCATGCTAATTCTCAGCAGGTTGTTGTTGGCTCACACTGGAACATTAGCAAAATAAAATGTACACAAACACATAAAAACACTTGATTTTTTGAGACACTGTTTTCCCACAATCCACTGAAGGAGCTGCTCAGAGCTGGAAAAAGCTAAAACTAATTTGGGATTGTACCATGACAATTTTGTGAACACCAAAGAAAGCCAAACATTTCTATTTAATCTTAAGAAAAACACTTTGCTCCTTATTTATAAAGTTAAATTGGCAGTGAGATTGGAAGAAGCAGTTTGATTTGCATGCATTGGTGCATGTATTGCATCATTTCCTGTTGGCATTAGAGGAATACTTCACTGTCCAAATGATGGTGATGAATTTGTGAGTTTGTTTTTCTCGCAACCCTCCATGGTGAACAAAGAATCCAGAAATGGACAAAATGTTGATGAATTGAAGTAGATGGGGTCCAAGTTTCACAACAGTAAAACAATATCAAAACATCCTTTTACAGACTCTTACGATCAGTAGTTTTTTTGTGTTATAGTGTGACTTAGGTGAATCTGAACTAACCCTTAAAAATACCAAAGTCACAAAATAAAATAAACAATCAACTGATGGAAGCTGTGGTTGACCAGTAGCTCCAGTGAGGTAAAATTACTATTTTTGTCAACGGAGTCTTAATTTGAAGAGAGCATAGGTACATTTCACTCTCAATTCAGTTTTAAATACTAAGGTATGAACGAAATGCATGTGTCTGGAAAGTACTGAGCATTTAACTGTATATATTGAGACTTGGATTATACTGCACAAGTTGAATGACAGTTTGTCAACCAATCTTTCAATATAGTTTTGCTGTTGTCAAACATAGACCCCTGTTACTTCAGGTCATTTGAAATGTTGTTGTTTTTTTGATTCTTCGTTCACCATCGAGGCATGCGAGAAAAACAAAGTTTTCTCCACAAATTCATTGTAGCACTGGGTGAATAATTGATACACAAATTGTCATTTAGGGGATGTATTATTCCTTTAAACTGGTAAATAAGTTGATTGTTTTACAAGTGCATATATATAGTGCACAATTTCTATGTATTAAGGAATTGGCACATTTTGTCAGTTTGTTTGAGGAACAGACTAATAATAACAGGATAATAATACAATCAGAAATGCGTTAACTGATCTGTTGGTCTCCCAGATGACAGAGCTGCAGGCGGCATACGATGAACTGAAGAGCAGGAGTGAGAAGGAGATCTCTGACCTGCGTGTGCAAGCTGCTAGCTCTGCGAGCAAAGGTAAATAATGTGGAGCTATCCTCTCGAGCAAAAATTGAAAAGCAAACAGGTCAAGCATTAACGTCAGGTCGCTGAGTCAAACACGCAGGTGTGTAGTAAGAAGACGGACAGAAGTTAAATGTTCTGTAGTATTCTCTTTACTCTGTATCCCTCAGTATTTTAGAGTTTCAGGTCACATATGTGCCACTGACTTTGTGCTTTTTTAGGTGTGTGTTTTGTGCAGCACATCACATCTTTACATTTGTGTTTAGCAGCCAACAGAAATCAAACAATAACACTCCTTTGCTTTGACGTTATTTTTTGGCATGTATCCACCTAGCTGGCAATTAAGCCAAACTTCACTCTGCTTTCTGTTGCTTTTGTCACCGCTCTCTGTCCATTCAGTTCTTACCCGATGCTGTTATTTGTTACTGCAGTGACCCATTTTTCCCAGAAGGAACATTAAAGTTTCATCTTATTGATTCTAATCTTCTAATGCTATCCAGTTGAGTATATTGAATTTCTCACTTCCCCTCTGTATTGGTCAGATCCCGAGGAGCGGGCTGGTGCACCATCTACCTCCCTGAACAAGGAATTACAGAGGCTGAAGGCCGAAGAGCAGGAGAAGCAGCTCCAGCTGGAGGAGAGCCATAGACAGGAGATGGAGCATCTCCGAGCTCACTACCAGCGGCAGGCGGCGGAGAGTGAGGAGCGATACGCCACTGAGCTCTTCATGCTGCAGCAGCGACTGCAGGAGGTCACGGGAACTCAGACCCACTTCAGGTGATGATAACACTGTGAAAACACATGAGCAAATTCATTTTTTTTAAAGTTTGTATTGCAAGACGAAGGACAACAGACTAACAGAACAGCACAAGGAAGATAAAAATAAGCTATCCAAACTCATCATCAATAAATCGGCCATTAAAAATTCACTATCGCCAGTAGGCTATCTAATCGCTCGCTGTTGTACAAACACTGTTGTGTGTTTGAGCTCACCTGAATATAAAAATGTCCTATAGCTTAATGTATCAGTAAAAGTAGTGTGTAGCCTTGTCTAACAGAGTAAAAATACATAGATTGTATCGCAAATGTATTCGAGTAAGAGTAAAAAGTATTCAGCAAAACAACCACTTTCATAAATACAATTAATCAAAAAAATAAACCAAGTACATGTAATGGAGTAAATGTAACATGTTACCACCCACCACTGCCAGTAGATTAAATTTGGTATAGTTAAAATGGCATGGTTTCAGCAATGTCCCTTGGGATAAGTTACATTTTATCTTATCTTTAAAAAGAATTGATTTGACGTAGTGGATATGACTGAAAATGTTGTCTACTCAGTTGTGGGTTATTTAGCATTTAAAGAGCACTATCATTGGATTCATACAGCCCCCCTCCCACACAGTCCTCATGTTATTAGTTGCTCTTCACTTGATTGATTGGTACTGTGCATGTGATAGAGGAACAGCAGACTGAGCGACACGATCTTCTACTTTTACTCGAAGCTGGTCTGCACATCCCGTGCAGCATGTGGAAGCTACCTGACCCAGTTCAGCTGACAACAAAGCCTCAACTAATGAAATATTCACTAGGTTGTTTGAAGCTTTATTCATGCCTTTTGTTAACCCACTAACCTATAAAAAGTACCGTTCAGCCATTCAAGATCCCTTCCTGGGGGATGTGCTGTAGATAACAATATAAATGTTACTGTTTGTCCATGCACCGCTTAGTAGTACCGGTATGTTGAATTGTGTGTGAGGTTTCTAAAGAACTCCATTTGTTCAAATAGATGTATAATCGTTTTTATTTAATTTGTATTTAATATTTATTAAACCACGAGAGACTCATTGAGATTATGAATTTCTGGTCAAGGCAGGCAGCAGCTTAAATTTAAAGAATTACAGAAAATACAAAAAGAAGGAACTAAAAAAATCAAGAATAGAGAGCTCATATTTTAAAAGAGAAATTTAAGAGTTTGTTTCGTAACTGAGTTAAAAACATCAACATCTTAAGTTTCAAGTCATCCTGCAACATATTCATGCCGTGGGCTAAGAATACAGAAATGCCCTTTTTCCTTTTTCCGTACGGCCATGCAGAACAGACAGCATAAAGAAGTCACACACACACACACACACACACACACACACACACACACACACACACACACACACAACAAAACCAAACTATATTTCTGTGGGTGAGCTGTTCCTCTTCGCTAAAAAGACCAGAGTCCTACTGGTACTGTGAAAACTGAGATGCTGCTGCCCTCCACTGTTTGATATGGTAAATATAATTTCTAGACATTTTTTAAAAAATAGTTCACTTCTTAAATCCCATTTTGTGTAATTTTCTTCAGGAGAGTGATACCCAAAAATGTGGAATACAATCACACATATTATGCCCAGATATATTACATGTATGTGCACTGCATGTTTAATTTAATTCATGCAGCCGTGCCTGATATTTTATGTACTTGTTATGTCTCTAGTTCAAACGTGTAATCATTTAGTGGATCAACAGAAAATTGCTCCAAAGCTATTTTGATAGTTCAGTCATTGTTTCAGTAATTTTTCACAGGAAAAAGGTCAAACCTTGTCTTATTTCAGCCTCTCAAATGTGAGGATTTGCTGTTTTTTTGGCGCATATATGATAGTGAACTGGATATCTTTGGGACAAAAGAAATCTGAAGACACCACCTTGGACTCTAGGAAATCCTAATGGGGATTTTTTTTCTGATTTCTGTCATTTTATTGACAAAATAATGAATCCATTAATCAAGAAATCAGCAGATTAAAGGAATACTTCACCCCTAAAATGAGCATTTGTTTATGAATTAGTCATGCTGTTACCTTGAATTCATAAAGAAAACTTCTCTCTTGTATGCCTGAACGGAAAACGGCGAACATTTTGATTTATTGATTGATTGGGGACCACATTCAACAACAGCAAAACTACATCAAAATTCTCTATAAAGTTCGAGCAGCTACATGTGTATGCTACCCCAGAGGATTACTGGTGTCCGTGAATGTGGATTATGATATGGACTCATCATATTTTGACAGTCAGCAATGTTTCATCACTATTTAACTTTACCACCATCTACTGGATTTTAAGATGCATGGCATTATTCCGCCCCGTGATTCAGATCAGCTCTAAAATTTAATGGATTTGTCCTTGGTCCATGCTACACCCCTTCACAAGGTTTAATGGAAATCTGGCAAGTAGTTTTTCTGTATTGCCGCTAACAAACAAACCAAACCCCTACTTAAGTAGTCATTAATCGCAGCCCTCGTTATGTAATCACCTCAGTTCGTTTTGGATTGTATATGTCATATTAGTACTTGCTTAATAATATTGTTTCGTTATATTATTCAGGGGATGGCTGTTCAAATTACCATCACACAGAAATGTTTAGACTTTCATGCTTACAACCAAAAAGCATGTAAGCTCAGCTTGTTCAAGTTTTTTACTTGACTGATATGAAAGTAAGAAGGATACTTTCCGTCATCATGTTACAGTGATTGTTTGTCAGTCGCGGTTATGGTTATTGATTTAACAAACATTAGTCCCTGTCAATACTTCATGGTCCTTATAATTACATTTTAAGCGTTTACATTTGTACTTAACTATAAACTAATAAAAAAGCATTTCAGGCCACGATGTAAGACGTCATAAAGAAAAATAACTAAAAATAAACTGTATCAAACTGTTTAACTTATCTGAGGTTGTAGAACTATTAATTTTGACTTCTCGTTTTCTCTTTCTGCCTGTCCAGTGCTGCAGAGTCCAGCTGTGAGACAATGGAGGAGCAAGGAGACGAACTAAAGGTTTGGCTGCTACATTTTGCCCTCATCTAAATCTTCCGTGTCACATGCATCACATCTTACTACGAGCTGAAACGTGTACATGCATTAAGACGCTGTGACAGTGACGGTGGGTGGGAATGGGCAGTTGTAGCCTTTAGGCTAAAACGTGCCCTAAATTCTGCAGCTTTGCTCCGGAAGCAGCATCATGAACGGTCCTGAATCTTAACGATTGAAAGGGTCGGACGTTACATAACCTACCATTTTACCGTGTTACTCGTGAACCAAAGCGGACGTACTGTAGTCGTGTAGGCTGCATGAAAGGAGGATTCTGCCTTGCGTGAATGAGCCGCACTCCATTTACGCCATCTCTCACTCACATCACTCCAACTTCCATTGCGTCTTAGCGTGTCTCCTCCAACCTCAAAGTTTCCACAGCTCGTCTGACTGTGTGGAGATCAGAGAGGAAGATTGACAGAAGCACAGCAAGAGCGAGAATGGGAAAGATAGGAATTGGGCATGATACTCTTTAAGATATTTGGATTAGAGATGTTAAGCTTGAGGCAAGTGTTGCTGAAGAAGCTGAATCACCATGAAGCACACAAGACGGGGATTCATCACAAGACAGGGGTGGTAGTGTGTTAGGGCTAAATGTGGCTGTAATGTAATGCAAGACTTCTCTTTATCGCTTCATCATCAGGGGGTGGAGGGAACAAAACGGTGTATTTAATAGTGATCTAAGGGCGGATGGGTTTTATCTACAGTAAAGAGGAACAGTTTATTTGTGGATCAGCCCTGAGGAACTTTGTTGTCCATATTTTGTTACATGACTCTTTTTAACACACTGCGGCAGCTGTGGTCTGCTACATTAGTTCTTGTAATTTGTAGCTCTTCCTTTCTTTCACTTTTCTGCTCTCCTCACTCTTCACAGGACCTGGGTGAGGAGGAACTGTCAGAGGGAGGTGTGGAGTCGCGCTGGCCCGTCAGGTCTGCAGGCCTGACAGCACAGCTGCAGGCGCTGAGGAAAGCGCTCTACCACAAGTATGTCCAAGAAGTAGCGGCACTGAAAGAGCAGCACAACAGGGAGCTGAGGAGACTGACAGAAGAAAAGGAGCAGGAGAGGAAAGCAGAGGAGCATCAGGAGGAGAGAGGAGAGAAAAAGCAGGGTCTCAACGGTATTAACGGTGCTAGGAGCTCCAGTGAGAGCCTTGGGGCGACTGGGCAGGTCGTGCTGGAAGACAAACAACACTGGGAGAGAGTGGAAGAGGAAGTTGCCAAGGTAGGTGGACATGTATTTTTATACAACTCCTGTATGTAGTCACTTTCAATAAAACTGATGACAGAAGCATTGCGTTTGATTGATACAAAAAGGATGCAGTTGGAGTTGAATAGTCAGTGGTTCTGGTTCCTTAAATATGAATATTTGCTGGTTATCTTAGTCTTTTGTGATATTACAGTTTTTCCTGAATGTTTACACACTAACAGTGATTCCTGAAGCACGATTTCTGACACCATAAACACTAATTCACCAAGTGTGCCAAACTGAATGCACATTCTCTGCTTTACCATCAGTTTGTAATTTAATAACACACTTCTAGCAAAACTGCAAATGCTGGTCTCTACACTATTTTGCCAGTTGCCCTTTCACACTGAAACATGTGCTGCCTAACTCAAGACAACATGTGATGATGAAGTTTTATGGCCAGACCCACAAAGAAGGCCAGATTTAGCCAAATATTCTTCTGATTCATTTTTCTAACATCCATGTTTTTGTTTTCGGTAACACTTTCTGATTCATTTTTCTAACATCCATGTTTTTGTTTTCGGTAACACTTTACTTGAAGGTATCTACATAAGGGTGACATGACACTGTCATAACTATGACATGACTCTGTCATGAACTTGTCATAAACATTATGTACATGTCATAAACGTTTGTGACTGCTGTCATTAAGTGTCATTCGTTTTTTGTAATGACAAGTTGACATTGTTTGGGTTGTCTTGATTATGACAACTTGACATTAATCAAAGTGACATTACCAGAAGTTGTCTTTGTCATGACAACTTGACATTAAATTTGTTTGGGATGTCCTTATTATGATAGCTTGACATTAACCAGGATGACATTACCAGAAGATGTCTTTGTCATAACGACTTGACATTAACAAAAAAATGCACCTCTTTTTGTGTTTATGACAAGGTGACATAATGATTATTATAATTAGTTGTTATAATAAGGACATCCCAAACAAATGTAATGTCAAGTTGTCATGACAAAGACATCTTCTGGTAATGTCACTTTAATTAATGTCAAGTTGTCATAATCAAATCATTACAAAAACCTAATGACAGTAGTCATAAACGTTTATGACATGTACATAATGTCTATGACAAGTTTATGACAGTGTCATGTCACCCTTTTGTAGATACCGTCAAGTAAAGTGTTTCCTTGTTTTTTTTCTACAGTGCTTTTGTTGTATGAGGAGTGTTTGAAATTCTGTCCTCCCTTTCTTGACAATGTTTATGCTCGTAAATACACATCCATACTTTACACATTTGGATATCTGTGTGTATGTGTGTTTAATTTATGTATAGAAATTATTTTGCAAACTGCTTTGCCTGCACACAGCCTTAAGTGTTTTTTTATTTATACTATCAGTGTTAACTTAGTGCTTTGTGTGCTTGTTCACATGATGGTTTGTGTGTACTTTTTCGGAATAGTTTAAAAGAGTTTTTCCAGAGGTTTGCTTCTGCACGAGATGTATAATGTTTTGCTGGTTTGGTGTAAGGTTTTGTGGTTAGTGTGTAGAGTTAAAAATAGCCTATAGATTCAAAGATAGTGCCCTTAGCAATTAGAAAAAAACTATTACAGAGAGTATCTTTTGGTTGTGGACTGCAGGTCAGACAAAACAAGACATTCAGAGATGTCATTTGAGCTCTGCGACCATGTATTTTGCCTTTGGTTAGACCAAACAATCAGTCAATTAATCAAGAAAATATTCAGCAGAATAATCTAGAATGAAAATAACAGTTGCAGATACAGTACACTAATTCTCTTATGATGGAAAATTTTATTTTATAATTGTTAATATAATTACATCTGCACTCTTACCGTAGAGCTCTGTTTCTCTATATCAAGTAGAGTCCTAAGACACATTATCTTTGGATCCATATTTTCTGACAGGCCATAGTTCAGATGTCCGTGGAGTTTGCACAGCAGATTGAGCTGGCTCGAATCAACAAGCGTGCCTGCCAGAGGAGCGCCGCCATGCAGACCTGGTCAGATAAAGAGGAGGTGGAGGAGAGGGAGAACGAGGAGCGGGCGAGTCCCGGAGCTCCTCTCACCTCAGGCGCCTGGCTGGAGGAGGTGGAGAAGGAGAGACTGGAGAGGGAGCTGCAGGAGAGGAACGCCGAGATCAGAAAGTTAAAAGCGGAGCTGCAGAAATCAGAACCTGAGCAGGTCAGTGTTTCTAACTGAGCTGTCACATTTGATGTGTTGATTCACTCTCCGCTGTCCCCACAGATTTCATTCACTTTATCTGAGAGAATTCTGCTGTGTCATTCATTTTCAGATGCACTGTCGCAATGCAGCTGTTGCATCGAATACTCTATCATTGATTATGTATGCTTCAACTAATATTGGTTTTGCATTGTCTTTTTACCAACACAGTAAATGTGTGTTGACTAAATAATGAAAGTATTTGTTTAAATACTGTCATTAGTGAGTAATTTGGTTTAATTTGGGAAACAAGTGTAAAACGATGCAGCAACATGTTTGTGTAATATGCTGCATCACCAAACACACTGTGTGTAGAGTGGGACCTTGTAAAATGTTTCTATTTTTGTTCATTTTTGGGATCCAGCGTAATTCCCAGTGAGGTTTTTTTGGATTTGCACACAACCTTTCTAGTCTCCTATTTACCTAGTATTTCAGATACAGTAATTGCATCTCTTTAACCAACAACTTTTATCCGAAAAGTGTGGAACAAGATGTGCATACACCGTTATTATCCTTTTAAAGTAGGGTACACCATTTGAATTATTTTACTCTTGTATACACTTAATTTCTGATTTATTGTGTTTCTCACTTCAGTCGTTACAATTTCACAGAAAGCGTATTTGTTCATGCGCTGCTGTCAAAGAATAATATTTTAGATACCCACTTTCTCCTCTATCTACTCTCCATGTTCTGGTTTCCTCACGTTGATTTAGGATTATTTCTTTAAACCACCCCTCATGCCTTGAAGAGCTAATCCCAGGGCCTGCCAGGCTTTCACTAACCATTTATTGCATGATTAAGCTTTAACTCTGTGATAGCAGCGGCTGTCAGCTTCAGTGTTCTTTGTGAGATGAGTTGCTTCAACACACTCTTGGTGGTCATTCAGACAGGATAATTTAGTGAAAAGCAAAGTTCTTAAGCTGCAGTAATTGGCTCAGATGAGTTGTTATGATGAGAAAAGTCTGATGACACTCGATTGAGATGTTTACACAGATTATAATCTTATTTTCTTCTAAATTAATAGATTTATGTAAAGAATTTCATCAAGCTGAACACTGTTTGGTTGGTCCATAGAAGATGAACTGTGAAGTCTGATAAACGTGACGTAGAAAGCCAGAAGGATCTTTTGTTTTGGACAAAACTCAAATGTCCCCTAGGTCCAAAAAATATGGTTGTAGTAGTTCTGGATTTTAAATTCTTGCCATTTTAGGTTTAAATTCTCAGTTTTAGAAAACAAGCTAATAAATGACATTACAAATGATGGAACAATTAATAGACTTTTTGAGGTTTTTTTTGTGAATATTTTAGGCCCATAAAGAATGATTTGGTTGTTTAACATGTCAGTAGACTTAATTCAAACTTTAATACCATTGTTCATGTAACTTTAAATCTGTTAACACATACATAATATATATTGGCATGTTAATGTACGTTAATTATGATGGACAAAATGCTAATGCTGCATACTAAAGAATGTGGAGTCAAAATAATTACAAGAAATGGGAACATTTTTGTGTCAATAAGATTTTTAAGCTTTACAGGCATTTGTACAACACTGTATGTTGTTTGTTAGTTAGATAACTATAAAACAGTGTCATTCAAAAGATGCTATGATCTGATTCTTTGACTGAAGTCAGTGCCACTCTCGCTCATCTGCAGTCTGTGCACAGCGTAGTGTCTGGTAGTGAAGTGGCTGTAGAAGCAGAGCTGCACTTCTGCTGTGCTCTCAGAAGATGGAGCTGTCGCCTCTGCAAGTCTCTGTGCCTCAGGTGCACCTGTTGCCATAGCAGCACAAAGATACTAGTGTTTCTCCCGGCCCCGAGAGAGTCAGAAGTGCGTCTTTGTGTTTGTGTGTGTCTGTGTGCTCGTTAAAAAGGGCACTGTGTCTACGTGCCCCCTCGCCGTGCCTTATTTGAATGCACTTTTACTAATGGTCGCACACACAGCCGCTCTGTCTTTCCGCTCTGAGTTTTCAGGAGTCTTTGTGTTCAACTGCAACTTTGCAATGACGGGACTGCTGTCTGTGTTCTCTCTGCTGCCTGTCCAGGCCTTGAAGAAGAGAGAAGACGGTCAAGAAGAAGTTGAGGAAGAGGAAGATCCAGGCGGGTCAGGAGTAAAGCAGGCTGGTGGAGGCAAACTGTCATTGCAGGGTGATGGAGAGTCTTCTGATAAGGACACTGAAAGGTAGTGACAGACACTGTGTTCGTACTGTTTCCTAATAATAAACCTTTGTGTACGGAGATGCTCCAAAGATTTATATTAATTGAAGCCAAATTAGACTTAATAGGGTGACAAATATGTTGTTAATCGCATCAAGACTTTCTTTTAGCCAGCCAACATTTTGTTTTTCATTAGCGCTACAGATGCTTAGAAGAAACTCATCCTCACTGTGTGCTTACAGAAACATCTTGCGTAAGGCCAATGATAAACTCAGTCAGGTGCTGGTTGATGTCCTGAAGACTACAGCAGCTGCGGAGGAAACTATGGGACTTCACATGCAGAGCTTGCGTGACGCCTCCAGTGGAGGACAGCAGGCTGCACCCGTCAGACCTTATGCTGCAGGCAAGTAACATCAGGTCTAAGTAATAGTTTAAGGTAAATGCAGGTGTTTATGTTTGGGCAGAGGGGTCAACTGCCCATTTACTCAAATATGTTAGTTCAGATGTTGGTAGTTAGCTGGAGGTGAGATTTGTACTGTAGCAAACACACAGGAGAAGAAAACAGACGAGAAACCTTCAAACTGTAGTTTTGTCAGCACTCACTAAACGGCACCACAGTATTTATAGAGCTTAGAATCAGTTTGCATTATTATTGGGCTGCAACTAACAACTATTTCCACTATCGATTGATCTGCCGATTATTTTCACAATTAATCGTTTTATCAATAAAATGTCAGAAAATAGTAAAACATGCCCTGTGTAATTTCCCGGAGCCTCAGGTGATGTCTACAAATGGTATATTTCATCCAACCATCAGCCCAAAATTCCAAAGCTACTCACTTTATTATCACGCATGACAAAGAAAAGCATCAGATTCTCACATATAAGAAGCAGGAAACCAACCAATGTTTGGATTTTTTGCTTAAAATAAATTACGAAAACAATTATTTGTTATCAAAACAGACTAATTGATTATTCGGCTAATCCTTGCAGCTCTGCATAACAAAAATGTTTGGATACTAAGTAGTGCAAATCTGTTTTAAACCACATTCATTGCCATTTTTAAATCTGCTTTTAATTGGTCCAGAGTTGAACTTCAAATCACATTTGAACTTTCAACACAACTTGTCCAGAGTGTTGCTAGCTGCCATGACTGCAATTTAAGCTTCTGCTAATATATTCCGGTGCGACGGAGCAATACTGCACCAGGACTACATGATGCTATTGTTCTGACAAAGAGTGTATTCACCTCTCTCTCTTCAGCAACCTTAGAGATTTTAATATATAATGGAACAACATATCATCAGTTAGCGTATGGATGTTGTCACGCACAAATTCTTTGTGATCCCATGCAAATAACATCTTTGACAGTTTGTCCTGTGAGTCAGATCATATCAGATTTGCCTGCCGTCTGAATGGCTCATTATAACTGAAGGTGGCGACTCCATGGGAGCTATAGACAACAAAGTCTCGTGTTAACAAGATAATCCTGTTTGTACTGTAGGTGTTCATGGGACTCTTTTGTCCTTGTTTAATTCACGATTTTCAATATTCCTATAATCTGATATGCCAGTTTGTCTTTGTAAGTTTATTGGGCTGCACATGACTTGCTGTATTTGACCTGCTGACGTTATGCACCTTAAGATTGGTATTGTGGATTCAGATCTCTTAAATTTTGATTCATCTTGCTGCCTGCTGCTATCATGATATCCCTGTGAGACTGTGAACGTGCAGATTACGTCATGTAGTGTTAAGGCACAGTCGCGTGACACTGTGTACTCATTTGAACCATATGATGTATGCGCCTACAACCTCATTATGGTTATATATTTAGCACTGCTTTGCCTCCTGTTCTGTCCTGAATATAAACTACACAAGACTAGCATTTTTTTAAAGGTTGCACTTGTCCTTCACCAAGCCTTACATCAGTTCATTTAGTCATGCAAGCTTCAAATGGTTTTAGGAAACCAAATATTTACTCTTCTTGCAGAGTGTGCTCCTTATTCTCTCACAGTATCTTTGGTTATTTGTCTAAAGTTAGCATGCAGGTAAAACATAAACATCTGCAAACTTCATAAGGAAACTGTAATAGCCCCCTGTAATAGAGTTAAGTCTGTATACAGTATAATATACATCAGGTCTGTGTATGATATGTTTCTGCTCTCTCTTCTCTGGTCATGCCAGGTCACTCTGCACAAAGCTGCCAGGGCAGCGAGACCACTGCAGATGATATGAGTCAATGGTCCGGGGGGACGGAGGCTGACGAGGGTCTGGAGGTGTCCCTGCTGCTGGGGGCGGGGACACAACTGGAGAACGAGGAGTATCTGATGAGCATCAGCAGCCGACTCCAAACGGCTCTGGAGAAGATGTTAATGGCCATCACCGACACCACCAACCAGGTACAAACATTCTTTTGGTTAAGTGGCCTGAGATCAATTTATTATTGATCTCTATAAACAGATATCTGTATATGTATGCAGAATCTGTTGGCAGTGAGACAAGATTTTGGTATGGAAGCATTCTGATTTCTGTTTCTAGGCCAAGTATTACTGACCAGTCATGTCTGAGTAGGCTTTGGTTGCCCTGCAGATAAACACTCTGTGTGGAGAGCAAAAGAGGCAAACGCATTGGCTCAGACCCCACCGACTATCATTTAACTATGATTTATCTGCATTCATATGCATGTATGTGTTTATAGATATTAGCCAATTGTGTCTGGGCACGTCTCAAGTTCCTAATTGAACTGAAAACAATAATTGGTGCACAGAAGAGAAAGTCCTGCCTCTTGCTGTGGTAAGCAGTTTTTCCAGGTACAGCATTTCAAACGAATCTGAAAATACCCCCCTCTTTCTGGAGCTCTCCCCTCTCTGTCCTATGAACCTCCGACCAGATAGGCACAGGCACACGCGTGCACTTTATACAGTAACCTCTACAAGTACTTGTCAGTCTTATCAATCATTCCAGTTGTGATTGTGGTCCTGATGCCATTATATAATGGCAGTTTTACGCAAATTACTGTCCTTTTTTCTCCGCAAAATTATGGGCCTTTATAACCCTTTGAGATGACACACTGTCATCAGACCCACTTTTTGTCCATCTTCCTTTTTTCGAGTTGCTTTGCAGTGTAGACAGTCATTGCCAATGCTGGAGTAGCAACTGTCTCTACTGGATGCTCTTCCATTGAATCAGGCTCTCACCGAAGGGATGTGCACACGCATCTGTATTTGTGGAACAGCAAATAATCCAATCCAATCCAATCCAACTTTATTTATGAAGCACTTTAAAACAACCACTGAGGTCCCAAAGTGCTGTACAGAGAAAATAAGAACACCCTCTCATTTAAATGACCTGTGATTGGACAAAGTCTTCCGTCACTGCCTAGATTTTCTAAAACCTGAAAACAGAGCTAACAAAAACAACAACAACAACAACTTCCTAAGTCTCAGATGAGAAGATCGGCAACACTCTCTAATCTGGATGTTAAATAAAAAGCCAGTGGCTGGCTATCTTAGCTCAGCATAGAGTTTTTGAAATGGGGGAAACAGCTAGCCTGTCTATCTTCAGTAGATCTTAGTAATTAACGTCCTCAATAATAAATCTGTACAAAAACTGATGTACAATTTGTTCCTTAACAAGGATTTACATGCCAATATTTTGAACTATTCCTTTTAAAAAAGTTATTGTTTGCTTATTAAAACCATCGTAAATCAGAAGAGTTTCCTGATTTACATAGATTAGGATAATTTAATCAAATTATGACAAAACCAGCCTCATAATCTGACCAAACATTTGTTGCCAGTTTTAAATGCTCAACACTTTTTTCAGTACTCTAGTGTTGTCGTAGTTTGTTCAGAGACATTGGATCTTTTCAGGTTGAGATGTCAGAGGAACTCTTCATGAACAGTCCTGTGTGTGTGTTTGATTGTGCAGAAAGCTCCAGTGACACATTTAGGCTTTGTCAAAACATTTAAATACCCACACTCAACACTCCCTCTGTGGGTTTCTACGCCTGTTCATGGAGGCATAATGGGGATGAGACTGCAGAATGTGGCCGGCAACAAAGTTGGCCTGTCTAGAATTCACACACAAAAGAGCCGCCTCATTCCCAGTGGTTGCCTATAGATACGAGCTGTATTTACACTGAGCTTTTGTCCGGTCGATCAGCCTATCGTAGTCAGGAGTGGACAGAACAACTCCACCCCCCCTCAGGCTGTCCGTATAGTGCTCCCGCTGCGTCCAGTGTCAGCCCACAGAGACGGGGCCAGTTTAACTAGGCCATTGAATGTGTTACTGTAACTGACTGCGCAGCACATCTTCCCGTTGGCTGAAATTCATGCGTTACTCACGCTGAGATGGGTTTTATCTTGCCGATCTAAAAATAGCTTTAAAGAAATTTCCAGCCGAGCATCACTGTTGTTCAGCCTCCATCTACACAGCAGAGAGCATGATGGTAGAATTTTATTTATTGAATCATTTGGATGCTTTTAAAGGCTGTCACCACATTTTGAATCCAGGAAACTAGGAAAATGTGTGATAACGTTGTTTAATACCACTTAACCGTGATAAATGAAGAGATATTAAAGTTCACTCAGTTTTCTGCTGCTCTCAGTATACTGTTAAAATGCAATGACATGCTTGTTGAATCATAAAAAAAAGTACCTATTCTCGGCAGTCTTATATTTCACAAATTATACATCGATGTGAACACAAAAGGCACCAATAAAAAAAAGAATGATAGTCACACATTAAAGTGCAGTTTTATACTGATACTCTCTTCCTACTAACTAAAAGAAATCCCTGAGTGCAATATTGCAGTCTTTTACTTTGTGTTTATCCAAAATTTGACATCAAAATGATGATTAAAAAAAACAGTATCTTAACTACTATGATAACTAACGATTATTTTTATTGTCAGTTCATCTGTAGATTACTTTCTCGATTTATCAATTAGTTGTTTGTTCTATAAAATGTCAGAAAATGGTTAAAAATGTTGATCAGTGTTTCCCAGAGCCCAAGATGACATCCTCAAGTTTCTTGTTTTGTCCACAACCCAAAGGTATTAGTTAATAGTCATAAAGGTTTAAAGAAATCAGAAAATATTCACATTTAAGAAGCTGGCATTAGAGAATTTAGTCAAATTGATAAGTTAATTATCCAGTAATATGGTGAATAATAGTTGTAAATTAATCAATTTATCAATTAATTGCTGCAGCTATACACCTCTCTACATTTTTCTTGGGCATCCTCTTGGTGGTTTTCTTCACTTAATTTGTATCATATCAATATATTGATATATATATTACAATACAATTACAATACAATATATTGTAATCAAGAATATACATATTTATACCTTAGCTTCACAAACTCAAATGATAATTTGATTAATCTACAACAATTTTGATGATTGATCTGTCATTTAAATATTTTTTAAGCAAAAATGCCAGAAAATTCACAGGTTCCAGCTTCATAAATGTAAATATTTGCTGGTTTTCTTTGTCTTCTGTGACTGTAGGTTTTTGTGAATATTGAATATTGAATATATCAACATTAGAGCTGCAACGGTAAGTCAACTAATTGATTAGCCAACTATTTTGATAAACAGTTTATTGATTCAGTCATTTTTTCAGCAAAAATGTCAAACATGAGTGAAGAGTCTTAGGGGTTTGGACTGTTGGTTGTACCAATGAAGCAATATCAAGACATGACTTTGGGCTCTGGAAAATTGTAATGAGAATTTTTCCTTTTTTTTTTTTTTTTTTTTTTTTGGCATTTTTAATCATTGATTATAGATAAATCAAAAATGAAAACTAGAAAAGCACTCGGAGAGCGCAGACCTCCGCCAAGCAGCTCGGATTTCCCGCCATTTTATTATTTTATCCACTTTGCTTCAACCAATCACCACCAAAATTTTATCATCTGTTCCTTGTCCCATTATCAACCTTTCCTGAAAATTTCATCAAAATCCATTCAGAACTTTTTGAGTTATTTTGCAGACAAACAAACAGACAAAAAGACCAATGCTGGCGAAAACATAACCTCCTTGGCGGAGGTAATAATAGTCAGTTGCAGCCAAAGTCAACATGAATTCGGTTGATTTTTGATGATTTTCTAACACTTTTAAGACCAAACAATAATAAATTAGTCAAGATAATACTAATAAATTAAAATAATTGTCAGCTGCAGCCCCATTAAGGAACCACTCTCCATTTTACAAGCAGAATACACAGTTTACATCTCCAAGTACACACCATTTACAGCACAATAAACTTGTAATCAACAAAGCCTCCTAATGGTTTGTTCAATGATTTTCCTGCTGCTATTGATCTTACATACATTAGTCTTGTCTGTGAGCGGTGCTTGATCGTCACGTCTTGTCTGAGGAACAGCGTCGTGAACAGAGATTGATGTAACAAGCCGGTCAGGAATGTTAAGTATCTTTGTTAAACTACTGCTGTAAATTATTTGCATGAGGACGGCGTTTGTTCACTCCCACAGTCTGCCGGTAAGACGCCTCAGTGAGACGTGGAAATTGTCCATGTGCAGTCATGGTTGACATGTCAAACAGAGACAGTAGGTGGGACCGAGAGGCAGCATGTCAGAACGCCTTAATTACTTTTCTATGTAGCTACAGGACATAGGGAGGGAATCCAGTTTGACAGCTTTCTGTGGGCAGGGCGTGTGTTGTCTGTGGGTTATTTGTGTGTGTGTGAAGATTCTGTGATGTGTTTGCAAACCTACCTGGCCCACTGGCTCTAAAGATAGAAGCCACACCTGCTCCCCTCCCACTTTTGTTGAACATTATACTGCTATGTGCTGTCAAAGTAGGAAGTGGAAGCTGCTCTTGCTCTGAGTGGTGAAAACTGACATGGAAGTCTGGGATTTAATCATTTTTTTAAAAGCACGTGGGTAGATGGAGGCAACATGAGTGTAACAGAGTGACAGTAGGCTGCCTTGGGTAAATAAACTTCGCCTGACAGGACAGAGAGATCCGGCAACAGTGAGTAATATCATGAGCACGGGAGCATGCGTGGAGAGGGAATGACAGCAATCCTAGACGGAAGTAGAAAGGAAAGAGTGAAATACTTAAGATCCAAGCCCTGTCATTTCACCCTCGGCCGGCTGCTGCTTGGACTAAACAATTAAAAGGGGCCCCTGGGAGGCTTCCCTGCAGGTCGGGGTTGCTACGGTGGCATAGTATTGTTAATGAATCTCCAGTGAGAGAGAGAGAGCAGAGAGAGAGAGAGAAGAGCAAGCCGGAGCATATGTGGGGGTGTGAGTGTTACTGAGCGGCATGATATGGTTTCACTCTGAGGAAAGAAGGTCAGAGAGAACAGAGGGCTGGAGCTCTTTCAAGAGGACACCAAGAGAAGAAATGTTTGCCTTTGTGTTTACAAACCTCCTGTGGTCGTGTTCAGGAATGCCTTTTAAGCTGCCGGATCAGGATATGACTTCCACCTGCTATCGAGGATGACACTTTTTTTCTATGACACTAACTCTCACTGTTGCCGGATGATTTTCTCTCTCTCAATATTTACCTGGAACTTGTTCTACCTCCACCTGGCAGCATGTGATTGAGATGAAGTGAATGTCACCCTCTCCATCTGTTTACTCTTCTTGTGTGTGTGGCAAACACATAGAAACTGTTGCTTGGAGCTAACCACAGCGTTGCTCGCTGCTTCAGTCCCCACTGGACTTTATTCTCATTTGTGGTTACACAGCTCAGCCTGATAGATCACGGCAAATGGAAACCTCTTTTGATGACTCCAGTAAAGCAGCTCCAACATAATAAACCGAGGTTGGAAGTTCTCCCTTCCTGCGTCTATCTTTTACCATGGATTCCTACCGCTCGTACTGGAACTCAAGCATGCGGAGCACAGCGTGGGTGGAAGGGGAGGACCAGGATGTGTACGAGGTGGAATCTCGTGTACCCCTTCCCCGACCTTTCCCAATGTCCAGCACCTTGAATGAGAAGAATGCTGTCATTGTGCAGACGCAAATCTCACATGTCAATCACAGGACTAATGGTCACCTTCTTAAGGTTATCTCCAGAATCTCCCTGCCCACTCCTCCTTACACAGTAAGTTTACACCCGGCAACTGTACTGTGTTGGACAGGTTTGTGTCATTTAAAACAGATGGAGAGAGCTGTGCTGTTGATTAATACTTCATAGGTACAATTACTGCCGCCTGTTTCATGCCGTTCAGGTCTGCACATGCAGATGTGATGTAAGTTAAATGTCATTCCATGTAGGAGCACAGCAGCTCTTTTGAATCAGTAGGTGAAAGATTATATGACATCTGTGGCAGGGTCACGTTACCACTTCCTGCTTCCCATAATGTAACAATGAGACCTTTGCTCAGGGAGATATGGGAATCTATGGAAACTAACTGTGGGATGAATGCGAGTGTGTCGACAGGTTATTGCAATATGGTCATATGTCATAGCTGTTCCACAAAAATAAAACGCCGTTTGACACCTGACCTGAAGGTCATTATACGAATGTGATATCAGTATCATTTGGTTACATCTGCACCTAACCTCATTTTGTTATTGACATTTACATAGGTGGCTTTTTTGTACAGTGCCAGTGCACTTACATTAAAGTCTGTCTGCACATGCATATTTGTATTTGTAATTTGCAATTTGTAATAGTGTATCCTTAAAGGTGACAATAAAATGGATGTCTTAGTAAGTTAAAGGTAAATTGCTTGAAGGAAAACTTCACCTCAAAGTTAAATATTTTTCCTCTTACCTGTAGTGCTGTTCATCAGTCTTGATTGTTTTGATGTGAGCTGGCGAGTGTTGACGATATCGGCCGTAGAGGTGTCTGCCTTCTCTCCAATATAAAAGAACTAAATAGCACTTGGCTTGTGTTGCTCAAAGCGCCAAAAAAATAAATAAAAAAATTGAAAACTCAACAGCATGCACCCACTCAAGAACAAGAGGCTTGCGTTCAGGACTGCGCAATATATTAACATTAATGGGTTCCTTCTTGGCCAAGCTGTACAGTTCACTAGCTCAGTGATGCTAGGTGAGCTACCAGTAGAGGCACGCTTCCTTCTGCGTAGGGATGTGGTTGTAGTTCAGTAAAGAAAAAATAGTTCCTACATGAAACTCCTCCTCAGGTCTGTGGCTTATCTTGAGTGAACAGGTCATGATTTCTAGAAAGACACATTGCTGTTGAGGTTTTCAAATGTATTTTTTGGCGCTTTGAGCACCACAAGCCGAGTGCCATCAAGTTCCATCATATTAGCGAGAGGGCAGACATTTTTACGGCTGATATCGCCAACACTTGCCAACTCACACCAAAACAATCTAGATTTATAAATTGCACAACACGTAGGAGGAAAAATATATATTTTTGATTTGGGGGTGAACTGTCCCTTTAACTTGATCTATCAATTTGCTTACTTTACTTACTTACTTACTTTATATATTTATTATGCAGATAGAACAAATGGGCTGGAAGATGTGGTTGAAATCAATATTTTGATACTAGAAGGAAAACTTTCTGGATTCAGTAATTATGTTACAGTAAATGTATATGTGTAATGTGTATCAAATAGACATTGAAAGCAATTAATTGTGGTCCACTTTTATGTATTACATGAGACTTAATTTTTTTTATATGTAGAAAAGAGTTTCATTTTAATTTTGTTAGATTTGAACAACTTGCTCTGTATCATTAACATGGACAGCAGAGGTTTGTAGTGCAGTAATACGATCAATTACATCAGTGTTTGATTCAGCTGAAAGTGGTAAATGATGAGGAATAAGATTAAATAATTAATGTGAGAGAAACAAAAACTTTTCCCATAATGCAGCTTAATAAAATCTTTAATTAGATCCTTGCTGCCTTCTTAATAGATACTTCTTTCAGACCCCACACATCCAATTTGCGACACAGGCTTTTCATTTAAAAAAATGTAAATCTTGAGTCCAAGCTAAGATGACATCATTGGCCACCAAAGACATTGTACAGCTGTTGACACCAGCGGAGTAGTTCTCCTTGTGACAATTAAACTGTTGTGTAAAATCGGTGGCGTGCCCCTCCAGGGCAAACGTTTCATTTTCAGTGTTTGTTCTTCTAAGCTTATTAATACAAGTCTTCCTTCCCCTAACTGTTCTTCTTGCGTGATACTATCTTTCCTGAAGACAAAGGAAATCCAAGATGCACTGTTGGGTTTTTGCAAAAATTAAAATGCTTTTATTTGAATGGCAATATAGATTAAAAAGACCAACACATTGCAAGTTGCAACGCTTTGGTCTTGCAATGAACCCTTCAAAAGATGGAATAACCGTCTCTTTCCTGTTCCCCTCTCAGCTTGAACATGCCCGGATAACCCAGACTGAGCTGATGCGGGAGTCCTTCCGCCACAACCAGGAGATGAGCGAGCTGCTGCAGAAGCAGGAGGAGCTGCAGGAGAGGCTGTCCGAGGAGGCCCGGGCACGCGAGCAGCTGGCTCTGGAACTTCACCGCGCTGAGGGTGAGTTTGTCTGGACAATGAGAACATTTTTAGGAATTACCATGTGCACGGAATAAACAAATGAGTTTCTCCGACATGTACTTTAGGTAAGTGTTGGTCAATTTTTATGTCTCTGAGGAAGTCTGCACAGTAGGGCTGGGTATGGGTACTCGATACCTTTAAGGTATGGCGTGAAATAACACAGTACCATGTAGTATCCAGACTTCTACAGTCAACACAATACCTGTATTTGTGCTTTTTTTTGTATCCAGATCTAGAAAAAATTTGTATGGTTTAACTCAAAGCCAATCACCGCAAGTGATCTTAAATTTAATGCAACATGTGATTGGCCCACTACTGCAGCAGCTACAATCCATACAGTCTGTGGTGTGGTGAAGTCAAAGGCGATGTATTTTACAGAGTTGGCACTTCAGCGTCCATAGATGCCACCGTAGCGTTCAAAAGTAATCAGATAATTAAAGAAGTTAACTGAATGCTTCCATTTACATAATGAGTATCAAATGAAGTAGAAAAAAAGGTATCATATGAAGTATTCTATTGGTATCGGCATCACTTTAAGGGTACCGGTATTGAATTTTTTTAAGCGATACCCAACCCTACCATCATCCACTTTTTGCAGCTTCGAAAAACCATCTTCTTCAATGCAGCCTCCGTACAGGAAGAAACACAGTACCTCTCTATTTTTCTAATTGATGATGTGCGAATGTGTGTCTGTATGTCAGAATGATTACAGAAAACAGAGAGCATAAGGAGGAGCTGCAGTGAAAAGGCATGTGTGCATCTGTTTGGGGGAGGGGGGGTGTTACAGGGTGTGATGGGATCAGCTGTTAAAAAGGGAGAGTGTGAGACCATCTGTGGTGAGAAAACGACCAATGTTATTTTCTGTTTCTGATTTGCCTCTGACAGCTAAATTATGAGGCTTTGTGTCTGGAGGTGATGGTATTTGTGTGAGAACAAAGTAAAATCTTGAAGCTTGATTAACTTCAATTAACCGGGAAGTCAGTTACCAATGTTTAACAACAGTTAGGTGCTTTGAGAGATCTTGCTGCGGGTACAGCTAACTCGATGTCCCCTCCATGTCAGAGACAGCTGGTCCACTAGGGTCAACTGTTAGAAACACATCCACTCTCTCACTCACCAGATGACTGGGCTCATTTTAAGTCCCTCACACAGTTTAGCTGAAGTATAGTCATTTCTTTCTTTCTGGCTTTGTGTAGACACTGAACAATGGTGAGTTTATTGCTTTTCTCTAATCTTAAATCATCTGTAGTAGTATCCTGGTATGATGTGTGTTTCTGTTATTTTATAGAGGTGCTGAAGAATGGCAAATATTTGCTGTCATAAAATGCTTTATAGTTTTACAGCAGATACAGATAAAGCATGTGGTGAGTGTTAGAAAATAAAAGGGACATCATTATAAAGAAAAGGCAGGGCAACTAACAGTTATTTAAATGTCTGTTTATCTGCTGAGTTTTTGAATAATTAAATAAATGTGACCATCTTGCCTGTTTTCACCTAGACCAACAGCCGAAAACATTTTCTTATCAAAGAAAAGCAACAAATCCTCACACTTTAGAGGCTGAAACCAAAGAACAGTTAATATTTTTGCTTGGGAAAAAAACTGAGATGATCGCTCAGTTACTAAAATGGTAGCCGGTAAACATTTGTCAGTCGACATATCAGTGAATCGAATATTAGTTGCAGCTGTAATAGAGAATAAATGCTGCACCCTGGGGTTGCGTATACTGGTTTCATGGTATACCATGATATGAAAATTGACCGTTATCATAGCGTGTACATTTCTTTATCTATGGTATTGATAGAAAATGCAACCAGATGGACAATCTCAACTTTATTTAATTTATTTATAATCAAAAGGGAGACTTTTTTACACATACTTCCATAAAAAATTGTTTAAATTTTCAATTATAGTAAGGCGTTTTTTTTTTTTAGCCAAAAAGAAAACCCTTCTGTTTTCATTCCCGTTATGGGCCACTGCCATTAATGATGTCAATATTTTTTGAGGCTGTTATTGTACCATAAAAATCTCATACCGCTTTAAGTCCACTACAACCCCGTAGTAACATCATGTTATTTCATGTTAAAGAGTCACAGAGCGGCTGTGCCTGTCTGATCCTGTGGCATGCGGTTTCTTCATTAACTTTAAAGGAGTGCTTGCAGTTTGCGTAGCCTGAATCTCTTGGACATCTACTTGTACAAATACCAATGATATGATAATTCGCCTCCTATTGTGTGCATGATCCACGCAGGTAAAAGCTCAGGGTGCGGCCCTTTTTTAAACTGGTTTTGAGTGAACCAAAAAGACAGGCTCAACCTAGGAAAAAGATCCTCTTCACTGATGACGGGACGTATTATATGTCAGTGAAAAGGATGGAAAGTCTTCTCTTGTTATGTTTTAACAAGGGGAAAATGGGCTAAGTTGGACAATATGAAGATGTGGAGTTGTTGTCTGGCAGAGTAAATGTGATTATATATTCCCAGGAGAGCTCTGTGTAGGTAGTGGAGAGTGTTTTTAAGTCGGTAATCATGTGCATCTGATGGCTGTGTATCGTGGAGGGATCCCTCCTTAGGCAAACTTTACACACAGCCTTGGTTCCTGCTTGGATGTCGATGAAATAACACCTGACAGCACAGGTGACATTTACCTTGTGCCTCCTCTAGATAACACAGAGCACATTGTGAGCTCCAAACAAGAGTCAGATCAGGAAATATGTAAATGTTACCTGCAGAGCTGGTCTCACTCTACGCCAAAGTCACAGTTTCAGTAAATGAATAAAGGGTTTCTCATTAGTCTGTTAGTGTGTGCGAACCCCCATTTCCCTGTGACTACGGGCTGAATACCATCCTGGTGCTTAATGCTTGCTGACCTGTGACAGAGTAGTACAGTAATGATGGAGCATTTCATTGTGTTTACAGCTCAGTCTTGTACTTCATGTCAAGCAAAATGGGTCAGACATGCTCACTGGTGTTCATCTTTGCATTTGTATGCATGTTTGTGTGCCTCTGCGTTTATGTATGTGTGTTTTTGTTTGCGGTTGTGTTGTTGGTAACCTTGGATTTTGTATCCTGCTGTTAGGTGCTCGTTCATCTGGATGGCTGCCCTCTGTGTGTGTGTGTGTGTGTGTGTGTGTGTGTGTGTGTGTGTGTGACTGAAGCTAGACTTAAGGCTCCAGATAATTCCTCTTAATTCCTCTGTTAAGTGATTGCAGGAATTAAAGGATCAAAAAGAGGCAATAACTTTATGAAAGGGAAAGTTTGTATATGAACACCCTTTTTATTTGTCCTCCTGCTTATGTGCAAATTCAGGTCTGATTGATGGCTACACGGACGAACGGGCTGCGTTGGAGGAGCAATTGCGTCAGAAGGAAGAGCTCCAGCTGAGCCTCGAGCAGGAGCTGCAGGTGAGGCATTCCAGCTGCAAGGAGGAGGAAAAATAATTAACCTTTTTTATGATGGCACAAGACCTGACAACGTTTAAAGGTAGATTTTTCAATTTTGCCTCTGGCGCCGAACAGTAGTGACTCACGTGTAAGCAGAGTTACTGAAGATTCAATGAGGAAGATAGGATAGATAGAGGTTGTAAGTCTGGTCTTTTTCTTATCATCAAGAAATCCTGTTAAAAGGCCAGAACCAACAATAAGTATTATATGTGTAGCTAAAGTCAAATATAGCTTCACAATATAGAACATAGAGAGTCCTTTAAGTGACAGCCCATATCTAACACAGATATCAGAGTTTTCTTTCAGGCTGACACTGACGGTCTTTTCTCCATGCAGGTGACAGGTAGCCGGCTGCACGAGTTGGAGCAGGAGAGGCTTCAGATGCAGGAGGAGCGTGAGCTGCTGTCACGGCAACAAGACGCCATGAGGGAGCATGCAGGGCCCCGCGAGCTTCGTACGTATCCCAGAATTTCCTTACTGAAAATATATACCGATTTTTAGGAAGTTGTCATTGTTACAGTTTAAAGGAAATATTAGGAAATCACATCCACGTCCAAACACTAAATATCTTTGATTTTGTGAATGTAATTGCATTATAGGCCATAGTTACTATGCCAAAGATAATAGATGAAGAAACCAAAACACAAAATCTCTCAGAATCTGTATTTAGATTATTAACAAATAGGTTTTCACATACACAGAAATTCTTTGGTGTTTGGTGCGTATCAACAATAAAAGCAAGTACAGAAAAATCAAGAAACATAAAACCTTTTGTGCTCTTTTATTAATTCTCAAATTTCAATTGACAGTATGACACAGTTGTATCAAAAGAGAAACAACTCACCTAAATTAAAACATGAATTGTTCCCTGAATTACACTTTACAGCTTAATTTGGTGTGAACCATTAACCCAGGGTCAGTGTCAGCTGCGTGCCACATAGTAGTTATCACTGTTTTTAGCACCTCCTTCAAAGTTATGTATATTGATGGTATATAGTACCCAGATCTGCATCTACACAGGGCCTCAGCTCTGATTTAAAGGTTCACAGGCCTCATATTGATTTCCGTTGTTGTTCTAGTGTTGCTGTGGCCTAATGGAAATAACAACAATTTACGAGCCACAATTTGACTGCATTGTCAGCGACAGGAATTCAGACCAAAGTTCAAATGTTCATATTTAGAATGTTTTTTCATCGTAACAACACTGAGGAAAGTCTTATCTACATTTCTTTCACACTTGCCACCAGTATTTGTGCCACAAGTCATACATGTACAGGTGTTTGCCAAGAAGTTTGGAAGCTGAGAACGGCAGTGCTTGCAATTATTTTTTTAATAACGAAGCTTGTTTTCTCGTGATCATGGGGTAATTTATGTCCAGTCTCGAGAAAACAAAATGAGGAGCTCTTGAGATAACAAGTCAATTTATCACTTTCGTTTTCTTGAAATCTCAGAGTAGTTAGGAAGAACTCAAAAAATGAGTGTCTGGTTCAGTTGATCACAGCTGATAATAGCTTTTACGATCACTGTCATGTCTAAATGTTATCTCTGGAAGAAAGACACAGCTCGATATGTGCCTGTGTTAGACCTTGATTGAAGTACAGTCTGATGTGTTGATCAGTAATGGACACTCCTTCATCTGACGTTTTCATCTTAAATCAGTTGTAACAGTTGTCAAGACACCATCTGTGTGTGCTGGTATGGCACTCCTGGTGGTTGGTTATCTTGACGTACCAAAATAATTAACCCTTGTTCTCGGTATAACGTCATTTAAAAAAAAAAAAAAGATTGCAAGCACAGCTGTTTTTGGCTTCCGGAAAAACGTGCTCTGGAAACATGAAGATTAATGACTTTACCTACTAATCTTGCGTTATTACCCCTGGATGAAAAGAAAGGTATGCCATGAGTTCATTCTCTGATAAAATGGTGAGTATCTAAAAGTAGTATCTAAGGGTAAAAAATCAAAAGGGCTATTAGGGAAATTTTCTCCTTTCACAGCATCCTTTCCACAGCTTTAACCTGCAGCTGTGAAACACACAGTGCTGTTCTACCTTCACCCTTTTCTATTCTTTATCTGAGAGTTTTCCTGTTCATGACAAAAACAAGAGCATGTTACATTCCTGTGCTTTCTTATTCTCCTGTAGGCCTAGTTGAAGCTGCAATGGTTGCAGCACCTGAAGCAGGTGTGTCCACTTTGAGCATGGCTCAGTCATGTATCTACTATATGTTCTTTTAATTGTCTCACTGTAGCCAAGTGACAGTTTATCTCTTTAACCCTAATCCAGCAACTCACCAACACAGCTTGGAGCTTGCTTGCTATGAGCTCACAAACTCACTCAGTTCAATCACTAACCTTTGCTTCAGCTTTTCATTTTGATTGATTTGTGTCCCAGTTCGTCAGTTTTACTGTCTTGGAGTCAATGTTAGCACTCATTTTAGCATGACGAAATGAAAGTAATCTTAAGACACATACATAGTCATTATTTCCTAACTGTCAATCATCTGCATTCTGAATTGAGGCATCTTTTTTTAACCGTAACATATATTTTAGATCTGTAGATGCTGATCTTACAGCATATCTTTGAGCGAGATGATTGGCCGTTCAGGAAGTCCCTCTCCCCCTGCCTGTAAATGCTTATTGGGCATGGATATGGCAATGTCTGGGCTGTCCACGTGTCTGTTCTGTCATATGCACTTTTCACCTTGTTACTTTTGCACTAATCCTGCGGGGTTTGATCCTGGGTGAACCGGTGTGGGTTGTTCATTGGTGGCAGCGGACAGGCAATGAAGCATCATGATGGGGAATCCTGTTCAGTAACGGGGCGTTACTGTATGTTGGGAAGTTGACTGAGATGTTGGAAGAGTCTGAGGTTAGCCTTGTATTCAGAAGCTGTAAAAGTGACCACAACATATAAAACTGCAACATTTCAGATAAGGAAGTTTTTTAACAACATGATAAAAAAACAATTAAATCTAATCACATGGCTCACAGACTTCAGACTCTTCCATAGATCATCTCAGCATCCTGTTTGTCACTGAAATCAAACCTGAATGAATCATTAATCGAAGTTAGCCAACTTCAGTTGACAGGCAGTGATACCTAACCTCTCCTCCATCCTCCACTGTATTCTGTAGACCTGCTGGAGGAGACGGAGAAGCTGATGAAAGAGAAGGTGGAGGTCCAGCGTCAGGCAGAGAAGGAGAATGCCGACCTCCTGAAGCAGGTGAAGCTGCTGGAGGTGGAGCTGGAGGAGCAGGTCAACAGGGTGGTCGAGTTGGAGCACGCTCAGAGCACAGAGAGCGGAGACCTCCGACAGCAGGTCCAAGCACTGGAGAAACAGCTGGATAAGAACAGGAGGTTCCTCGATGTAAGTGACAAACAAAATGATCGCTAGTGTCAAGTAGCTGTGCGGCTTATATGAAGGAATACTTCACTCCTCAATCAATGAATACATTGAATGTGATAAGAAAACTTTGTGGGGTTTTTTTTTTGCATGCCTCCATGGTAAACAAAGAATCCCAAATGGAGAGAGGTCTTGATGAATTGAAGTCATATATCAAAACATTTGTTTCCAAACTCTCTCACAACTTGTGCAGTATAACTCAAGTCTCATTTATCAAGTCATATGCTCAGTGCTCTATGTGCTGATGACTGTTTCTTGTGACTGGATATAATGCAGGCAGCACCTTATGTTAGAGTAGACAGGTTAGTTTAGTTTAGTTTGCATTTTTGCAAATGTAGCCAGACTTTAATTTGAATGCTGGTTAATAAAGTCTCACTGTTAATGAAGTCAGGGAAGAGATAACTGCTAAAGACTCATATTACAGCTTCAGGCTCAAGCTATTCAAAATATCTAAAAGCCAACCTGGTGATTTCATAATTTCAGGGGCGGGGGGATCTACGTCATATTCGGCTCATGGGCTAATGAGTTTGTTCCCGTCGTCATAATTGGTTCTCTTGGCCTGGAGTTGGCACGTCATTGTCTAGATGGGGTTTGAATGCAGATTCCTTCTATTGTCCTGTTGATGTTGGTTACGCACAAATTTGAAATGAGCACATTAGTAAACATGTCATTTTTTAATTAGATTATTTGTCCAATCCTCTTCCTCATAGAGACAGACAGACGCATCTTTCTGTAGCGTTCCGTAAAAATGGAAATCTAGATTTCATTTGTGTGTTTACAGCGTGGGTTAATGAGATCATCAAACATTTTCTCTGATCATCATCTGAGAAAATTATGATTCTTATATAAATGGAGACTCACTGGATTTCAGCCTCTCTTAAAAACATTTTTGAGAAATGCTTCTGTCACCTACGTGTCATTTGCTCTGTGTATTCACATTTATGTGACATTTGCCTGAACTTTTGTTACTGAAGTAAACAAAGACAACAATGGCACCGTATGTCAGTGCTTACCTCATCAGATGGTCGCCCAAAGGCGTACAATCTGCAGATTATGCAACACCCAAAGCACTTTTGCAAACTC
Source organism: Epinephelus moara (assembly GCF_006386435.1). NCBI lineage: Eukaryota > Metazoa > Chordata > Actinopteri > Perciformes > Serranidae > Epinephelus > Epinephelus moara. The sequence goes on from NC_065527.1 coordinate 21,344,327, forward strand.
TCAACTGTAGCTACAGGTGTTTGCATTGGTGTTCCTAAAGGTGACTTCTGTTCAAGTTGTCAGTCATCATAATCTGCAGCAAGTAGGATTTAATAACAGTTAAATGATCCCATTAAAACTATCTCCTTCACTTCAGACTTGTGTAACATTGACCAGACGACTAACTGTAAGTAAGGGAGGAAAATTCAGCACATAGACACTTGCTTTCCCAAAAAAAGAGCAGTTTTATTAAGGAAACCTGTTTCTCAAAATGTTAATTTGTCTTTGCTGATAGGATAAGCCTGTCTTGAAGATCTGGTTTAACATTTTCCTATTTCTGTCTTTATTTTGGTGTCCAGGAACAAGCTGTGGACCGAGAACACGAGCGAGATTTCTTCCAGCAGGAGATCCAAAAACTGGAACAACAGCTGAAGAATCCACAGAAGCTGCAGGCTGGCTCTGAGCAAAGAAACCAAGAGGTAACAAGAGAAAGCTCTGTTCTCTGCCAGAGGACCAGGCATTAATGGAGATGCTTATTTTCTGAACATAACACTGTTGTTGTAGCTATCAGCACTGAGCTGAGAGTCACACAGCAGAACAATAGAGCTGGTAGAATTACCTGCGCCACCTCGAAAATGATACCAAATAGTGGGAGTGTTACTCAGACGAAGAAGTGAGATTAATGTTTGTTCTTGTGATACTTTGTGAGTTGTGTAATAGTGGGTTTTATTTGCACGATCATCAAATGCAGAATACAGTGGGAGTGAAAAGATTTGCTGAAGTTAATCGCTGCTCTGCTGCATCTGTTACTCACATACAAAATGTTGTGTGTCCAATTCCCATACTATTTAATATGCTGGAAAAAGATCTACTACTACAAATGCAGTGTGCAAAAATGGCAAGATGTTCTACTGCATCTAGTCTTATTTTGCAACGTGCAAGCCAGCATGCTTTTCTAGTTAGATCCGTTTCAGCGACCGTGTCATTGACAGCTGACTGATGCTGCACTAATTTTAATCAATCAATCACAAACCATTTAAAAAATGTGCAGTTATATCTTGAAAGTTTAAACTACATGCTTTACAGTGTGACAACAGCAGAGCTCTGGGTTGACCTCTGTCTCTGGGGAGCTCTGCGAATGGTAATTTGTTCTATCTCCAAGATAATGTTAAGATCTGCTGTGGTCCAAATGGCATACTTTTTCTTTTTGCTTCAAATCTAGCGTTATGGACTGTGACGGATATACAAGCAAGTTACGACTATGAATATGAAGCAGTATTACTATAATTTCATATAACAGTATGTACTTTTTATGGCAGCTGCAGTCCATGCTGGGGTAAAAAAAAAAGTATGCCATTTGCAGCCTGTGCGTGATGTGCATTTTCACATAAGTACAAATACATGGTATGTAATGTAATGCCTGATATCACATTTCAGAAGTGAATACTCATGTCAGGAGGTCACAACTGCTGACAGCTTACAGGCTAAATTCAAATGATTTCGCTTAAGGTTGCACTTACCAAATTTTTTATATTAACAACAGATCAGGTGAAGATTTGTAACATAAAAGGTGTTGCTTTTATTGATGAACACACAGAGGTTTATCATCCTCTCAATGCGCTGTTCCCCTCAGCTCTACTGAGTGTTTTTAGTAATTCAGATCATTGTTTTGTTTAATCTCACTGCTTTTATCAACCTTGTTTCCCCATCGCTGTTTTCAGCTTAAAAGCTCAAATAAAACCCACTTTAACCTGCTCAGCACCAAACAACAGAAGGACAAGTAGCTTATGAACATAGCAGCAGAAGAGACTGATATTTCCACTTCAAATTAATATTGATATTGCTCTGTATCTGCTGGATGTGTAAATAGGTGACTGTTTGCCAACATTGCCAGATCCAATTATAAGATTATTATAAGTCCATAATGTGTTCACACCTTGTTCCTCTGCCCCCAAGTGGCCAAAAACAATTCAGTAATGACACACATTACACCTGGTCTGACATTGCCAGATAAATTCACAAATGCAACTCAGGGTTAGTTTGTTTGGGATTTCCAAGAGGCATCATCAACGGCCGTAGATCAAAATGCAAGTGGACAGACCTACAACCAATCAACTATGACTATGGCTTGCAGAGATGAGCTGTGATGATGTGGCATCAGTATGTCTGTGAACAAGTGTCGCCATTTTCACAATCAGGATTTGAAAGTAGTACTTAAGTGGAAAGTTCCACATCAGCTGCAGCCATCTTTGTTGTTTTCACAAACGTCTTGACGGTGGTCTTCTTCACAAAGCTAGGTTTATGTTCTCCATAGTGTCCTCAGCGCAAGGGTGCGTGAGCATCAAACACGGTCAATATCAGATTAACAATTGTGATTGGCGCGACCCAGGCCAGTCCACCTGAAAATCTGTCTGAGCGGAGGGAGGCCTGAGGCATAAAACATGAGCTCGCCAGGCACATTACACCTGCACCGTGACACGTCTAACATAAAATGTATTGTTTATAGGATCGCGATTAACTTCTACAGATAATGGTGCTAGTCTTCCCAGTAATCTTTGCTATCGAAAGTCAGTTCGATGTAACTTCTGGTTCTTTGTCCTGTCCTGATTTGTTGGCTGAATTTGATGGTCACATTTTCACAATTTTATTTCACTGTACATAAAAATATTTAGGAAATATTGAGGATTGTTTGACAGTAACAGAAATAACAGAAGATATTTCTTTTTGTGCATCAGTCTCCTTCATCACAGCAGTAACTGAATTCAGGTTTAACCTCAATGTTGTTTTGCTTTCTGTGTGGTGTTATAAATTTTCCCTTGTCATTTTTCATCCACTTTTAATCTAGCCTCCAGTTCACTCCAGGCAAGGAGAAATGTAATTTTGATCAACACTGTTGTCGTCATATTGAAGCGCTAATTATGTCCCCAAACCAGATGACTGGCTCCTGCACAGGACAAAATAATTTGACAGTAAAGCGTTATATTCCTGTTTACTCTGAAGGCATCGTGTTTATCAGAAATTTAACTCATATGCCTTTTGATAATATAACAGAACACAGTTGCCTTCAGAAAATAAGCTGCATTGGGTTATGGGCCCTCTGTGCATTTCACTTGCCCGATCTGAAACATCATTTGACAAGATAAGTCAGTTGTTCTATCAGGGGAATATGAGTTTAGTATACAGTGCTATCAAAGTGTTTCCTGTAACTAAAGTATCCTTGATTTGCCCTTGCTGCTTATTAGTCTTTGAAAGGTCTGTCTGTTTGTTCCTTTGTAAATGAGATTGAGACTTTAATTATTTCCTTTGCGGTTGCTTTGAGTCATGCTATACATTAGTTGTGTTTATAGCATTACTTCATACATCAGTTTCATTTCTGCTTTAAACTCACAGGCTATACCTCAGAAGATAACCTCTACTATTTCTATAATTTCCAGAGACTGCTGCCACGTTTTTATCACTAAGTGCTTTTTCTTCCCCCTCTTGCCCTTGAACTGTCCATCCTCTGATCCCTTATGCCTCTTCCTTCTCTCTCCCGTGGCTATTACAGGTGGATGGAGTAACCTCTAAGGTATTGCTTCTAGCTACACGTAGAGTCCAGTCTACCCCAGAGAGCATTTAGTGCATTTTAGTAATCCCGCCCGACCCTGTAGCAATTAATGGACTGTCCGTCTTTCTCATCCTTTTTCCTCTCTCCAGTTTGATCCCTATCTGTCGTGTTTGTCTTCATCTGGACGCGACTTCAAAACACTCTTTCCTCCCGTCTCTTCCTTTACTGTCCCAGTGTAAAACTCAACATCAAAGTAAAGTAGGGTGTTCACAAGCTCAGTGTAGAATCAAAATCAAGATTAAAAAAAGTTTACGTCCCCGAGGGGCAATTTGCTTTTCAGACAGTAGTCCAACACAGATACATGCAATACAATATTCACAACACAGCATAAGATCCATATCTCCTACACTGACACCATGAATCATGGACAAAGAAGACAAAATGACATCCAGAGTTATAATTTGTTTAAATTCCAATAGCAGAGGAGATAAGTGGCAATCTGTATCTATTAGTGCAGCCTTTGGGGAGTCTAAACCTCCTCCCTGATAGAAGCATCTGGAACTCAACATGTAACAGATATCGAGGGTCCCAAACATAGAGTGTGCCTTTGAGATGCCCCTCACTTTATACAAGTGCTAAACGTCATTAAGGGTAGCACCAGTAATCACCTCATCAGGAAGCCTGACAGTTTTTCCCCGTTTGTTCCTATTTTTACGACTTAAGACTTCCAAACCAGCAAGTCGTAGAAAAAGAAAGGACAGACTCAATAAAAGAATAATACCTTTTTGTTGAGTCATGTCATGCGAGGGTCATAAGGACAGAGGGATGTTGTATGCTGTAAAGCCCTGTGAGGCAAATTGTGGTTTGTGATATTGGGCTTTATAAATAAAATTGATTGATTGATGTCCATGTTAAAACTTCTCAACTTCCTTAAAAAGAGCAACCATTCATTCGCCTTTTTACATATAGCATCTGTATCTACATCACATGCATAAATACTTACACTTCACTTTAACTTAGTAGTATCCTAAATAAGGACTGTCCTTAGATACAGTTATATAAAACCCACTTTTTGCATACTTTGAAAGGCTTTTCATATTTTTCATAGGCTATGCAAATACATTAAAGGAACACTTCTCCCACAAAGTTACCATTTGTATATCAAAATGCAGTGTTACCTTGAATTTGTAAACAAAAAAACTTTCTTTTTTTTTTTTACATGCCTCCACAGAAAACAGCAAAATAATTATTTATTGCTTGATTAGGGACTGTGTTTAACAACAGCAAAAACTATATCAAAACATCCCTTTACAAACTGTCACACAACTCATGCAGTATAATCCAAGTCACATTTATGCAGTTGTAGTCCCAGTACTTTCCAAACACATGAATTTTCACTGCAGCATTACTATTTAAAACTGAATCGAAAGGTAACTTATCTCTGCTCTCTTTGAAGTCGGCCTCCACAACTAAGGTTTTAGCAAAAATGAATGTGTACTGAGCATCGACTGGATAAATGTGACTTGGATTATAGTGCATGAGTTGTGTGAGAGTTTGTAAATGGATGTTTTGATGTCTTTATTGCTGTTGTTAAACGTGGTCCCTAATCAATCAATCAATAAATCAATGCGTTTGCTGTTTGCCGTGGAGGCATGCAAGAAAAACAAAGTTCTCCTCACAAATTTAAGGTAACATGGCATGACTGATATAAAAATGGTCAGTTTGAGGGTGAATTATTCCTTTAATATGAATTTGCGTATTTTAGCAGTATTTTACTTGCGACTTTATCTATGTTTTTGTTTTAAGCAAAAAGCAAGTACGTCTCCAGCCACGTTTTTCCTGAACGTAAAGCTAAAAATTGGATGAAGAAAAGCACTACAGATGACTGTAATTCCATCCATAAATGAACCACAAGGGGCACTCTGGTACAGTAAAGCCTAAAGAAATATAAATAGACCATTCAGGGCTGAAGTACTCACATGAAGAGTCCATCCGACACTCTAGTCACTTTAATATTTAATGAAGGGCTGCCAGTGAGGGGGTGTGATTCATCTGCCTTACTACAGTGTCATTTTCTAATAGAAACTCAGTTTTTTGTGTCACAACATCCTTAAAATGCATTTCTGAAACAACATGATACAAAAAAAGTCAGTCGTTCATGAAGCGGCATTTTCTTGTCTAATCAAGCAGGAGGTACAGTTTACCATCTAGATGTACATTTATTTCCTAGTTCTAGGATAATCCTAAACAAACCTTCCTCCCATTGACCCTTCTTCACCTCTTCATTGAGCTGCTGATGTTTTCCCGTCTCACAGATGGATCAGTTACCTGCCAGCGGTCCTCCTGGTTAATGTACTGCTCTGTGGTTTGTGTCACCCTGAATGAAATCTCTCTCTCCCTTCTGTCCCTGCACCTCTTTTCACTCTCGGCCCCCTCCTTTCTCAGGTGGATCAGCTGACCTCACAGCTAGCCGTACATGTATCAGCTATGCTGTAGCGAGTAATGTCTGAGAGCGATTCTCATTAACCGACCCCCCCCCCCCCTTTCTCTCCCTCTCTCTCTCCCGCTCCCTTCATTTCTCTCTCTCACTACCAGGTGGACCAGCTGACCTCCCAGCTGAAGGAGAAGGCGGATTGGTGCAGTGAGCTGCTGCTCAGCTCAGAGCAGCTGCGTCGTGAGTTGGGAGAGCGCGACGAAGAGATTGACAAGCTGGAGAGCCGCATCCGCGAGCTGGAGCAGGCCCTGCTGGCCAGCGCTGAGTCCCTGGAGAAGGTTAGGAAGGGGAGGGGGAATGAGGGGGGAAGTGGGAGATGAAGGATGTGCAGGAGACTGAGTCAGAGAAAGCAAGAGAGAGAAACAATAGCTGTGTTGAATGGCAGAGGGTGTGTGTGTGTGTGTGTGTGTGTGTGTGTGTGTGTATGTGTGTGTGAGTGAGAGGATGTAGATGAGGTGACAGCTAGAGGAGGAACGGGAGGAATGCATGGAGAGGGAGAACAATGTGTGGGTGGGTCTACTTCAGCCGCCCCGGCAGTTTGTTGTTGGTGATGGCTGGCAACTGTCAAGATTGCCCCCCAGTGTTCGTGGAGGGCTGTTGTGAGTGAACAAAAAGAGCAGTGTAGAAAATATCTGCTGTGCCGCTGCTCAGCTGACGAACGGCATAGAGTTTAAGCTGCACGATAAAGGGTACAAAATGGAAAACGTGCATTTCTAGTTTGCATCCTTTAAAATCTGCTTGATCACAAGAGTTTGCTCTTTCACGCCTTCATGCGCAGGTTGTAAATAACTGCTGTGCTGAATAGTTTCTTTTGTGTGTGTCGCAGGTTGAACAAAAGAAGCAGCATGCATCCATCACAGAGGCAAAACACTCCACACTGGAGGCTCAGTTACAGACGGAGAGAGAAGCTCTGGAGAGGAAAGAGAAAGAGGTAGTGTGCTGTTCAGTTTGTACTCTGAGGTTTTTCGAAGCACAAATGTATTAAATTGGATAATATTTCAATCTGATGAAGATCCAGCTGGGAATGAAATGTCTATTTGAATGAATGTGTGGCTTGGAGTCAGTGTGGCGCCGTTACAGGGAGGGATGGGAATTAATAAGATTTTATTGATAGCAGTGCCATTAGTGGTTCAGCTTATTGGTCTGATTCTTTATTGGTTCCCTTATCAATTCCAAAACAATTTTATATGTGAAAAAAGTAGGCTCGCTGCAACAAGGGAATATTTGTACAGCACTAGTTTTCATTTAGGTTTTCTTAGTCAAAGAAAAAAATCTGTTAAACCTGCCTGTGTGGCGCTAAAGTTATTATACCATAGGATATTTACCCTCAGTAACAGATGTGCAGCTTGGATAAGAAGCAGTGGCACTTGTGTGCAAAGTGTCAAATACATGGCATTTCTGAAATTTAAGCCCATGTTTTGTTGAAAAATGTTGTCAGCAAATAGCTAGTGTTTCCACCCTTACTTAAAAGTAACATTTTACATTAAAGCAGCACTGTTGTCATCTGTCTTCTTGAAATGTAGCCACGCTTTGGACCATTTTTCATCCTCTTTGCCATGACTCATTGTTGCAAGTTTACAGCAGTGTAGATGATGAATGAGTTCAACATCATTGTTTTGCAATGTGCAACTGTCAGAACAACATGTTGGCATCAATAAAAGGAATTGATAAGCTGGGAGGCATGCAACTCCAATGAATCAGACCATTTGGAACTGGTTCTCCACCAGTTCTACCCATAGTTACAGCCATGTTTTTCTACTACATGTGAGGCGTGTATAAATGTGCTTCTTTATCCTGCAGGGGAAAACCATTTGTATTGTAGTTCGCTTTGATATCTGCATATTTGTTCAGTTACAGTTAGACTGAAGTTAGATTTTCAGTCATCTCGTGGTGTCTCCTCATGTTCTCCTGTCGTCTCAGATCTGTAACCTGGAGGAGCAGCTGGAGCAGTTTAGAGAGGAGCTGGAGAACAAGAGCGAGGAGGTGCAGCAGCTTCACATGCAGCTGGAGATCCAGAGGAAGGAGATCAGCAGCCAGCAGCACTACCTAGAAACCAGGGACAGCATGCTCCAGGTAAATGGCCATCCTGCTGCACACACTTTTTATAGTTTTTATGTAACATTGGTTGTGTGTTTGTACTTATATTCTCAGTTCTTATATGATTAACCTGTTTTCTACTTATAAGCTGTTGTGCTAAAGAGCAAAAGATAAACTGCTGGTTGCTGGTGACTTTTAAACTGTTGACTGATGTGATAAGCGTGACATTGTCAGATAAGCTTGTACTTTAACAGCACAATACAACACAAGACCTGGTTATTCACACAACTACACACTACTCCCATCAGTAGCAAACAAGATCATTTTTTATGCCATGCCTAATTATGTCTTTATAACATTTATTTTTCTGCTCCCAAACTGCAAAACACTTTGGTTCAAATGCTCTTTTTTAAATTTACTTTTTGTTGCTGATTATAGTTTGCACATTTTCAGGTTTTTTTTGCCCGTTCATTTGCCTTGCAATAGTCACTGCCACTGCTGGCACATTTCTTCTTTGACCCAATCATTGTACTTTCTGTAGTCCACCACGAGGCTGACTCTGAGTGGACTGTCCCGTGACATGTTTATTAAAAGCCATCGCATTATAATCTCTGACTTTTGAAGGTGATGGAGGAGAAGGACAGGGAAATAGCACTTCTTAATGAACAGATCACTAAGCTTCAACACACGGAAACAGCCTCTGATAACAAGGTAACGCAACATGCGTATACGAAATAGAACAAAAGTCTATTTCGAATACACATAGCTCCATGGTCGTGTGTGTGTGTTTTCTGCATTCGTGCACACCTTTTTTTTTTTTTTTTTTGTTTGCTCCATTTTTTATTTGTGTTTTAAGTTGGGTTGTTTTTTCATTGTTTTGTCTTGGTAAGTAAATCCACGGCACCATCGTCTGTTGTGAGGTGATCATTTGCTCATCTGAGGTGGTTGACTAAACCTCTGAGTCTCCGAAAGAGCTTCAGAAATTCTTTCACTATCTGATCAATTTTATCTGACATTTTAAATACAAATGCCAATAAAAACTTTGGCCCAAAGAACCTCTCGAAGCACAACAGGGACTCAGAGGTTTATCCAAATAGCGGGATAGCTATCAACTCCTCAAATCTGATATTTTTTATGGCTTATTAATATCTGCACATTTCTCTGTAGGAAATTGATGAGAAGGATGAGCTGATGAAAGACCTGGAGTCCCAGGTGGAGTGCCTGCGGAGCGAACAAGAACGCTTGAAGAGGAATAATGAAGAGGAGCTCGACCAACTGAATGCAGTCATAGACAGACTTCAGCAGGAGCTGGCCAGTATCGAGTCTAAGCAGACTACAGAGGAAGAGGAGGACACCAAGGTGGAGCCAGAGAGCACCGCGTGGAGGCCAAGTAAAGAGGAGTACGATGAAATGAAGCAGAGAATGGACCAGGCCACCAAAGAGGTCGATACACTTAAAACAGAGCACAGCAAGCTGTTAGAGACGTACCTGCGTTTGAAAGAGAGCGCAGAAGCTTTAGCTGAGACAGAAAAACTGGAGAGCTCTGAGGGAGAACTTGAAGAAGCTCTCAGACAGAAAACTGCAAGCTTTGTGGTCATGCAGGCTCAAGTGCAAGCTTTAGAGCAGAGTGCAACAACCAGAGTTGAAGAGTTGGACCTCCGCATCCAGGAGCTCGAGGATGTGGTTGATGAAAAGGACCGTGAGTTGAGCAACTGTCGCCACCTTCTGGAGCAAACACAAAGCTATGCAGATGGTCTCCAACAGAGGGTCTCGAATCTGGAGGAAACTCTGAGGGAGAAACTGGCTGCGGCGCTCGTCAGCCAGGCCACACTGGAGGCCTTCCAGCAACAGCAGTCACAAGGATCCAAAGAAAACCAGGATCAGCAGAGACATGCTGAAACACATGTGGAGCCACATGTCTATGACTTTGGTGATTTAGGTATTCCCCAAATGGATTTCAGTGGAATTGGTCAAGCGAGACAAACTCCCACAGGGAAGGTGGTCCACCTGACCCAGAGGCTGCGGGAGCTGGAAGTGGGACTCAGCGGGATGCAGAAGGACCAGGAGCTCCAGAAGCAGCTGCTCTCCAGCTCTGAGGAGGAGGTGATGGAGTACGAGAGGAGGCTGGCTGTGCTCATGGATCTCCTCAGTCAGATGAAGGCCAGGACACACCAGAGGTCATCGCCGGCTGTGGGGGTAAGAGTTCGGCCAAGAAGTTACAAAGTAATAGTTCAACAGTTTGAACCTGGCCAAGAAAATGTCTGACACACATTTCTCCATAAAACCACAACTTGGTTTTTTTTACACTTCAAATTTTGTTTGAATTAAACAAACAAATAGCACGTCTCTAGAGGCAGACAGATTTTGTTACCTTTGTACAGAGCCAGACTAGCTGTTTCCCTCTGTTACCAGTCTTCATGCAAATTTTCTGTACAGACACAAGCAACATGCTCTCATTCCCAACTCGTCAAATACAGGCTTGGTCAGTGGCTTTACACTTCAAACTATGACACTCAAGGTACCTCTCTAGCATCAGTTTTTCATCAGTTTGTTACATAACTTAACTTGCGTAAAAAAGTTAACCAGTATGTGACTTATCGTATGGCGTGTAGCTAATGTAGATGACTTTTGATTACCTGGGTGAAACTCCCATATTTGTTTGACCCGTCCACCTCCCATCCCTCCCACGATACGCTGACTTTCTCGCTCTTGATCTCGCCTGATGTGTCTCACACAGACTCTAAAGGGTGTTTTGTGCATAGGGATGCAGCTTTATACAATGAAACCCTTTTGGGGTCATAGTAACTGCTAATAGTTATATTAATTGTGTAATACCATGAAGCTGTGATGTTTTCGGAGACCGTTATATTGTGAAAGTCTCATACTGTTGCAACCCTAGTGCGTCGTTATCAGAAGCCCCCTGACCAGGCTGCCACATTTGATGCCCTAGGAATGAGAAGTGGTTGACACAAAAGTGGTAGTGATCTTTTCATCTAAATCCCGGCATGAAAACAAACAAATATATTTCACAAAATGTCAAAGTATTCCTTTAAAGAGCACAGAAAGACCTATTTTACTGTTCAAATCAAGGTATATTAGTGTATTATGTATAAGAATATATAAAAAGACTCCAGGGTGCACTGATAAAATGAGATTTTTTTACTTTTATTTTTTGCTAACTTTAGATCTCACTGAAACAGACAGTCATATTCATTTTTGTTCATAATATAAAAAACACCATTAAAATATAGTATTTTAATTTACATGTAGCTCTCTCATGTTCCACACTGGACCAATGGTTTTTCTCCTTAACTTAAATTTGTGGTAACTAATGAGCACATTATTGTTAGTGATAGGACTCTTATAATCACAGAATGAATTAGAAGTAGAAGAAATATAAGCTTGGATTTACACCTAAAAGTTAAATGCAATAATTGACTTTTTTGTCTCTGTGTACACTGTATGATCAACACCAAATCTTTATATTGGAGCAGGTTTTTAAATTTACCCTCATGACTGGTTAACGAGTGAAAACCCAGTGAAGTCACTGTCATCAAGTCTCTGGCTGTGTAGTGTCGTCCCGTCCTTGACGCATTTTTAATCAGTTTGAATTTTTGTGACGATTTTAGCAGGCGTCCTCTGCTGAGGAGCAGCCGGCTGCTGCGTCAGAGCTCCTTCAGGAGTTGCAGGAGGTCAGAGACGAGGCCTCGGCCACCAAAGAGCAGCTCGAGAGCTACAAACAGAGCTGCAGCAGACTCCAGGAGGAGCTCCAAGTATGTCACTGCCTCTGGGTATTCATACTTCTTGTGAAAGTGTTGCTAATGTTTGGTGAGATTAACAAGCGTGTTTTTCTTTCTAGGACAAAACTGTGACAATAGACAGACTACAGGACCAGCTTCAAAAGGTAGGAACAAAAATACAATCTTTTGCAGTTTACATTTTCGATAAACCTAAGTCTTTTCTTGTTTAACATTTAAACATTATCACGTTAGGTATCATCTGGAGGCCAAGAGGAGACCAAGGTGTCAGACCTTCAACAGGAGTTAATAGAGGTTCAGAGTGAAGCAGCTGCCACCAAAGAGGAGCTGAACAGCTGCAAGGAGAGCTTGGAGAAGCTTCAGGAGCTGTTGCAGGTACAGAGCCAGTTTGTTATATAAAGTCTTACATGTATATCCTGTCTTGGGTTCTGTAGAAGTCTGTAGAAGTCTGAAGGTGATATTTTTGCCGTGGCGAGATTTGAGCTCATCTAGCTGCTACTAAAAGGAATAGTTTGACATTTTGGAAAATATGCTTTTTTGATAGTCACTTTCTTGCTGAGAGTTAGATGAGAAGATCAATACCACTCTCTTTTCTGTAGTATAGATATGCAGCTTGAGCCAGCAGTCAGGTAGCTTAGCTTAGCATAAAGGAAACAGCTAGCCTGGCTATGTTCAAAGCTAACAAAATCCACCTACCAGCACCTCTAAAGCTCAGTAAAGCCCCTTTCCCATTGGACAAAAATCCCAGTAACACCCATTAACGTTTGGCTTTTCTATTTAATGGGAAAGGTTACAATTAGCGTTCACTCCTGGGACAAATGACTCCACAGTAGTCATGGGTGTTTTTCAGCTTCAGCTCCGATCGGGTCTGATCAGCAATGATGGAAATATGACACAAATAACACGTTACACTTCTTTTTTTATATGGATTAAACGTGCAATATACGGTGTATTAATTAGTGAGTGTTTGAGGTGCTGATGGGTGGATTTTGTTGCTGTCCTACAGAGCAAAGCCAGCTGTTTCCCTCTGTTTCCACTCTTTCCCAAAATGTCAAACTATTCTTTTACATGTGTTAACTTTTGTTTCATTAATACTGAAGTCAAATATTAGTTCACTTGTAATGTATGTTTTTATTTATACACATTTTGATTAAATGCAATTGTGTTTTTAAAGGAGCGGGAAATGACCATCGCTCACCTAAAAGGAGAACTTTTTAAAGTAAGTCGGAAATGTTTTAACTCCATTTTTCGACATGGAAATATGATGTAGGGAAGAGTCACCATAATTGTAACATTTTCCGTTTTTTCACTTAAAGATTTTTTTACCTGCATGTGTCTGCTATCATAAACCACTAAGTTTTTTGATAGAGAAAAACAGTTGTAAGGAGCTAAACTGAAAGAGGACGCTAGGGACACACGAGATTAAACAAATAGTTTTCATGGCAAATCAACAATATTTTAGTCAAGCAACTGTTTTACGTTGATTTCATACCATGGATGTGATCTCAATGTATAAAACATCATGATATTATTGAAACTCACCACCCGATTACACCTCCATGCTATAGCCACATAGTTCACTTATATTTGCAAGTTAACAGACATACAAGGCCATGATATTAAAAAACCTTCCTGTCAGCATTTAAACTGAAATTTAACAGTTACATTTAAGGCAATTCTCCCCTACAGTATAATCTGTGTTTTTATATTTCTCTAAAACTGTTCAGATTGTTGATTTATATGAACACATTATATTCTTTCATGATTCCTGGGTATGTGTGTAGTATTTGACCTTTTCTTTATCGTCCTCAAGGTTCAAGCCGATGAAGACCAAGCTAACATGTCAGAGCTTCTGCAGGAGCTCCAGCAGGTCAAAAACGATTCGGCCTCCACCAAAGACGAGCTCAACAGCTACAGGCAGCGTAATGAGAAGCTTCAGGAGGACGTCCAAGTCCGCGAAGTTTCCATTTCTAAGCTCAAAGAGGAGCTCCAGGGGATGAGAACGAATGTGGACACCACCAAAGAAGAACTCAACAGCTACAGGCAGCACAACGAGAAGCTGCAGAACGAACTCCACGTCCGTGAAGTTTCCATTTCGAAGCTCAAAGAGGAGCTCCAGGAGGTACGAACAGCCTTGATGAAGACGGCAGATTCTGGTCCTCCATCTCCTTCTCCATCTCCCTCTCCATCTCCCCAGCCTGTCTCCTCTGCTTCTTCCTCCTCCACCACCCAGCCTAAAAGGAAAGGAGGCAAACAGCCGGCTGGTAAGGGAAGCAGTGCCAAAGATAAACCATCTCTCTCCAGGAAAAACTCTGCCACTTCCAGCCAGTCCTCCAACAAATCCCACAGCGCGCGGCTAAACAGCAGCTCTGAGCAGCAACACGTGGCGGTAACGCACTCATTCACGCAGACCGAACCCCTCCAAATGTCCAACCTCAGCCAGGAAAGCGAGTCTGCATCCAAAGAGGAAATGGAGGAGGTGATCGGAGAGTTCCAGGACAAGATTGTACAAATGCAGGAGCTCCATGCGGCAGAGATCCTGGACATGGAGGCGCGGCATATAACAGAGAGCGAGAGCCTTCGCAGGGACACACAGGCTCTGGAGGACGAGTGTAAGGCCCTCAAGGCTGTCATCGACAAGCTGCGCTCCACAGAGGTGAGGGCAGGAAACAACACCTGTGTCCCAAACCCATACAACATACTGAATCTGTACATGCTAATTATAGTCCACATACTAATCGTCATAGTGTACCGTTTTGTCAGTTTGTACAGCTGGTGGGCAGCTGTGATAGAGGTAGAGCGGTTGTCCACTAATCAGGAGGTCTGTGGTTCGATCCCTGGCCCCTGCAGTCGCCCCTGCAGTCTACATGTCAAATTGTCCTTGGGCAAAATACTGAACCCCAAATTGCTCAGTGTGATCACTTATTATGGATTTTTAAGGCATTTGGTTCATGCTGATTTTACATTTTGTCTAAAAAATAAGGTGTTTGCAAGATGGCTAAAATGTGCTGCGCTCACTTTCAGAGATTCTTCTCCTCCTGCCACGAACGTACATGACAGATGATTCATATTTATAGTTGCTCTTTGAATCACAAATTAGGGCTGCAACTAATGACTTTTTTCATTTTGATTAACCACTTAGTCTGTGAGATGTCAGGAAATTGTGAAAAATGCTCAGCACAAGTTCCCAAATTAAATCTTCAGATCGTTCATTTTGTCCTGCAGACATCCCAAAAACCCAAACAATATTCAGTGTACAAAGATATGAAATAGAGACAGTAGCAAATCCTTGTATTTAACAAGCTGAAACCAGGAGTTATTTGGCACCTCAACTTTCTGTTGAACAGCTATTTGATAAATTATCTGTCATCTATCAGCGTTTCTGTGACATGTACAGTAGTAAAATGTTTTGAAGGTGCTGCATACTAAAGTCTCATGATCTTGTGTGGTGTTATCATCACGATTTATTCAGTAAAAGAAGGATCTGAATCATGTTTCATCTTTTCCAGGCCCCTTCATTAAGACAAGACCGTCCGGCATCACAGTTCAAAGATGGCTACACAAGTGGTAAGAAACAACACAAGGGGCTACTCCTCTGTTTACCTTTTGCTTCAGATGGTAAAGTCTGTTTTTTCCTGTATTGTAATCACCTTAATTATCCATGGACATGAACTAAACAAAAACTGACAGATCAAATGTTTTCCAGAACCCTAGGTGTGTATTCAGGTTTTGCTTGAATAAACAATTTACAGAAATAACCTGAGTCCTATAAACAACACAGTCCTGAGATAGTCATCTGCTCAGCTATTCCTGTCTCACTGATTCTTTGCAACGCTTAAAACAGTTTGTCAGGGCTGCTAGTGTTTCACACATTTCTTATTAGCATTGGTAACACTTTGATGCACAACATTGCCATGTGAATGCAGGAGAAACAGAGTTTACTTAATTGTTATAGTGACCAAGACCTGTGTCCACGAACTCATGGGCACGTCAGTGTTGTATTCAGACCAACGTGTTTGTCCTCTTGCAGACAGCAGCTCAGACTACAGTCAGCGGCCTGGATTTGACTTCCCGAGCTTGCAGCAGGAGTTTAGGACGACTCCAGAGGGTGCCAGGAGAGACACTGATGATCCACTGCCTGACCGGATCAAGGTATCACCTTCACTTAGCATAAACATCGTCCTAGTGCTCAGCAGTAAATGATCATACTGAAATATGCCTGTGATTCTTTTCATTCGTTCTGCAGAAATAAGAATTTCTGTTTTTTGTGTATTTAGACGCTGCTCAGGGAGGTGCACCAGGAGGGCATGCAGGTGCTCTCTCTGTCAGAGCTCCCTCTTACAGAAGGCGAGCCAGGCACCCAGTTCAACGTCCCAGGCTGGTTGAAGGAAAGAGACGCCTTACTGGCAACTGTGGAGTCTCTTAAAGGCCTCATCAGCCAGATGCAGACACACAGAGAAACACAGGTACATGAGGACTCTTCACAAAACACTGCTTCCTGTAGATCAGAGCTCAACCAGTCAGAAATATCACAGTTCAAGCAGCAAGATTTAAACGTCAAGTTGTATTTTTTCTGTGCTTGTGTCTTTATCTGTGCACCTCTGACTTGCTGCAGACATCAGGCGGTGTGGACTGGCGTGGGGATCTGCTGGATGCAGTGCGGCAGGTGTTTATGAGGGAACGCAGTGTGCTGAAGAGCGCCCTTTACAGTCAGTTGGATCTGCTAGAAACCAGTGATGCCATCATACACCTCAATCAGCTGGAGCACAAACTGGCTGAACAGGTCAGAAATAAGAAGTGAATCTGTAATTGGACACTAAATCCAAGTCCTCACTGGTCTCTCTCCTCTGCTTTGATTTTTGTTTGTGTTGGTTATTGATCAAATGTGGTATTTATGATCCTGATACAGGACGCCCAGCACAGAGAGGCGATGGGTTCGCTCCATACTGCGGAAAGGTCCAGTCTCATCTCTGAGATTCATCAGCTCCGTGGTCAACTAGAGAAAATTCATCAAGGTGAACCAGTTCAAAAAAATTCCTTCACACTTACTCTCACTCTGCTGGTGATGATGTGTCATGGCTTTATTATTTTTACCTGCTCTGAGTGGGCAAACGTCCTGATATTGATGATCTGATTGTTGTCCTTCAGGTTCTCAGCCTGCTGCGTCTTTAGGTGTTGAACACAGTGTGAGGCAGCAGAGGGAGGGAGGAGGAGCTGATGGAGCAGCAGAGGCCGACCGGCTGTTGGTGGAGGAACTGAAGGGTGAACTGTCGCAGACTAAACTGGAGCTGGAGACGACGCTCAAGGCTCAGCACAAACACCTCAAAGAGCTGGACACACTCAGGTTAGACATGATGTTTGTTCACAGACGTGTGTCCAATACACATGGATACATTTCAGTAACTACTAGAGTAAATGTACTCAACTACGCCAGATGTCGGTGATCCAGTAATCTAAGACTTAATGATAAAAGTGAATTAAATGCTTTTACAACAAAGTTATGATCTGAGGGCTTCCAAAGTTCACTAAGCAAATGTCCTTCAAAAAGGCAAATGTCCTTCAAAAACAGAAATTAAATTCTATCTGGGTTAATTTGACTTTTATTTTTCATCATCTAAACCAGTGTGGATGTGATATGTTTTGTAATAAAATGGTAAAATTAATTTGTTGCCAACCTGTTGGCCTGTATTCCCTCCTGGATCTCAGTCAGTCAGATCCCTCCTGGGTGCCAGACAATGTGAAGAGCAGGTGCTGAATGGAGAATATAATGTGACTTTCATTAAAAAACATGATAATGACTAACGCCTCATTTCCACCAAGCGGTCCAATCCAGTTCAGTCCAGTTTGTTTCACATTAAAGGGCTTGTTTTTGTCTGTGTCGGTACACAGAGGGGTGACACACACTGATCCAATTCTAAAAGGTGGAGCTAGAAACACTGCAGTCCGTTAATTGGACAAGGAAAAAATCGTCACCCTTGCTCCACGAAAACTTGATGCACAAACCAGCTTATCCCATAGATTGTGGCAACTGTGGTGTTCTTTTTTGTTAATGAAAATTTCGGCATACAACCCCGTTCTGTGGACTTTAAACAGGGTGCAAGTGCTCCTGAGCATCGGCCATGAAGAGGAAATATAGTAAGACCTGAACAGAGCTGTGACGCAGCTATTTAGCATATGTTAATAACCCCACCTACATAATAAGAGGACTGTCACCGTTGGAAACACTAAACAGATCTAGGGTTTAGGTGCATGTTTGTATTGGTTACATACTGGTTCTAAGGGGACTATACCAAAAGTGTTTGCTGGAAACACTTTGGGTCTGTTTTCAGGTATGACTACCAACCCAAAGTGTCAGTATTTGTCCTGGAAATTAGGCTCAATAATCAACTATCAATCTCCAGAGTTATACACTGAACCTTTAAGTTATTGTTCATGCAATAAAGGGTTAGGTCTACAGATCAGCCTTTGCATTGACGTGTGAGGATACAGTAGGTCTGAAAAAGTGAAAGTGTCCAGTATTTTACGAGAAAATAAAAAAATTAGATTTAAAAAAAGTCACCTTTTGCCCCTCAGATTTTGCTTTCATGTGTCCCTTTAAGAACCAGTGCTTTAACATTTGCATCAGTGAATATTTGAAGGATTTAAAGGTTTAAATGAACAATTATGTCCGTCAACAGGGCAGAAGTATCACAGAAGGCTGCTGAGGTGGACGCACTGAACGACCAGCTGACAGAGGAGAAAAAGAGAAGCAGAGATCTTCAGTGGGCCATGGAGAAGGAGAAGTGTCGAACTGGGAGAAACGAGGAGAGTAAACGAGAAGAACTGGAGGTAAGTGCCTTTAGACATGTGTCTTTTGTATGTTGGAGTTTTATTTTAACCTGAATAAAAGCCTAACCAGGGATGGGGGCTATGAATTAACAATATTTATCAGTCTTACCACTATTTATATTTTCCTCTCAGGATCTGAACCTCACTCTGGAGGAGCAGAAGAGCCGCGTGGCCCAGCTGACACAGACCCTGGAACAAGAGCGCCAGGCCTCCTCTCAGCTCTCTCAGCAGGCAGAACAGGAGCGCCTCAGTCTCCACAGGCGCCTCCAGGAGCTCCAGGTCCAGCTGGAGACAGAGCGAGCTAAGACCCTGGAGATGACCACCGCGCTGGGGAGGGAGAGAGAGCTGCGGACGGGTGCGTCCTCAGACGGAGGCCCGTCAAGTGAGCAGCGGGTGGAGGAGGATAAGAGGGGGCTGGAGGAGGAAGGGAGTCTGCTGGAAAGACTGCAGAGGGAGCTGGATGACAAACATGCACAGGTATGTTCTCTACTGCATTTGCTCCAAATGGACACAAGATGGGGGAAAAAAGTATAAATGTTAATTAATTGTAAAAAACTATCCTCCTCATTATATTTATTTTTATCTTTTATGTCTCTTCCCCAGGTGGTGCTTCTCCTCAGCCAGGTGGAGGCCCAGAAGCTCGAGGTGGTACGAAAAGAGGAGGAGCTGACTTTGGGGAGTCAGAGATCAAGACGTGACCAGGAGGTGCTGCTGGAGGCTCGGGCCCAGCTGGAGAGGCTGGAAGCACAGATGTCTGAGGCGCAGGAGCAGCTGGATAGAGAGATGGAGAGGAGGAAGAGCCTAGAAAAGGAGAAGGAGAGACTGGAGGAGAGGTTGCACCAGTTAGAGCAGAGAGGAGAGAGGGAGGGGAGCGAACCTCTGCAGGCTGATGGCCACACTGTGAGTATCAGCCAGTCACACACTCCTCCTATAATTCCTTATTTTTTAATAATTTTGTCTTGTTCTAATCTGATTTCATTACATGTGAATAAAGCTGTGTTGTTATTATCTTGACAGCAGGCCATCTGGCACAGCGAGTCCACTGACCGCACCAAAGACTGGGTGTTCCAGCAGAAGAGTGGAAATGTACAGTCAGCAAGCTCCACCTCATCGCCCCACGTGGAGGTCTCTCCAACAGGTCACACTAGTGGGCCACACCATGGTCCATGGCGCACAGTTGACAAGATTCTGGGCAGACTCCGCCTCATTTCGTCCAAGGTCCGAGGCATGGCGAACAAGACTACTGGCAGGTAATTGAAGCAACTGTAAATAATGTTTTCATATTGAGAATGGACAATCAATAAATTTGCCATGTCAGCTTTATAAGGTGTTAATATTTACAGCTTGTTCTGCTGCCCCCAAGTGGCCATATCATGTTATTGTAGGTTTAATATTTTTACAAATGATGCTATGTCAGATTATCAAAGTGTCTTTATAACAGTAACACTTAATTAGCTTTGACAGAATCCATAAATGTGTCATGATTTGCAGGACTTGTCTGAGGTCACATCCACGCTAATACGTTTTAGGTTTTTGTTTTGTTTTGTATTTTAATTTTTATGTAGAACAAAATTGGAATACAGTTCCTACATCACATCGTAGATAAAGTGTTCTGTTTTTGTTTTTTTCTTGCTTTTCTTGGAAGATAAAGTAACAAAACCTTAAATACAAATAAAAACATTTGTTATATGATTATGCCTTCAAAGACGATCCTATTGGTATGATAAATTAACATATTTCAACCCATGAGAAAACTTATAGGTAAAAAAAAAAAAAAAAAAAAGATAAATAAATAAAATCATAAAAAACATAATGAAATACAAAGAAAAATAATATAAAATCATAAAATAAATTAGTAAGTATTTGGCAGGAAGAAATACACTAAACTACATAATTGAAGTAAAAAAAAATTTATACTTTTTAATTTTACAACTGCATTTTAAAACAGCAATTTCATACGATCTCCATACACATGAGCGTTGCAACACAATTTTAGAGGTAATCTCTGTTCATACTAACACACCTGAATATGCATATCACATGACCATTCATGTACAATGGGCATGTGCATGCTGTTGTAAACAGGAAGCAGTTTGGTTGCTTAGTTACAGGAAAAACTATGGAGATTGCAAAAAGTAAGACCAGAGATTTCTTTGCTTTGAGCAACAATGAATTGGAACTGTTACAAAACTAACACTTGAGTATAAGGCGGTCAGGAAATGAGTAAGCTTACCCACACAAGAAGGTTGAATCATAAAAAGTAAGTAGGCCTAGCTTAAATGTTTGGGCTTGACACACCATCTCTGATAAGATCCTATCAGGACAGGAGCATTGTTGTCTGCGTCATCATTTCCAGTTTCCGTCTGTACAGGCTAAAACACAACCCTGGAGCGTCAAAATAAAACAGGGTCAGCAGCATTTTGGACACCATTTTAGGGGTGATCTTCACATCAACGTATTATGGATATTAGGTGTAAATGTAGCAATAGCTGCATTTTAAAAAGGAAAACATTGGTGTGGACATAACCCAGTAACCTTATAGGAATTAACTGATGGTGAGTTGTACATGCTGTGTGCAGGCTGACTGCAGAGGTCGACAGTGAAGAGCTATCCTGGGTGCAGTCCAATGTTGACGAGGTCATCACAATGCTGCAGCAGTCCCCAGGTCTACCCTCCGTCCCCGAGGTCAGAAAATGTTTTTTAAACTCCTTCAGTTATTTTTTACATGTCTTTTTATTTGATTTCTTGCAGACAGAACGGTACAATTCAACAAGTAAAGAAATAAAATAAATTGAGGACACAGTGTTATGATATCTGTCCAAATGCTGCATAAAACAATCAATAAAATGTTTACTTCCACTTCTCATGAAGAAAATGTCAATCAAAATCAGAAATTGAGCTGATGAGTTCAAATCAATTGTTTGTTTATTTTTCCGAATGTTTGTAATCTGTGGAGCTCCTAATGTGATCACACATGGTTGTGACTGCTGTTGTTGCTGTTTCCCACAGAGTGTGTCCCTGCTGGCAGGAGGCTCCTCCAGCTCCTCCAACAACCTGACGGAGCGACTGCTGAGACAGAACGCCGAGCTGACAGGTTTCGTCAGCCGTCTGACCGAGGAGAAGAACGATCTGAGGAACCACACGCTCCGTTTGGAAGAGGAGCTCCGACGCTACCGGCAGGCTGGACCAGGATCAGGTGACAGTGTGAGTACAGGAGGACATATTACAACACTTTGCTGATGCTGATATCAGTCTTATTATGGACCAGAGATGTGACAGCCACAACTATGAGATAATATAAGATACTAGAAGTGCCTCATATGTGGGAAGCTCAAATATAAACTTTGATTTGGTTGTCTGTTGTCATTTCATGCAGAAGACTTTGACTAAATTACATTAATTTCTTCCTGCAGTTCAGCAGCAGGAGAGGAGTGTCCAAGACGGATTCGGCAGGTATGATACTCTCCCAGGAGCGGGAGGCTTGGACGAGAGAGAAGCTCCGCCTGGAGAAAGCTTTACTCCTGGCCCAGGCCCAGGTGGCCCGACTCCGGGGAGAGATCAGGACCGACACCCTGCGAGAGATAACGGGACCTGAGGCTGACAATGCTGCACTGAAGGTCAGCTAAAAACAAATGATATGTCACCATAATTAAGGAGTAATCGTAGTTAGTTAAAGGTAGTAATCATTTTACTTTTCCTCCAGAGGATGTACGGGAAGTACTTGAGGTCAGAAAGCTTCCGCAAAGCGCTGATCTACCAGAAGAAGTATCTGCTGTTACTGCTGGGCGGCTTCCAGGAGTGTGAGGAAGCCACGCTGTCGCTCCTCTCCAGGATGGGCAGCCGGCCGTCTCTCCCCAGCATGGAGTCCCTCAGCCAGCGCCGCCGGGGGCTGATGCGCTTCCGCTCTGCCGTCCGAGTCTCAATCGCCCTCTCCAGGTAGGCAGCTGTCTGTGTTGGAGGGTTTGTTTTGGCCAGTGCTATCTTCCTCATGTTAACAACAGATGTATATGCAATCACAGAGATAACAACTATTTATTTTATAAAACTAAAACCGAAATATTTTCCATTTTAGAATGCGTTTCCTAGTGAAGCGATGGCACAAGGCGACGGGGATGAGCTCCACAAACTCCTGCAGCGTCAACAAGAATGGAGCAGGACAGATGTTAGGTAACCAAAACACGTCATGTCTTTTAGACTTTTGATTTTGATTTTCTTTTGGGATACTGTGGTTGACCTTGCACCAGCTGGCACCCAAGAAAGAAACACGACTGTGCACAAGGTATTTTAAGCTCTTTGAACAACATTTTTATTCCTCTCTCTCAGGTACAGATGTGAGAGACTCACCGTATCTTCACCCGGGCAGCGTAGAGATGTACAGAGAAAGAGGAAGCGGAGGAGGAGGAGTCTCCGGCGGCAGGGGTCGAAGTGGACGTGAATCCCCGAGATCAGCTGTCTCCTCCACACAACACAGGTACAACATCAAATGGGACTTCAACTAACAGTCACTGTTATTATAAATTGATATAGCCGTTATTTTCCCAAATAGTCTGTTGAGATCGATCTATAAAATGCCGAAAATAATGTTCATCACAAGATATCAGCCCAGACTTATTTATGTTACATTCTACTGACATAAAAAGATAAGAAGACATTAACTTGATATTTTATAGAAAGAATCTGTCTCTAGTGTCATGATGTGTCAGCTCTGTGACTGAAAGGTTAATGTCGGTTGTTTTTGTGTGGTGTAGGTTTCACATCGCCGGAGACCACGGAGCTCTCACCTGTTCACACCTGCAGAACTACGACCCCGACCGAGCGCTCACTGACTACATCTCCAGAC
Organism: Epinephelus moara; assembly: GCF_006386435.1. Lineage (NCBI taxonomy): Eukaryota > Metazoa > Chordata > Actinopteri > Perciformes > Serranidae > Epinephelus > Epinephelus moara. The sequence continues at coordinate 21,367,810 of NC_065527.1, forward strand.
TGGAGGCACTGCAGAGGAGGCTGGGGAGTGTGACTTCAGGTAACACACACAGTCAGCTAAGTCCCAGAAGTACTTCATACTACTGTACACACTTTACTAGGGATGATACCAGAATTTTATGATACAATACTAGTATGAAAAACAATACTGGAAAAATAAAAGAAAAAAAGAAAAATCAGTCCTAGGCACAGAAAATAGGATATATTTTCTTATTTTTATTAACAACTTGCACACAGTGTTGGTACAGAAAAAAGTCACTGAACACACGCCTCCAGTCATGAGTGAGAGTATGCGTAGTTTTGTTTCTTTTCCAGTCTGAACACACTACATGCAAACATTTTAGTGGTTCAAATCAGCAAAACACTGCAAGAAGACATTAAAAAAATTTGTAAATGTCTACTAACTTGGTATTTTAATGTCATGCCATGGAAAGAAAGTGTGAAGGTATTTATACTGTATATATACATCCTCACAAACAAAAATGTCATATTTCTGCTAATTTGAAGACTGACGGCAAGAGTCACAACACATCAGTGTTAAATTCAAATGGTGGTTTCTATGGACCCTCATTAAAATGATGATCATAGCCATGTTTTACACCATAAACATATATGTACACTATCCCTAAATGACTGTGCAGGGGACTGAAGTTGCAATTTGGAAATGGTTTGCATGGAATTTAACTTTTATTAGGATGTGGTTTGCTTCATAATCAGTACCCCAACATTCCAGCTATGTGTGCGCGCTGCGATTTCCGAGTGTCCTGAGCAATAAACCTGCCATAATATAGTTGCATCCGCTAGAAATGTTAGCTATGCCTCAGTTTTGGTGCAAAAGCTCTCATGAACATTTTATAGTCCTCTCAATAAAGTCTGTTTTCTGGGAACAAATACATTCATTCCGAAAGTTGCATCGCTGCATGAAATGTCTGAGTTTGTTACGATGTAACATCTCCGATCTCTCTGTTCCCATCTGCTCTTGAACGTACTGTAGCGAGTGATGGACAGTGAGCTGCGCCAAGCATGCTGTTAAGAGGTGTAACGGTTAATAGGGGTCCCCCTCTCAGTACACACACGTCTTGTAGATTTCAAGAGCTCTGGACACTGCATATCCCTGGGTCCTCAGCAATACATCTGCCAAGTGTGAAATCAGTTGGATGAACGGTTATAGAGAAACTTAAAGAACAGACGTACAGGAACTCCTTTGATTTCAGTAAAATAAAGCAGCTGACAAATTGTCTTAACTTTTTTTTCCCCTCTGCAGGTGCTTCTTCATATGCTCAATTGCACTTTGGCTTGAGAAGATAGACGCTGTCAAGTAACTTTGGCTTGAAGAAACTCAGTTGCCTTTTCTCGTGCTGAGCGCTCTGCTGTTTTCTATCATTCTGGTGTGGACTGTATCTCTCCATGTGGACCAAAACACATTTTTTTAATAGCGTACGACATGTTGTATCCAGGCTTTTTGTCGCCAGCACTTGAAAAACAGCTATGTTTGTAAATGAATCTGCCTCTTTGTTGTGGATGAACTACAATCATGTATATTTGTCTAATGCTAATTTAAGACCTTGTGATTAATTTATATGTTTGCGTTGAATGGGTGGAGCGTTATGTAGAGAGTGTTTGGGTTTATTGTTAAGGAGGCTGCTGCTGGATATTCTACACTACACTGTGTTTTGTTTAGGCCAGACAGACTACAGAGGACATTTGTAGAGAACGTATTTTTGTAAAGCGTAGGAGCTTTGAATTTTCTGGGTATTTTGTCAAAAACTGAAATAAAGAGGACTACATTATTTGAAAGAGTTGTGTATGTTTTATTTCTTGTTTTCCACTGAATAGATTGTGGTTCCCAGCATTTTTCCTTTAGGGACTTTTCTATAACCAGCCTGTTTGACTATGGATTCATCACCCTCCTGAAATCATACTATCTCTATGGGGTCTAATCACCTAAGACTTTCCATATTTTTCATCCTTATGTGCACGTTTAATAAATATTCTTTTCACTTTAAATAACGAGTCTCTCCTGATTGAACTATTCTTTGCAGAAGTGAATAAAAATGATGAGATAAAGGCCTACTGTATATTTTTTAAAAGCTTTTTAACAACCCTTACAATTGAGAAAGTCTTGTGACCCCCCCATGAAGCTTTGACGACCCCTAGTGGGGGTCAGGACCTCCAGGTTGGGAACTTCTGGAGTAAAAGATGAGGGATGCTGTACCAGAGCAGTTATTCAATACATTTAGCATCAAGTGCCAACAGTGTGGGAGCTTATTTTTAAAGTTTCTTTATTGAAAGAAGGAATTAAACTTTTTTTCAGAACCAAAATTCACAATAAGAACAAAATCAAATATTCCATGATGAGGACAATATTTTCTGTAATGAGAAGACATGTTACAGAGTCTAAGTCTAGTCCTAGACACAACACAACTTGGGCAGTGAGACATTGTGCCTACTGTTTACACTAAAGATAGTCAGTGCTCATTAACTAAACGAGGTCCGTTTAGATCAGTACAGGTCACCTTTTTAAAAGCACCTCATTCAAATTTCAGGTGAGGGCAAGAATAACAGTTTATCTCCTCAAATGTGACATTTCCTATTTATATTTTGGTGTTTATTTTTTGCATTTTTGAAGGAAAACAATCTGTGACCACATGGCAACATCCCCCAGCAGCTCATTCACAGTGCTGTTTTGCTCTTTATGTCATTATTTCCACCAAGCAGGTCGTTTTCAGGTTAATTTGTCTGTCAGCAGGATTACAGAAAAACTAGTGGCCTGATTTTCATGAAACTTGGTGGAAGGGTGTAACATGGGCCGAGGAAGAACCACAGACTATATAAAAATAATTGATAGAGCCAGTCGTTGGTTTTGACTCAAGTTCAGTATTTTTGCCAACATCATCTTGGTCTTCTGGAGCCAGAAGTGACCAAATTTGGATGAAAGGGTGGAGCTGACTCATAGACTATAGTGTCGCCTCACAGCCAGCCCGTCACTGAAGCAGCCACACCCTTAATTATGTGTAACTTGAAGCCTTAATAAAATAAGAGGTGAGTTACATAAAAATTCACCACCCATGCAGTTGTCATGAATCTTGAAATTAGCTGTAGAGATTATATCTGCTGTAAAGTTGGACATTTTAACATCCATGGGGATTGACTTGCTTTTGGAGCCAGCCTCAGCCAGTGGCCATTTAATGAGCTGCATTCCACGCTGGCTCCATTTTTCAGCCTTGGAGGTTGCCGCTTAGGAAGAACACATAAAATTTTGGAGTGGATCTGACTCACTGAGCAGATGCACAAATTATTTTTCACTTTCGTTAACATCGGAGACAGGGCATAAATGCCTTACATCTTTAAGTCCAGTAGATTGTTCGTAAAGTCTACTACTGGCAAAACAATTACAGAACAATTGTAGAAATATGATGACTCCATGTCACAATCCACATAATCATATGGGGTAGCCTACACATGTAGCTGCTCAAAGCAGTCGTTATGAAGCACTCAGTGGTTTCATGGGGGAGCCGCTAGACTAGTAACATCATGTGTGTAAATATTAAGTTACTAAATCATATTGGCTTGTAAAATTAGGGTTTTTTCAGAATGCAGATTTAAATTTGACTCAGGAAAAAATTTCTTCCTTGCGACAACTTTCTTTGTTAACAAGCTGACATGTTGATAGTGTTATTTCAGTCTCAGCATTTGAAAGTTATAAATATGTGCATGGTATTTCCTGGTTTTCACAAATGCATATCAAGCATGTGAAATATTCCGGTTTGGAAGTACCTAATAAATGCACAGCTGAGACGATGAGGCTTCGGCTCAGCACAACTGTATAATGACATAATTCTAATAGTTTGGGAAATATATCCAGACATACCTATACTGTATAGTGGTCCTGCTTGCAGATCTGCATGTCATAGAGGCACCCTTCTTGTTTCTTAATGCAATAAAGGCTGCAGTTTCATTTCCTCCTCCCACCCAAATCTGTAATATGGACTAAAGTAAGAGCCTCTGCATGCAGTTAGCCACTGAATAAAACATGCAAAGGCCACAAGCCTTTCTCCTCCATCGAGGCACTGTGTTAACTGAGCATTTCTGTTTTTAAGAATTCACATTGTGAACATTAGAATCTGTGTTGAAGTCAGAGTAAAACAGTCAGTGTGAAAATCTCTGCAAACACCAGTCCAAAAGTCCAAAAAATGCTGATGTTATTACTGACAGAAGAAAGCTGAAAGAAGCACAAAAACTAAACAGCTGGACATTCAGGCAAATCAAAGTGCGTTCATCTAAATGTTCCTAAATTCAAGTCCCAGGAAGTTACAGATTCGCTTCACACACTCAGGATGTTGGACTGTTTCCTCCTGTTTCTGCTGCGCTCCTCTCACTGTTTCCTCCTCTTGTATCGGATGACGGGGTTGTGAGGGGTGTGAATCATTGTGGTGTAGTTGATTGTGGGAAAATATCCGTCCACCAAGTCAAAGTCGTACATGCGCAGCAAAGTGGACCAGATGGTTTTGATCTGGACGTAGGCGAAGTTCTCTCCAATGCAGCGATGGCGGCCTGAGGAGCAGACGGCAAAGGGACAGTTTGGATTTGGGTTTCTTTTACTAGCAACAAGCACTTTTTCTACATAATTTAAATTTTTGTGCACTCAGTTTTAAAGCTCAAACGAATATTGAAAAGATTCTGAAAGACCTGTGAAAGCAAAAGAATTTCAACAGACCTCTCTCTTGATTTAGAAACGTGATTGACCACATAGAATAGAAATATTGATGAATGATATACTTCAGAGAGAGTGCTGCAATTTTAACAATAAACAACTTGTTTCTCCTTTGGCTTCGAAAACCATTGTCTTTCATACAAGAAACCGTATTTTAAAAAAGACTTTTCTTACCAGCTCCAAATGGCACGTAGGCAAACTTCTCCCCTGCAGCAGGGTTGTCGTTGAGGTAGCGGTCAGGGTTGAACTCCATCCTCTCCACCCAGGTGTCATGCAGACGGTGGTTGACAGTCGGAGAGACGCAGACCTGGTGCCCCACAGGGATGGTGTATCCTCCTGCAGTCTGAGAACACAATGGAGGAAAAACTGTTTCTGCTACACTGTGCTGAGAAATTGAGCATTAAAATTAAAAGGGGAAAGTTTATTTTTGCTGATGTCAAACACTTGAAAGAAATACCAAAAGGACTAGACAGGTGCTCTTACCTGAGGGGAGCGAGCCATCCTCATCATGGTCATGATGGGTGGGCGGAGACGCAGGGTTTCCTTCAAGCAGCGTTCCAACAAGCTGAGATCTTTCAGCTGAGGACGACACCAGCACAATATTAGGAATATTTAACTGTGGCCCAGAGCAACCATTACTTACACCAACAAAAGAAAATATTTGAAGCATATCTGTATTTCACAGTTGGCTGTAAACTGTTTCATGATCACATCACACATTTAAATGTTTGTTATTGCTATAAATGAGTACAACCAGGAGGGGGAGCACCTTGTAGTACTGTCATGTCGGAAAACTTATTTATAAAACCTTTTCCCACAATATATATCGAAGCTGCTGTCCCTTAACAAACGAGTGCACAACCTCGGGCAGGAACCTGCTGACTGTTCCCACCTCACGCTTAAAAACTAAATGGGACAGAGCATTTGCGGTCAGGGCTTCTCATCAGTGGAACGACCTGCCTGAGGAACTCCAGCTTGCTACGTCTGTGTCTTCTTTTAGATCGCTTTTGAGGACTTACCTTGATCAAAAGGATTTCTGGTAACTTCTCCTTTAAGTTTTTAGGTTTATTCAAAACTATTGAGTTACACCACCTTGAATTGCTCTATTACACTTAACATTCACCCACTGGTTTTACATTTTCTTTGGTGTTATACTCATGATATTTATTGTTCTTAAATTTTTCCTTGTGCTTGCATGGTTAGTCAAACATTAACAGTGTCTTTATTTGTTGTGTTTCATGTATAAAGCACTTGGTAACAATGGCTGTGATCAGTACTATACAAATAAACTTTATTATCACTAATATACTCATACTATAAAATCTTTGCATCAACACTGCATCCAGCCTCACCTGATCAAAGTCAAGTGGAGGCAGCTCTTCTCCACACACAGCCCTCTGCTCGGCGTAGCAGCGCTCCTGCAGAGCTTTGTCTCTGGCCATGAAGAAACCCATCCAGGCGCTGGTGGTGGAGGACGTGTGCTGACCCGCCAAGAGGAGACCAATCAGCATCCCTGCAATCTCATTATCGTTCAGGGGTCGTCCGTCTCTGAAGGGGAAAGAATGTCATTTTTACAACTGAAGAGGGTTTAAAGGGCCATAATGATATTTTAAATGTTTTAGGAGACAGCTTCCTACGGACACCTCTTCAGACTTTATGGTGATTTTCTTGTAGCAACATCACTGACGATATAAACAATGTCTTCATGTCTAATCTCTTCGGCTCAGTTACCCCTGGGATATAGTTTTAAATAAATTAAAACTGCTGTTATTATGTGAGGTACATATTTACTTTTACTGTTTTCTAGTAAGAACTCTATGATTTAGAAAATTTTCAGTTTATTTCAGGATCTTAAGCTCCTCTAAAATTCTACCATCATCTGTTTTCTTTATTATTTAGTCTTTGGAGAATATGATAACATGTCTAAGTGTATCTAATGGTCCAGTTAAATATGATCCAGCAGCATGAGCTTACATGTTTTGTCCCGCACATTAAAGCTCTCTTACTTGTAGGTGGCATCGATGAGCGTCTGCAGGATGTCGTCCACTTTCTCTCCAGACTGCCGGCGCTTCTGAATCACCTTGAAGAAGATGTTCTTGATCTCTGTGTGAGCTCTGTCCCTTTTCCTAACAAAAAATAAACATATATTTGTGTTATTATTTTTACTCACACTAGAAACAGTCCAATCAGACGGGACTGGAAAAGTGACTGTACATGTACAAAATTTGTTTTATGTAAAGTGTTGTAAACTTTTTCTTAGAATTATTGTTAGAGTATGTATGGGCTTCTCTTGTATTGTAATATGCCAGCACTCAAGAGTCTTTCTTTCTTCAGATGTGTGTGTCCTGAGCTCCTCCAGCGCTCCTACCTGAAGCTGGGCAGGGGCAGCCAGCCGGGCAGAAGCCAGGCAGCGTGACTGAATCCTCCGTCCAGGTCGGCGTAGAGCTGGGCCACTCGCTCATTCAGCATGCTGCGGATTTCCTTCCCATGAAGGCAGCTGCTGGCCGTCAGGATGATCAGCTCAGACAGAGCCTCAAACAGGTCTGAAACAGGCAAATAGGTCATTAAGTAAGCAAAACAATCAATTAGACAAACAATATACATCCTTATATACCAGACATGCCTTGTATATAGTTATATTGCTTTATTTTTCCGTTGTTTTTAAGTGTTAATATGACTTGTCTATTAATGGCAAAATTGACACTACCAAGAACTGACAGTGATCAAGTATTACTCAATATTTTTTCTATGAGTAATGCATTTAAGTTGTTTTGTTTTGGACTCAATATAAAGCTGCAAAATACATCATAAAATGGTGGAAACTACAGCCAAAATACAGCTGTTAAGTGACTTCACATACTCCACAAAAGTGACCGAAGAAGTCTGATTAAAAGTAAATTACATCACGTGTTAATTTTCTGATATTCATGTTTTAATTAAGTTATTTGTGAAGGACCTTACTTTTCTCCCCGCTGTCTCCCCATCTCTGAAAATACTCGATAGTCTCCGCTTCGATGATTTTTACATGTTCCCTAAAATGAGCAATATTCAGTCCGGTCTTCAACATCTTCTTTTGTTCCAAAAAGATCTGCAACATATGGAATAAAGTACACTTTGAGATTCATTTTCTAGCATTTATTAACTAGGTGGGATCTTTCTTGATTTCACAGTTAAGGTGGACTCACAGGATTCGGCACATCATAGGCTACTCCTTTGCCAAACACCGGAGTGGTCAGTCTGGAGTAGACGTCCTCTGCATTCAGATCCTCATTCTTGCTGTTGAACATCAGCGTGGCGGCTTCGCTGCCAAGCAGGTAGGTGAATGTACTGCCCACCATGGTGAAACTGAACACAGGGCCGTACTGGGGGTGGACAGCAGAGACGCAAATGTTAAAACAGTACTGAGGGGTCGGGATAAAATACATCTGAGGGGTTGCAAGACAGTTCATTTGAATCCTCTACTGTGTTAATAATAGAGCTGCAACTAACTATTAAATTTATTGCAAACTACTTTAAGTTTAAGTTTAAGTTTATTCACTTTATTAATCCCCTGAGGGGAAATTCAATGTTTTCACTCTTGCTTGTCAATTACACACAGGTCCGAAAGACACACACATGCACAAACAGGACCCATACATGCACAAGTGGAGAGATCTCAGAGTGAGGGGGCTGCCCTTTGGTCAGGCGCCCCGAGCAGTTGGGGGGTTCGGTGCCTTGCTCAAGGGCACCTCGGCAGTGCCCAGGAGGTGAACTGGCACCTCTCCAGCCACCAGTCCACGCTCCATATTTTGGTCTGGACGGGGACTCGAACAGGCGACAGTCCCTATGGACTGAGCTACTGCCGCCCTTTGATAATCGCTTAAACGGTTTGAGTAATTTTTTGAGAGAAAAGTCAAAATTCTCTAATTAATTTGAAATGTGAGTATTTTCTGATTTATATTTACTCCCCTATGACAGTAAACTAAATATCTTTGGGTTGTGGACTTTGGAAAACACGGCATTTTTCACCATTTTCTGACATTAAATTGTCCAAACAAATAATCGATTATGCGAGAAAATAATTGTTTGTTGCAGCCCTACCGGATGACTTCAAATCTTCAGGCCAGGATTTATTCTAATTAATTTTAATTGTATTTTATGTGGTAGTCCTACACCATGTGCATACTGGTGTGGCAAGTAGACACTGTGTTTAGGCGTCACAGTCCAAAAAAAGTTGAACAAGGTCAAGTGTGTACGTGTGCAAATCCATGTGTGTGAGAGGTAACATGAGATAGAGACAAGATTTTTTTTCTTCATCTTACCTGCAATCTGTAACTAACTGAGCGTCAACTATCAATTATTTTCTTCCCTAATTTACCTGTCTAGTATTTTCTTGATAAGCTGATGAGTCATTTTGTTTGTATTGTTTAAAACATTTATCTCAAAGCTTATTTTAACATATTGAAATTGCTTGTTTTGGCTGACCAGCAGTCCAGAAACTAAAGATATTTAGTTGAATATTGCAGAAAATCAGCCAGTATTTACATCTGAAGACCTGGAATAGTGATTTTTTTTTTGCCATTTTTGATAAAAGCTTACTTAAGTAATTGATTCATTATGAAAACAGTTGCAGATTAATCAACTATTAGTCTCAGTTCTTCCGCAATACTTACTTTTTCATATGCATTTTCAAGAAATTCAATGGGACTTTTCCCAAATGCAATGGCATGGCCCAGGAAGGGGATGCTGGAGGGGATGAAGGGTGGATACTTCTGCAAAAAAGACACATGATAACAGTAGGTGATGATGAATACAAGCTGACAATAAGGACTTTCAACAACCATTTTTGGCACTGAATATTTGATGCATGGCTAACTTACCAGATCTTTGTCAGGGCTCTGTTTGAGCAGCAGCTTAGAAATATATCCCAGAGTGAGAGTGATGACAGAGGCTGCCAAAACCACGGAGGTCAGGTTGTCGTTCATTTTCCCCAAAGTGTCCCCGAGCAGTTTACTGCTCATTTGATACAAGTGAATAGACATTTTAACTCCCTCCGCTGGATCCACAGACACACTTCAACCTGAGAGAAATTCGCTTTGTAATAAAAAAATAAATTCAAAGTTTCCAGTGCATATAAATGTCCAGCTCATCTGATGCTCATGTTGGGACACAGTTGGTAATATCTCCCCACAGTCTCTACCTGGCTATACTCGTCCTGCCCCCGCCTGACCAATGGGGGCTTCCTATTGGCTGCTGACCGCGTGTCTGTCAAGCATCCGCCGCAGTGATTGGCTACTGGTACCTGAACCCATGTCTTGCTATATGATGTCACTCCAGCCGGGAGAACACTGCGCCATCGATTGTAAGGATTTTTGATAGAAATTTAATATCAAAATCATTTTATTCGACTTTAAACCTTTTCCTTTATCTTAAAACGAGCGCGGTGAAAAAGTTTAAATTCTTTCCTGCCTCACAGAAATATACGAAACATAATACATACCAAGACATTTTTAATTTAATAGAAAAAAATGAGCTTGCAGGTTGCACTCCACTGGTAGTGTGATTATTGGAGGCTAATCAGTGCACGTTCGCTTTAAATGCCAAGACCTTAGCAATTTGCACAGTGGCTAATAAGAAAAACATTTTTATCTCAACAGAAGCAGAAGGTTGATAAACTTGAGATTTTTAGATGTCTGTAAGCAGGGGTGGATTATCAGACAATGGGCCCCTGGGCACAGATATGCAAAAGGCCCCCCACCTCTCCTACATAGGAGCAAAACACTTGCACCAACTAGTTTAGCCTCCTTTTCCTTGTTGTTTTGCATCACTTTGTGGTTGTAGTGCATCTTTTGTGTTTTTTGTGTCCGTGCTGTAGTTTGGTGTCTCTTTGGAGTAATTTAGTTTGTCTTCTAGGTACTTAAGTGTCCTTTCTGGTTGTTTGTGTCGATTTGTGGTAGTTTTGCTCCTTTTTGTAGTTGAGTGACATTTCACAGGTATAGCACAGGCATGTCCTGATTTTGCCACGTGGTTCTTGTCCTGAGAACAACATTTTGTATGATAGCTCTGGGACAGCTGCCTCAGCCAAACAATGTTTGTGATATCATCAAAGAGAGCCCTGCTGCAAGTGTCCTGCAAAATATATAACCGCTGTGCAGAAAGGCGAAAATTACAAGACGAGACCCAACCTGAAAGTTTTACTTTAGTTTACGCTAGTCTGCCACTACAGACATTAAAATACATATGTGCTTTCAAGATTAATTGTTAGTATTTCGTCACCATGGATATATGCTGACATTAGCTTAACAAAGGTGAGCTAACAGTTAGCCAGCTAGGGTGCTACCTGCTTAGTACTAATCCCTTTAGAAAGGCCACTACAAGAAAATGTGTTATTTGTTTGGATTGTCAAAGGGACAGTGAGCCATAGATGTTTGTTTCTGGCTGCAGTTAGTGGCCTAGCTGTAGTGCGCTAGCATTAGCATGCTAAAATTTGCATGCTAGCGTTAGTGCGCTAGCCCACCAACTGTTTTTTTCCAGGATTGTGCCAGGTGAGAGAAAGTATAGAGTGCCAAAGTCACGCCCCTTCCAGTGAAGCTCATGGGACCTTAGATCGGAAAAAATATGAATGTCAGTGAATGAGGAGAGAAATATTATCTTTTGGTCCCGTTTGAGTTGTGACATGAAATCCAAATATGTTAATGAATTTAAAACATAAATTTTAAGGTCAAGAAAGTCATACTTTGTGGTAGAACTGTTGAGATATAAGCTTTTGAAAAAAACGTAATTAGAAAAACTACACAGGAGGCGGTCGCGTATGTGACGTCATAGCTTTCGCTGGCTTCCTGCAGCTTGGAGTGACTGCAACCTGGCACAAAACACACAGACATCTTCAATCATAAATCGATTAATCATTAAACAGTGGAATTTCAGCGGGGAGGCCAAGCTGCAGGAAGCGAGCGAAAGCTATGACGTCACATACACGACCTCCTCCTGTGTACTCTTGAGTCTTTCTAATTAAAAAGGTTGTATCTCAGCAGTTTTACCACAAAGTATGACTTTCTTGACCTTAAAATTTATGTTTTAAATTCATTAACGACATATTTGGATTTCATGTCGCAACTCAAACGGGAACAAAATATTATATATAACATAATATTGCTCTCCCCATTCACTGCCATTCATATTTTTTCCGATCTAAGGTCCCATGAGCTTCACTGGAAGGGGCGTGACTTCGGCACTCTATTGCATAATGAAAGTGATGCTTTCAGGCCACACAACATAAGAATTATTTTCTATATTATTATGTAAGCCACTACACAAAGTATATGCCCAATATTGCTTTTTATTAATGTAGTATTTCTATAGTATCTTGTTTAGTACTGAAACATTAGCTTTTTTCCATAACATTAAAAGACAAAGTACTCACCTATTTCTAACATCAACCAGTTTCTTTCATGGTTATATCATTTTAATCAATGATTGTCAAAGATTACGCTCTAACAAAATGTATATTAAAAATGATCAGAATCCATGTTTTATTTAGCCTATGTATGCTCCAAGAATGATTACTTCATTTCAATTTACACATCAATTGAGATGTGTGTCCTGAAATTAGCCCTTCTCTTGATTCCTTTTCTTTTTGATATTTTGTTTAGGTACAGTGATACCTGCTGGATTTCCTCTGCTGAGATGGGGTAAAAAAAAATTTATACATTTCTCGCCGTATTTTACAACTAAGACAGACACAGAGGTCCCATTTAGATACTCTATCTTGTAAAGGGTCCTTGGTTGAAAAAAGGTCGAGAACCTCTGCTCTATATCACCTTAAAAGTGATTTTCTGAAAGTGATTACTTATTATTTCACTTCCCTTGGTTTACAGCTGTTTGTTAGTTTACAGGTCATGTTAGAATTTTCCAAACAGCCTGATATTCCATAAGATGAATCACTCTAAAATAACATTTTCTATTCATTGTGTTAATTAAACATAATGTGGTTCAGGCTTTTCAACACAAACTCATAATACATCCTCAATTATGCATCAGTCAATTTATTAAAAACAAAACATTAAATAAACATATTTACATGCACTCAAAATATATGACTCATCAGAATGTGGAGTGGTGAAAGGTATCGATCGGTATGCATAATATACAAAATGAGGTGTTTGTGGAGACTTTGCTCTTCATCCAGGATTATTGCAGTCAAATGAGAATTAGTCAGAGAACCTGCACAGGGATTTATGGCAGCTGTGGTTTCCTCAACAGTTTTTCAGCCGTAGGCGTATTTGTCCGTTACAGTTTTATCATTTGGTGTCATCTGTCCACTCAGCTTCATCAAAAGCTTCACAATAAGGCCAGCCTGTAAGGAAATAAAAAATATAAGTGTTTATGTTTTAACATAACTTTAAACATGTGAACCATTTAAATAGTGTAGGAAAGGTCCTGGATCAGTTACCTGTTTTGTGTGCACAATGAAGTTCATTTTATTGTCACCACTGTGTATCTGGAAGTACTGATCAGCGTGTCCAAGCTGCCACATGAATGTGCCATACTCTAAACTGATGAGAAGGACCTGCAGGTGCAGAGGTTTATTAAATTATTATACGGAGGTTATAAGAAGCATGCACAAAAGAGATACATTACAACAAATGCTTGATTAAAACAATGAAGAAAATCCTATTTACATAATTATTAAAAATGATGAGTTTTTATTGATTAATCCATCAGTGTATCTAGGATTAAGTGGAGAATGGGATATACTGTTTTCACTTCCTACAAAAGCATCTATTACAACTGTCCAAGCAGCTTGTGCAGCAAAACTGCAGATAAACATTTGGAACATTTGGTGTATAGCTGAACTTTAACACAGGGAATAAAAGATGGCGATACCTTGGTCTCCATATTCATGAGGTGCAGCCCCTTTGTGTTGACCCCGACGTAGACGCGGATGACTTTGTGGTTGCTGGCACTGGCCTTTGTGTAGACCTGCCCTGTGAAGAAGGCGGCGCCGTAGGTCGGGATGTCCCAGCAGTTCTGCAGGAAGAGTCGCTGCAGGTGGTGCATCTCTTTACTCACCCCCTCACTGGTGCTCAAGGCCTGTCAGAGAGGGAGGGAAAAGCCTGTCAATCAAGCCAGCATGGGATTTTATTTGATGACTGATAGGGGTTTTTCTACAATGAAAACCTTGAGCGTACTTTGTATTCATGCAGAATCCTGTTGGTCCAGTGGTACGCTTTGCTCTTCACTTTGGATATCGGCACAATTGATTTCAGGTTTTCCTCACTATTGAAAAGAAAACACAGAGAAATGCAGCTTTTTTCGAAACACACACACCACCTCAAACATTCACTTGAGCATGACATATCACATACAAAAGTCCAATGCAATATGTATTTAAGCATAAATATGATGTGAGACAGAGTTTTACTTGAGGAATCCTTGCTTGTGCTTCTTGCTCTCATAGCTGCCGTAGATGATCTGCAGGAGGAGGCTGGCCAGTGTGATTAGCTTGCTGTCTGGGGCAGGAAAGAAGCCCTTCAGGAGGCAGTGACGGGCCTCGTCAAACAGAATGAGGATGGCCAGAGGATCCTCCACCTGGGACAAAACGGTAAGAAGCAGAGTGAGGAATCGCTCTTACCACATTTCACATGCAGGCTATAAATAAGCAGCTTCTTTTGTATAAGTGAACTACCTTCTTCTCGATTTCAAGAGGCAGCCGGACGTCCCTGCGCAGGAAGAGCTGAGGCGTTTCCCTTTGAGGGTCCAGCACCGTCAGGTCCGTCACAATCTCTGTCCAGATCCGCAGGTGCTGCAGCGGCTTGTGGTAAGGCTTCAGCTGCAGGTCTGACACACAAAATGCACACCGATGTTACTGCAGTCTTACAGTTTCATTGTCTACGTGATGAGAAATTCTGAGGTTGAAAGATATGAATTTTTGAAAAGATTTTGTTGCAAAAACAAAAAAGCAACACACAACATTTGATTAAACTTTTCTGATATTTGTTTGGCCACAATTGGTTTTGCAGCCACAGGATGATGATGATTTTAGAGTGATTTTAGCACGTGTCATATGAGTGAACTCACGGAGGTTCTCGGAGCACATCCAGATGGTGAAGTACTGCTGGGTGTCCTGTGAAAGACGCATGCCCTCCATGATCTGCTGCACTGTTGTGTTGTTGCCGTGCTTCAGCTCCACAGAGCGATAAGAGCCGTCCATGCGGTAGATACGCACCTTCTCATACTTTAGAACACAAACATGCCATAAGCAAAACTAAATAAATGAGCTCAGTCCTTTGTAATTAAAAAATAAAATCTGCTGGGCACCTCAGATCATGCTTGAGACATTAGCACCATCTTGCGACCAGCAGACTGAACTGCTGATCATGTTTAGATACATTCATAACAAACTTGATCTTCCTGTTTGCAATATAAATACTTACAGGTTTGCTGCTGGCTTGCTGCAGAAGCTTCACCGCCTCCTCCCATTCGTTCTGTTTGTTCTCCTCACACACCTGCAGAGGTGATTTCTTCTGCTGGTCTTCAATGTGCTGTTGGTGGCAAAGTCAGTATCGCTATTTATTGGTTATCGTCTTCCTCTACAACTGTATTGTTAGATGTGATAAAGTGCATCATAATACATAAAAGCTTTATCATAAAGAAGAAAAAAGCAATTACTATATATGTCAAATTTACAATATAATCAGTCAGTATTACAATATATCCATTGTAATGAACATCAAATATTCAATTTGTCAAACAATAGATATAACGTTAAGATATAACACTTTACTGATGTTACAAATCAAATTGAAAAGTATATACATTATATACATATACATACATCATGATATCAAAATTATAATGGCCATTAAATCATCCATTGCAGCTTTAGGAAAAAAAGAGGAAGACAGTCAAGTGTTAAGACAACACCAACATCACGTTTCTTACCCGGTCTATCTCAGGGTGCTGCAGCAGGAGTTGCACTATCTCTGCGTGGCCTCCTCTGGCTGCAAAGTGCAACGGGGAGCTGAGCTGACCATTCAGCAAGTTTGGATTACAGTTACCTTTCTCCAGTAACAGCTTAGTCGCCTCCACTTTACCGTGCCTAGATGGAACCAAAGAAAACTTAACCACAGTCCAATATTAAAAACGCAAACAAAAATCCAAGAACATAAGAGCTTTTAGATACATGAGGTGAGCATCAGACTCACCAGCAAGCATAGTGAATGGGAGCCCAGTGGTCGCTGTCCAGCTGCTTGACTGAGAAGCCGCTGTCCAGAAGCTTAGACAGCAGCTCCGTGTCTCCTTCACAGGCACTGCGGTGGAGGGGGAAGTCCTCCACCCACTGGCGCTCCCTGCAGAGAATTTTGTTAATAATCTTTTAAAGGCGTTTCTTTTTTAAAGACTGCCTTATGAAAGGTGGGAAGAAAAAGGAAGTCAACAGTCATAATCAAACCTGTGACACAAAGAAATGAGACACAAAGAGGTGCAGAGGTTGACAGGTGGAGATGACAGCAGTTATAAGTGGTTCATGTAAGAATAACTCCTACTTGTCTTCTGCCACACAGTTAGGACCGTGTTGCCACTTCTCCCTCTTGGGGATCTGGATCTTGGAGTAGTCAGGTGCTCCGAGCCCAAAGTATGGGTTGATAATTACTTTGTCCACCTGCAGACATTGGCCCAATGGGCAGGGAAGACAAATGGAGGGCGATTTAGGTCGCAGTGCAAATAGAACCACATTTTCCAAGTTTGAAATACTTCCTAACAATGGACAAAAATGCCTACTCCCCATCCATTTACTATGAAGTATCTTCAAAGTTAACTCACCCTGTTGGTGTACTGCAGATCAGAGCCGTAGAGCGGGTTGAGAATGCACATGTCTGCCTTCTCCAGGGACATCATCTTGCTCTTGATCTCCAGAGCAGTGTAGCCCATGTGCAGCCCCTCCTCACTCAGTTTGCCTTCACTGCTGTAAGCCGGGTTGCTGACATTGGTTTTCACCCGCTCAACGGGTGCTGGTCTGAACAGAGCGGGGATGGCGTGAGGCACTGTGTGCTGCTCTGCTAACCATCTACGGAGGTCAAAGACAAGATACAGTTTAAGCTTGGTTTCCACAAAGCCTCATCCAAGAAGATCATGTTTTTAAATTTATTCTTACTTGTCTAAAGCCAGAAGCATCTTGGAGGTGATGGAGCAGAAGTGGGTGCTAGTCTCGCTGCACACCCGCATGATGTCCTGGAAGCAGTAGAAGCTCGGGCTCCCGGCAATATAGACAGGCTTGCTGTTATCTGTTCAGGGGGATGTATTATTACATAGTATATGACTATTTTTTACAATATCTGAGGCACTGATTTAGAGAGACAGATTCTTTGTTTCTTGCTCACCTTTAACACTGACTGGCACAACAAAAAGTGAGGCCTCTTTTCCTTCATTGTCTCCATCTAGAGGGAATTTCTTCATGTGCACCACACGCTTTCCTGAAACCCAAAACTGTTTTTAGATCTCTGGTTCCCAATCTAAGCGGTCAACTCAAACACATGTGCAGTCTGTGAGGAAGAATATTCTTTACTTTAAAGAGATAAAAGGCAAAAGGCTTGGAGACACTGTTTTAAATGGTCAGGAGGGGTGATACTGTATGCATGTCTTAAATTATAGATATTCATGAGTGCAAATGTCACAAATGTCCCACGCTCACCTATGAAGCCTTGGTTGTTGGATATCGGTCTGATTGTCTCGTCGACATAATCCAATATGGATTTGGATTTGTCTCCTGATGCTTGGATCTTTGTCGCCAAGAGGACTTTCTTTCTCTTCTTCTCCTTTCCCTCCAAAGGCACTTCAATCAGCAGGATCTTTACAGGGACCAGAAGAAACATAGGAACTAGGTTAGAAATACAGGACTGAAAAGGTAGGGAACTGGCTGGCTGAATGCCTGTCTAGATGCCGGGAAGACGCTCTGCTGTCAGACTCAGCACATTTACCTCATAGGCTTTGGCTCTGTACTCCTTTGAACTCAGGCTGACTTGACTCTTTGGGCGAATGACAGCAACAAACACATCCTCGAGGCTGTCCTCGTTGCCCATACTGCTGACTCTTTCTCAGTCCTGACAAAACCGTCTACACAAGGGCCAAATGCTGTGGAGAGGCATCCCTGAAACAGAAGATCACAGGGGGAGCAAATGTTATCATGACTGTTAAGATTAATAACAATTTTATGTTGATAAGACCAGATCCAGCTCGAGGTTAAAGCCTGGCATTTCTGACAAACTCACAATAACCCTACTCAAAAAGGTGCTGATATTTCAAGAAGGTTTTTTGATGCTTTATATAACATATCACATATAATCAATTAGTTTTCCAATACAAAATCTAACTGCATCTATTGTGAGAGTTGATTTATCGTTTATGTCGTATTTCAAGCAATAATGTCAGACATTCTCTAATATCATCTTCTCAGATGTGAGGATGTGCTTCTCTAAACTAGGACAGAGTGTTGGCCGAACAAGTAATTTATCATTGACCCTAGAGCAGGGATGTCAAACATATGGCCCAGGGGCCAGAACCGGCCTACCAAAGGGTCCAATTCGGCCCACTGGATGACTATGCACACCTGATATTGATGCACCTGTGACAGCTAAAAGGTGTCAGGTTTAACCAGTGAGCGGATACTTCATGTAAAATGCTGCCTCAGAGGCCTCTCTAACCTGACCAGCATACAGCTCTCTGAAATAACAATAAATAGATTTAAAGATATTGAACATTGTGCAAAATATTATTAACCAGCAGCTTCAGTACAAAAGACTCTGTATCAGACTTCTATCATAAAATAAGATGGCTGGCGGGTGTTCATCATTTGTTTTTGTAAGTGGATGAATGTTTTCAGAATAAATTCCTTTACACAAAAAAAGGGTAAAATCTGAAGGGGTTGTTATTATAGATTATTATGTAATGGTTTTACTGGTCCGACCCACTGTAGATCAAACTGGGCTGTATGTGGCCCCTGAACTAAAATGAGTTTCACACCTCTGCCCTAAAATGTCAGTTCACTTGTGAAAATTGCACCACTTGATTGTAATGCATCTTTTAAGAACCATAGCAGACGGTGTTTGAGGTGCATATGATTGTAATTCATTACAAGTTTTATTACTTTTTAAACAAAACCCTACCAACTGTGATATATGATAGTAAATGCACCTGTGTTGCCTTATGACTGTGGTTATAAGACATATCATGGAAGCTTACAGCAGCTTGTACCATGCCTTATCAGCGTGTTATAACTATATTATGGCAATAGATTTCGTAGTTATCTGCAATGCAGTGCAGACTTCAGGTTAACCCACTCTCCAATTACTTATAGTAACAATCAAGCAACAATAGTAGCTGCTCAAAATCAACTTGTTGAGTTCAGAGGGGGTCACGCCCCGGAAACCAAAGTCTGTTGTCTTTGAACAGTTATTACACAAAGTGAATTATGCGCTGTATTTAAGACTACACTTCGTGCTGTCAGATCAAACCAATCTTGACACATATTCCCGACCACAACAAACAGAATCAACTTTTTGGACTGTATCAGCAGCTGTAGCCGGGATGCTACACTCATCATCACCGCTTTTCCGCTCGCTGGCTGTTGAAACTTACCGAAAGCGACGTGACTTTTTCCTCAAACAGACCAAACACAGCCTCGCTCAGCTCGCGGGGAGTTTCAGCTTGTTAAATTTAATAGTCCGCAGACGGCATACTGCCCCAGGTAAACTTCCACGGCAGATATTTGGGTTGAGGTAATGTTTAGTGGTAGGCCTGTAACTTGGGGCAGGGCTGCAGAGACAAACAGAGGAATCGTGTTACGTTTCATGACAGCAGCTCCGGTCGGACAACAGAGAACTCTGGCGGTGAGGGGGACTCAGTGCGGCAAAACTGTCTCAAAATACTGCTTATATTCCTATAAAACAAGGATTGATAATACTGATAATGATGACAAATACTAAGTTACTATATAAAATGTATTTTAGAAATATGGATATAATCACAGGGACATTATTAGTGAGAGTGATTTATTTTACCTCTTAATTGCTCCACCCTGTCATTTGAACATGAAGCTAACTGTTACAGCTAGCAGCTAGTTAGCTTTATATTTAAAAGACAGAGTGGTGTCAATAAAAAGGAAAAATAAATCACTCTTACCAAAAAAGTCCCTGGAATTATATCCATCTGTCTAAAATACATTTTACAAAACAGCTTAGTATTTATCATTGTTATTATTTATTAATTTAAAGGATTTTAAAACTGTAACTGTTACAGTTAGCAGCCGGTTAGCTTAAGTTTAGCTGCTAATCTAAGCTAACCAGCTGCTAGCCAAAACAGTTACCCGGTGCTAGACTTTGTGAACCGATGTGGCAGGCCTTGGGTATTATAGTTTATAAAGGATTCAAATTTCAAATAAGTCATCAACCATCTATATGTGTTGAAAATAGCTGCTGAAATTAGCAAGGATGATTTTTTAAATATTTTTTTAATACATGAAAGGTTGACATTTTAGTAGAAATACAAGTAAATATGCAAGATAAAATGTTATTGACACAAAGATAAAGTATTTAAAGTAATAGAAACAGAACTTTGTACTGCATTACCCTCCTGAGACCCAAATGTTTGTTTGGTATGTATTTTTAATTTCTCCGAGCTGTTAGTTTGGATTAGTAGGACCTATTAAGCATTAAAAAAACCTAAACATGGTCAACAATAATAAAGTCCCAATGTCCACAAACAAAACGATAATAAAGTCCCAGTGTCTTCAAATGAGCCAATGATAAAATCCCAATGCCTTCAAAGGAGTACTTCCTAATTAACAATGTCTTAGCTTGTTACTGTTGCTAAAATTGGTAAATTGGCATATGAAACTACAAACTATTAATTGTAAGTAAACAAGTTTCATCGTAAAAATGTGATCAGGTTGTAGCTTGCGACAAGCTACAATTCTGATGGCTGCCATTTTGTTTTTACATAGATTAGTGTATTGGGGTCTTACTACCACTATATAGCATAGAAAAGTGTCCATGAATGAGGACAACAGGTCTAAGTTAAGCAGAATGAAGTATAAGGTGCAGTAAACCCAAAATGTGATGTCCTCTTAAGCAGGATTTATACTTGTGCGGCAGAACCTACGCCTTAGCCTACACATGTCGCCTACTCCGATGTGAGCATTTATACTTGTGCTGGTGTCTCTGTGTCACTCTGCAGTGACACCTCCAAAACACTAGTCGGCAACAGATGTTTCTGTGGAGTGCTTTAAAGATTAGTTGATTCAAAACACACATTAAACATGGCTTAAAGAGACAAACAAATCAATTTCAGCGTGCACGCATACATCAAACCAGGTAAAAATGTTCACGCTGGCAATAGCGCGCGCACACACAACCCAGCCCCTGATGTTCTGTCCTTAGCCCCTGATCTTTCCAAATCCTAAAAACGCCCCTGGTTTAACCTCCTCATAAGTCTCCATAATGACACGCTGCTCACTATGCGAGAAGCAAGCTGCACATGCCCTCTCCATTGGTGCATCACTGAAACTGTGATCGACCCATGCGGTCTATTTAAGACAGCTGTGGACGCTCACTTACCTGAATAAATTACACCTGGCTTGACATAGCCGCTCCTCCTCAGCCTGGCTTGGCATTCGAACAACCAATTAAGCCAAGATGGACGTGTGAGACTTTGTCCAGCCTCGCTTTTCCACTTATCCTGGATTGCTTAATGCTATTTTCGAACAACGGGCCCCTAGTTACCCGTTTTCTCATGTTATAGTCTTTATGCTAAGCTAAGCTAAACTAATTGGCTGCTGGCTGCATTTAGCCATAATGGGAGTTTTTTTTTCATATTTTCAGACACTGCAAAGACATCATTTACTGTATCTCCTGTTGGCAGGCATCATTCTACCTGCCTAATATTCTACAATGAAAGGAAGGAATGGAATCAAATAGTTTGATAACATGTTTTATGAGTTCAAGTTTATTGTTTTAACTGGTATCTTAAAATCTTTTCCATGTAGGGTCAACAGAAGTATTAAGAGCGTTGTTGTTTTTTTTCTAGAAGAAGGGGGTTTGTGTATGTTTGTGTGTGTTTTTTAATCCATTTTGAAGTTAGAGCTATGCCCCACAAATTTTACCAACTAGTACAACATGAGGTTTCAGTGTGGATGAAATGGATTTCACAAATATACAACTTTATCGACTAATATGTACATTTTAATTGAAGAGATTGTATAAAACTTCAGCATATTGGCATGTAACAGAGCAACTGAAACATATAGTGGTCTCTTTGAAACAAAAATTAACATACAATTTCGATACATTAACTAAAATGCCGCAATAATAACATCAGGTGCAGCTCTAGTGCACATGAGAAAGCATGGCTTTGGTTTTATTTGGATATATATTATTACATATTTTGTCTTTTTTTATTGGTCCACAGCTGAGAGATCATATTGTTCCCGGCGTCGTCCCCTCTCTGCTGGTCCATGTTCAGGACGAGTTGTCCTTGCACTGACTGAGAATCTCTTGCATCTTCTGCTGGATGTCCGCCACCCTCTTGGCCCACTTCTCCCGCACCTCGTCTTCGTCGTCCTCTGTCACAGCTGTGTAGGCCATGAGGGCAATGAGGCCCATGTGGAACAGGTGGGTGATGTGTGAACAGCGGCGCTCCATGATCTCACGGTTGCCGTCGCAGTTGTCCAGGTACACCTTCAGCAGGGGTCTCCCAAACAGCAAGTTGGTGCCCATCACACCGCGGTAGTATATATCCAGGCTCATGTCACTTTTGTCTCTCTCATAAGTCTTCTCAAATTTCTCCATGTGGCGCTTAGTGTTGTCTGGATCTTTCTTCACCTCCGCCACCATGTTGTTGAAGGCAGTGTACTGGTGCTTAATGTACTCCTCGTACTTGCCGTAGGTTTCGTTCACCTCGTCGATGTGGATCTTCCTCAGGCATTGATGGTTCTTCTCAGAGATGCTCTGCAGTTTGGTGTGGAGCTGCTGGAAGTCCTTGTCTAGAGCGTGGCCCTCCTCCTTGATCAGACCCTTGCGAGCCACCCCAACCAGGGAGGAGACGATCCCAAAGATGGGGTCGATGGAAGAGGCGAAAGAGGAAACCTTCTCCACGCAACACAGCACTTTGGCTGCAGTTTTCTTGATCTTTTCTGCATCAGCCATCACTGCTGCTTTTATTCTGCCACGGTAAGATCCACACAAAGCGAGTCTGGAGGCTGGGGGACACACAAAAAAAACATATTTTAAAATATATTTAATATATCTCAAGGATATCTTTATCATCCTAGAGCGGCAATTTGTTGCGCAGCCAGTAGTAAAACCAACAGAAGAAACAATAAATACGGTGCATTAAATTCAAATACAACACAATATAAACATCACATTGAAAGATTTGTAATGTCATTGGCAGCAGTCTATTGGTACTGCATCTGGGCAGATTGTATCTGCACCCAGATGAACTCCTTTGACAGGGGCCGGCTAGGGTCAGCTAGAATTGACTTGGCCCTCTTCAAGGTCCTAACCTTGAGCAGATGAAGAAGGAAGCTAGTTAATCCTTGCTCATGCATTTGGGCAGCACATAGGCACTTTGCTCTTTGTTTTATGGATTAAGTATTATGGTTTTATTGTTTTTATGACTCTCTTTCCATTTTTACAATGCTTGTGTATTTCTGTCTTTCTCGAGGCATGTGCAATACTTGTTACATCCTCTATTTTTAGTGATGTTGCATGTTTTATTATGTCTGTGGTGTACCACTGTTACACAGTAGGGTCATGTTGACTATGTATTCCCAGCTGGTTGCCACTATCATTAGACGTTAATATTTGGTTGACTTTAGGTTATGATGTCGGAAGTTCAAAGTCAAGACAACATCTAATGCCAACATTAATTTGACATAGGAAAATGTAATAATAGTAACATCCACACAACGGGAAATTATAGTATTGTCAGACATGTAAATTATCGTCAACTTGATTTTCATTCCAACCAAAATTTGACATTGGTCCCATGTAGGAGTGCAACGTCTTTCTGACATGTTGACATCCAGTGCCTGCTGGGTTTGCTTCAAGCTAAGTGAAGCTAGGTGGAGCACTGATGCCCAGGCAAAAATTTCCTCTCTCATCATTCAAGGTCGTGCCTGCAATTTTGCTGCACACTTTGAGGATACCCTAAAAGATATTCCTATTTTTGAGGGAAACTAAACCATACCAGCTGACAGAAGAGAATGAGAGGACTGATTCAATAAAACGGGAATAGAACATTTACATGAACGTATTGTCAACATTTAAACTTAGAAGTTTATGATTAAAGTACATGCACTGGAGGGCTTTTCTACACACAGCATCCACATGAAGCTCAAAGGTTGGCTTGTCATCAGCTTCAGTGCCAAGATATTTCTACTGCCGCTGCTCAAAAGTTAAATCATTTATCACCACAGCAGAGATGACCGTAGGATTCTTCCTAAAATCTATTGTCATATCTTTTAATATAAATCTGTACTCTGCATGGTAGCTTCAGCTTCTGACCACAATCTAAGAGCTTTACCCAAAGGATTGGTCACAGAGGATCCCAAACGTTTCCTCCTCTTGCATTACCCAAAATTAAGCTCATGGCTGACTCTCAGTTTGCTGGTGCTACAACACACATGTCACCAGCTGCTGCACGAACGCCATATTGTAGAAGGTGTCATCTTACAGTGTAATGTTACTGGCAACAGGTCACGATGAGGGCTTGTGTTGTCTGCAGTGATAAACAGAGCTCAACATGTGAGCAGAGAAGGAAACTAGGGCAGGAAGTAATGAAGCTGATGATTTTATCAATTCTTTAGACTATAAAATGTCAAAAAAAGAAGAAAAAAAGTGATGAAGATTGTCATAACTTAACATATTAAAGTAGCTTATTTTGTTCAAACAGCAGTCTAAAACCCTTAAGTATTTACTTTAATAGCATAGCGAGCAAAGAAAACCAGTAATGTGCACACTTGAGACACTTGAAACCAGCTGATTTTTGGCATTTTAGCTTTAAAAAAGATGACATAAGAAATTAACATATCATAAAAATAGTTGCCTCGTCATTTTTTTGTCTATTAATTATTGAAGAAGTTGTTGCAAATTACCAGGAAATGGCACAGAGAGGTTCCTCCTTCTTTAAGTGACTTAAAAAACATTGTTGAGGATATATATGACATGGAAAGACTCACTCATTTACTGAGATTCCAAAAAGAGACACCATCTAAATCTCTTTATGAGCATGGCAAACGTGTTTCAGGTGATCACTAGGATGAGTACTGTAATGCCCTATATATTTGTAATTTACTTCAGTGACACTCCAGTTTTGTTTTGTGTTTGTATGTTATTTTTGTGAAAACAAATTGTTAAAAAAAGCAATAAAATTTCAGTTAAAAAAAGAAGTTGTTGCAGATAAAAAGGAAATTTGTTTTTGTTTCTCTACAATGTAGGAATTCAGAGTTCGCTTAAAAGAATGACTGTGTTTTGGGTAATTATTTTAAAACTTATTGTTTGTTATAAGGGTGCATTATTACATCCTAGAAATCTTTAACTAGTTTCTGAGACCACAGACCAAATCAATCTGTGAGCATCTTTCTCATAGTTGTGACATTAATCATCCCTCTCAATGTTGTCCTGCAGGAAAAATAGCAGTGGGTGTGTCTTCATAGTTACACAAGAAAAAATAAGAAAATAAGCAAATGGTTACATGTCGTGACCTTCAAAGTGTCATCTTTATCACTTCAGATAACTCCAGTGGCTATTTGGCACCTTTAACTTTAACTTGGGATGTTGCTTTGTTTGTTTTTGAGCCTGTTTCTCTCATTTCCTGATTCCCAACAACACACGCACATGAATCAACCAACCATCTTTCACGTTCTTTTCATCAGTCCTAGCTCATTCAGATATCACACACAGTTCAAACATCCTTTAGATTACAGATTATAGAGCACTCAGAAGACAGATGTTTACTCACCAGAGATAAAACTGTCGGTATTCCTCTGTCTACTGAAGCCGTCTGTCTTTCCTTGCCACCATTTTCCTCCCTATAGTCAAACAAGGACAACCCCTTCCTGCCAAATAAGGTGGCAAACACGAGGAAGTGACTCATGCATGCCCTGTGCTGATTGGTTGAGGGGAGTTCCTCCAGATGCACTGCGGCTGCAGGCTCCAACCACAGGCTGCAACAATGACAGGGTATTCTTTTCATTGTGTTGTTTTTATTACTGGTCCCCACACCTTCCAAACCAGTATGTTGCACCAGATACCACAGAGATTACCATTAACATGAAGTGAAAGAGACTGTCACACTTAATAACCAGGAAACAAGATTGCTTTTATATCAGAGTATCTCTAATAACGCTGTGAAAACTTTATTTAAATAAAGAAAAACTAATAATATTCCATTATTTTGTGTCCAGACTACATGTGAACACATCTTTTAGCAGATATATTTGGTGACAATAATCTTGAAACATGGCCAGAAAATACACTTAATACCTTTTATTATATTGCTTCAAATTCTTCAGTACATATATTATATGGACAAACACAGATGTAAACTTATTTGACTGCTTGGCAGAGGCATACAACCGCTAGGCAGTAATTCTAATGTTTTGTTAATTTGAGTGAACTGACCGTTTAAAATGCCTGAAAGCTAGTGGTCGCCTCAGACATCCGCCATGCCAAAAAATGTAATGTTCCAAAACAGATAAAGTCTACAGAAATCCTGTGAAAAGATAGAATAAGCTCCTACCCACATGGTGGACAGATAAATACAGCTTTCATAGCCAGAATCTCAGATCATGAGTTCATATTCCCCTAACACACACACCCAAAAAATCTTCTCTTCCACACCAGAATATTACTCTGGTGGAGAAATGTTAAAAACCCTTATTTATGTTTTGTTACAGTCACAGTAAATGTTATAGTACCACTTAAACTCCCACACAGATCATTAAAAGCCACAAATTCCCAGGAACAATTCCTGAGATGTGAACTCTGTCCTAACACGTAGCCACGGCCTTGATGGTGTTAAACATAGAGAATCATGGCACCGATTCAACGTCAAGAGGAAATGTTCCGCTACCCTTTACCTCTGAAGCTGAGAGGAATATTGTGAAATTCAACACAAGTACCAGGAGCTGGTTTTACCGAAGAATTGTGTGTGTGTGTGTGTGTGTGTGTGTGTGTGTGTGTGTGTGTGTGTGTGTGTGTGTGTGTGTGTGTGTGTGTGTGTGTGTGTGTGTGAGACATTGGTCCCATGTAGGAGTGCAATATCTTTCTGACATAATGACATCCAGTGCCAGCTGGGTTTGCTTCAAGTTAAGTGAAGCTAGGTGGAGCACTGATGCCCAGGCAAAAATTTCCTCTCTCATCATTCAAGGTCGTGCCTGCAATTTTGCTGCACACTTTGAGGATACCCTAAAATCTATTCCTATTTTTGAGGGAAACTAAACCGTACCAGCTGACAAAAGAGAATGAGAGGACTGATTCAATAAAACAGGAATAGAACATTTACATGAACGTATTGTCAACATTTAAACTTTTTTTTAACATTTAAAGTTTATGATTGAAGTACATGCACTAGAGGGCAGAATCTGCTGGAGATATGTCAAAAACTTTTATTTAAATTTTGTTACAGTCATAGTAAATGTTACAGTACCACTTAAACTCCCACACAGATCATTAAAAGCCACAAATTCCCAAGAACAATTCCTGAGATGTGAACTCTGTCCTAACACGTAGCCACGGCCTTGACGGTGTTAAACATAGAGAATCATGGCACCGATTCAAACATCAAGAGGAAATGTTCCGCTACCCTTTACCTCTGAAGCTGAGAGGAATATGGTGAAATTCAACACAAGTACTAGGAGCTGGTTTTACCAAAGAAGTGTGTGTATGTGTGTCCTGTAATTACACAAACACTCATTTTGAATTCACATCTCTACCTTTATACAAGATGTCCTTACCCTTACCTGTAGTGATATTTATCTGTCTATATTGTGTAGATGTGAGTTGCTGAGTGTTGGAGATGTCGGCCGTAGAGATGTCTGCCCTCTATAATAATGGAACTGTATTGGAGAGAGGGCAGACATCTCTACAGCTGAAACAGCACTACGTGTAAGAGGAAAAATATGTATTTTTGATGTTGGGGTGAACTGTCACTTATGGACATATATATAAGTTGAACATAATTATTTTTGTTTTATTCTGTCTTCATGTGCTGCTTATAATAATTATCACTCTTAGTGTAAACTTTAACAACACTGATACAGTGGCTGAAATTATGCAGTTAGTTAACAAGTGCAAACATAGCTTTTGTGGCATACTGTACTATGCACTGCACTATGATTTGCTGATTGATGGATCTATTGTTGAGCAGCACATTTTTTGTGACCTGGTTTTGTTGCCAAGGTCAACTCATGGCCCATCGGGTTCGTTTGGCAGCCATCTTGAATGGATGTCCATGCTAACCCTGATTTTCATTACTCCTGAACCAAACAACATACAAAAACAAATGAACCCACTTTTTCAAATAATTTGGACACCAGGAATCAAACAGAACAGTCACTGACATGCTATAACCACTCTTTATTGGAAACAGGCAAGTGACACATTTTAGGCAATATAACTTCTGCTGTTTTGTTTGCCAGTTGTTTCCTGCAACAGCCAAATGTAGCTACTTTATTATAATATATAATGTTTAATACATACAGTAGGCCTACTTGTATAGTACAGAGGTTGTAAAAATTTATCATTTTGGCGCCATCTGGTGGTAGTATGAAGAATTACACTGTGGTACACTCTTGAAGCATCTAATTTCCATCCCATTACTTTTCAGAAGTATAACTTGTTAAAAATGTTTTGAAAAATAGCACCAAGACATCTTAACGAACGGGAACACTTTAAGAAAGGTTTATTTGCCCAATAAGAAACATACATGCAATGTAAATATAGAAGAAACAAATATGCATTGTTCAAAAAAGATGAGAATGATTCTCAAGTTTTCCATTCTCTCTATGTAAACACGACAACACATATGAGCTATTAAAGTCCAGGGGTTTATAAATTAATCAAAATAAATGATGTGTCATTGACATGAATTGGTGCCCCATGCACATTCAAAGAGTTTACATCCCCAAACAAAAGAAAACAGAAAAGTAAAAAGGAAATCAATCCTTTGTACTCAGCAGGGGCACATTAAATGAGAAAAGTTGATCTATAGGAGAATGAATATTTAAAAAGTAATACAAAAGTACTGCATTATATTACATTATATTTTTGTATTAAATTGTCACCTGAAGTTTATGCTGTCCTTTACATAAATGGAGACATTTTCGGAGTGCAATAAAGTGTTTGATGCTCAAAATGATTTGTCTCTCCACTAATCTTGAAGCAAAACCTACATCCATGGTAGCAGCCGAGGCTATTCCCTTTGGACTTGCCTTTATACATTTTTTTTCCTGACACACTGTAATTATTTACTCTTACCACATACAGATCCCCTCATTACATTGCTTAAAATCATGTATGTTTAAGGCTGTTTAAAAGATCTGATTTCTCATGTCCCCACCACTTTCCAACATGTCACAAAAGCCCTTGTACATAGCAGTATGACCCCCCTCAGCTTCCTGCACACCAAGGCCCCTTATGTTAAAATATCATATCATAATTTATCAACTCCACTAAAAACTTTTAACAATAATAATAAATAATCAGATTAATCAAAGTGAAATTAATTAACAGTATTTTTGATACAGTTACTAACAACAGGACAGTGGATAATGTATCATTAGCTTTAGGCACACATAGAAACACATTTTTCCATTAGCTTTACTGTAAGTTTTGTAGACACGTTCTATGTCTGCATTGTTCTGTTAAAAGTCAAGAGAAGTGCAATTAGTTTCCAACTGTTATCTACATTCACATGGCCTGATTATTTAATAGAAACTAGAGGAATGTCTATTCTGTACCCTCCGGCTATACAATCTGTGTTGACAGCTAACCAAATATTACTCAACAAGGACAAGGACAAGTCTCTTATGTAATATTTGACTTCCCGCATAGTGATATGAGACAAAACGGGAAAACATCTGCAGACTTTTCCATGTGCTACATTTACACACACATACACACACAGCAGATACACTTTCCCCGACCCCTCAGAGCTCAGGACCTCACACTGCCTCCGTCTGTGTGCTCTAACGGCTGATTTATTCTGTGGGATGCTTGTCCAAAAATATTAATTTCAAGCATATTTGTCATAATGATGTCACTCATACAGTAGAGATACATCCAGTAGACGTTTGGCAATGCCAGATTCCATAAAATTTTAACGAACTACCACAATTTTAAGTAAATGCGATACTTTTCTGTACAGTGCAACAAATGTTTGATACATTAAAATAATACAGATGCAGAAACCATTGAAAATAGCAAACTAATGTCCTACAGTTTCATAAATTTTAGTAGTTTTTGCATTTGTATCATAATGATGCATCAAACAGGCCAACGGTACCTTGTCAAGGTTGCTTTAAGTTCTTACCAGAGTAAAGAAGAGAAACACTGATCAGCTTGCAGCGTCTAGTTTGCAAGAAGATATATGTCTGGATAGCAGCTGTTTCTTCTTCAGAGTCTGGCTGAAATGCAAGCTGATCACTGTGATTTTGTTTCACACCTTTCTCAGTTCATTGTTCTTCATCTGAAAAGCATCAGATTCAGGATGCCCCTGCTGGATGACGTGAAAATGTCTTTGTTATGTCCCTAAGATGAGAAAGCCTTTATACTAACCACTACATTTTTAGACATTTGTAAGTGGTTTTGTGAACAGTAGGTTCGAGTGGCTCGAGTCCACCATGGTGGTTGCTTGGGTCCTCTACCAGAGGCCCGGGAGTTTAAGGGTTCTGCACAGTATCTTAGCTGTTCCTAGGACTGCGCTCTTTTGGACAGAGACCTCAGATGTTGTACCTGGAGTCTGCTGGAGCCACAGTCACAGCCCAGAGTGCTCTGATTATCACTGGCACCACTGCTGCCTTTACTCCTCACATCTTTTCTAGCTCCTCTTTCAGCCCGTTCTGCTAGCCTCATGGAGGGTAGCGCTCTTTGTGGCTCATGGTGTTCATCTCGTAGCCAAGCTTCTCTAGGATCACTGTTGCTATGGTGTTCGTCTCAGTAATGGTCTTAGTGGGGATAATTTGTAGTGCTGCATTCACATCATCTAGCAGACTTTCAGACTGTACTTTGTCACTGGTAACCGGCTTCGGGGTGCCAGGATTCCAGCTTATTCATTATTCTCAATCACAGGTCATTCACCCTCGCTGTAAGGGAATCTGTCCCGTAAGGGATTGGGGCTTGGTACCCAATCTCAGAGTGTGGGGATGATGATGATGACATCCCCACTTTAATCCTCATCAATCTCTAGTTGTGATAGCAGTTGCTGTTTGCGGTGTTGAAACACTGGGCGAGGAGTTGTTTCTTTGTCAGTGTAGACGTTGGGTTTCGAAGCATCCATATGTCCCACATCCTCTGCATGTAACCCCTCTCGCTGGAGTTACTTGTATAGTAGTATTACAACAGTCCCTATTTTCTGCTCTTGTCCATCTATGTTTTGTTCCAGTAGCACATTTGTCATCAGGATGCCCTGGTTCCCCAGCACCTGACGTGAACTTTGTTCACACGGACGACGTTCGAGCCAGTATGACTCTTGCTTTTGCGCCTTCACTCATCCTGAGGTAGGCTAGTTAAGAACTTTGCCTAAGGGTTCAGACTGGATATGTGTTACCTGCCCTGACCAGGATATTTATATACGTATATGTATAGATTTTCTTTTCTTTTTTTTCATCACCAAGTTCTCTCTATTGAAATTCTCAGTGTTGTATTGACACTTTTTTCAGTATTGGGCCTATTTTGGACCTATTTTGGGGCTGATAAGACTGATAAGAAACGCTGTGGGAAAATAGATTTTCTTTTCTTTTTTTTTCATCACCAAGTTCTCTCTATTGAAATTCTCAGTGTTGTATTGACACTTTTATCAGTATTGGGCCTATTTTGGACCTATTTTGGGGCTGATAAGACTGATAAGAAACGCTGTGGGAAAACATTCACCTGTAGCTGATGCACATAGACAAGCCCTGTTGTAACTAAAACACTTTATTTTATTAAAATATTTGATCATAAAGTCATTCTCCTCACCAGCTTTTGTATTTTTAATCCTTTTAGCCTTTTACACATAACATGCTATGGCAACGCAGACATCTTAAAAGTGGACTTAAAGAAATCTTTAACAATGGCTAGAAGCCCAGCAATACATTCACATATTCAAAGGACCACTTTCTTGAGTTGATTTTTGTATGTTTGATTCTGAACCACAATAAATGAGGGATGTGATCAGATGAATACCCCTCACACACAAACACACGACCCTGCTCCCACCCCTGCTCTGTAACGTAGCGCTCAGCTGCTCCTCTATGGTATTTCCCACAATAACATCCCAGGTCCACACACTGACTCTGTCATTTTGCCTCTGACCCCCTCCACTCCTCTTTCTCTCTCTCACTCTGTCTCTCTGTCTGCTCTTTCTGTCCCAAGGGAGCCGGACCGGAGTGAGGACGAACATCTTCTGGTTTCAGGTATGACCCGAAGCAGGCTGGAGCAACACATGAACACATCAGCAGGTTTGACACAGCAGCAGTGGATGGTTTGCTTCAGTTTTGGGATTAAAAAGGTTTAAGCCTGCCATTGAAATGGCCTGGAGGGGTGAGCTGAGGTCGACCTCAGCTCTGACCAGGATCGAATTGTTCCAACTGTTTGTTTGGTTTTTATATTGGCTGACATACTTTCATGATGGGAAAGGGTTTTTTTGTGTTTTTACTAAAAAGCAGGCGTATGCCAGACTGGGAGAGAACTAGAGCTAATTGGACATTTAGTTTTACCATCATCTAATCTGTTTTAGATGATGAACAAATATTGATTTAGTTAAAGTTTTAGCCACATTGTGCTGCCTGTCTGTGATAAATGTACAGTATGTTTAAATGCTCTTGTTCTGTTGAGCAGTTCATTGATACTTTATTAAGTATTCCATTAGCTATTTAAATGATCATATTATTTTCCAATTTGTTATTCATGGGGTTATGTTTTTACTTAATGTTGACTCAGTTGTATTTTTCTCACCTTTTCCTCTGCCAATCATCAGAAGTGACCAATCGATGATGAGCAGCATCAGACGAGGTCCAGTGAAAATGCAGAAGATGTTAATTGAGTTGATGGTGCTGGTGGGGTGAGTGAACTAAAAACATGCCAGATTGAAAACACCAAAAATACCATTATATTCACTCACAGAGGTTTTAATGCAACTCAGTTAAATATACCTTTATTTATCCCGAAGGCAGTTTTACACAGCAGCTCGTCACCCAGGTCAACAAATACCCACACAATGAAAAGGAGAAATAAGAAGAACACTTTTAATTACAAAGCTAAAACAATCAAAGGCTATAATCTTCTAAACTATATGTGAAACACATTAATAAATACAAATAAAACACACAAAAATATCTAAAAAAATGTCTAAAAAACACAAACTAAGCTCGACAGAGCCATAATAATTACCTATGAATAATTAAGAGGGTGGACAGCGAGGGGAACAAAGGACTAAAGATAATACCTTTACTGGCAGGTAGAGCAAAGTGTGGAAAAGTCTGGATAAGTCTGGAAAAAAGAAAAGAGAGTATGGATTATATTTAAGTTTACAGATGTTCCCCTTTTCTGTTTTCTAAAATATAAAATTCAGATTTAAAAAAGATAATTGATCATATAAGCAGATTGTATTTCATGCTGTTTGGAGCAGGAATCCAGTACAGCCAAAATATTTACCACTGTGTGAGAGAGTGTGTGCCAGAGTGAGCTTGATGTCATTGAAAGCAAGGCAAGAAGTATGGCATGCGACTTAAAGCATGCTCCTAAGCAGAGCTGCCTCTACGCCTGTACGCCACAACCTGCAAAACAGCTCTGACCCGAGTGCGGTACACTGTAACTGAATCAAACCTGGACATCACAAATAACAAAATATTAAGCTTGTCTGTGTAGAAAGTCTGCATCATAAACATTAACCAACCTTTGACATTCTTTGAGAACAACTCCCACGAAAACCTGATGCCTCTACATACACTAAGCCTTTGACATATCTCTGTCATGTTTTAGAGTCATTGGTTTGAGTTATGGTGCTGTTCAGAGACCAGACTATGACGATACACCCAACCCAGAGTTCCTCAATCCGTCCTGGATGACCAGCATCCCCGATGATCAGCCGCTGTCTGAGGTCACCATGCCTGGGACCCACAACACCATGGCCCTGTACGGCGGTGTGTATGCCGAGTGCCAGACCTGGAGCCTGGCCTCCCAGCTCCGAGCCGGTGTTCGCTTTCTGGACGTCCGTGTCCGTCACGTCAAGGGGAACCTCACCATCCATCATGGAGTATCCTATCAGCGGGCACACTTTGGCCACGTACTGGAGGGTGTGGCTGACTTTCTTAGTGAGTATCCCAGTGAGACAGTGCTGATGCGGGTGAAGGAGGAGTTCAGTGAGACGTACGACATCTATGGTGCTGTGGTAGACTACATCCATCGTTACGCTCACTGGGACCTGCTGTGGCACAGCCGGCTTGTGCCGACCATGGGAGAGGCCCGAGGGAAACTCATCGTCCTGCAAGACTTTCCTGGACCAGACCTGGGGATGCGCTATGGCTCCCTGGACATAGCTGATGACTGGAGGGTATGAAAACGTATAATTCAAACATTTGTCATCATTTTACATCTTGCCGTAGTGGTATGATTATGATATGAAAAGCCCCACCTGCAAGTTGATGGGATTGGTTCTTTAGGTATGTGACATATTAAAACCCTGGCCATTTGAATCCATGCTTTTGAGACATGTCTTTGAGACTTGTCATTGATACACTGCGATTCCCTCTCAGCCTTGACGTTGTCTGGCTATTTTGCCTATGATATGTCTTATAGCATATAAAAACAATGTTAATAAGATTTAAAGCTTTTATTTCCATCGGAGGGGATCTTTATATGAATGCTTCTGAGTTATTCAACATTTTGCGTTCCCTGTAGGTACCCACACTTCTGCATGTGGAGGAGAAATGGCAGAGCATCTATGAGCACCTGGAGGCTGCACCTGCTGGAAACAAGGCCCAGATTTTCCTCACCTACAGCAGTGGAGCTGGTGTGTTTGCATACCCCAGAGCCGTCGCTCAGCGCGTCAACACACAGCTGTATGACTACCTGAGGGCCAAGACGGACCTGAACCAGCGCCTTGGAATTGTATGCATGGACTTCCCTGCTGCTCCCATTATGCAACTAATCATTGACTTCCAACTGAGAGAGAATGCAAAGAGAAAACAGGTCTTTAATGCAGCACCTAGCAAGGCAAGTTTGAAATATACAATTTCCAAACTGAGAAGGGAGATGATCAAACATTTTACTGTTAATGTCTGAGCCAAAATCAAGCACAAGGGAACAGTAGACTAGTCAATGATTGTACATTCAATAAGGCATCACTATGGACACCACATATGACACTTGTAGCTCGGATTTAATAGGTAGGCCTAACTTTACTCCTTTACAGTAATGAATATGATTTAAATTATACCTCAGATGAAACTTCTCGTTGTGTCATTCAGCAGAGACACTGGAAACAAAATAAATGTCCCATAAAAATAAATCAGACAGATCAGAAATGGCAATATGTAAAGTTTTGTGCAGTAATAAACTGCTGAAATGCATCATAATTGCTGTTTGTTTTTAAAACTAATGTGCAGTATAGTTTTGTCGTCATTTCATTTTCCATCTTGTCCTTACGAGGTTTCCAGCAGCCTTGACATCTGTGCAGCTTTTTTTTAATAATAAAATGTGTAAGTGTAATAGGATGTGCATAAAATCCAAGGATGCAGACAAAAAAATCCATAGAATAATTTTTAGAAATGACAAAATAATAATAATTTTTGTGTCAGGTCATTTGGTAGCTGTGGTAAAGCCACAATAAGCCGACTTTTACTCCACTCCACCTGGGGAAAAGAACACAGGTCAACAGATGATACAGATGTTTGCCAGATTTTGTGGCTCTGTGTCTCTTTGAATCACCATCAGGAGTTATGTTTGAGACAGTCCCGATGTGAGCAGTCATGTTTCATCGTCACAAGGTGGCAGTGCTGCTGCAGAGGCACTTCACACAAACATGTTATTCTGGCTCTTTGGTGTGTGTGTGTGTGTGTGTGTGTGTGTGTGTGTGTGTGTGAGAGGTGGCGACCAGCAACAAGAGTGACAACCTTTGCATCACAAACTTGAACTGTCACACCGCTGAAGGAGAGTGCTAATTTCACCTTTGATTTATTGTCTTTGTCTGGTTTACCTTTAATAACTTTTTTATCATTTTACTCGAGTTTTACACATTAAAAGGGAACTCCACAGATTTTACACATCAAAGTCTGTTTACAGGTCTTGAGGACTGCTACTGCATATGGGGAAAAAAGTTGTATAAAGCCTTTTGTGGCTCCTCGGGATCAAAAATACATATTAATCCTCTTACCTGTAGTGCTATTTATCAGTCTAGATTGTTTCGGTGTGAGTTGCAGAGTGTTGGAGCTATCAGTCATAGAGATGTATGCCTTCTCTCCAATGTAATGTCACAAGATGGCGCTTGGGTTGTGGTGCTCAAAGCGCCAAAAGAACACCCGCAAACTGTTCAAAAGAAAAAAAGAAAAAGACATGAAGAAGAAAAAAAAGAGAAGTGAGCTGCTGCTTATTTCTGCTTATGACTTGGTAGCCGCTACAAGTGAAACACCCGAATCTCTCACTGACCTCTCTGTGAATGTGTTGCATTTTTGGTAAAGTAGGCATCTTATATTGGCAAGAATTTAGAAACTCTACATTGAAAAGCTGCGAATGGTTCATCATGTCTATCATACCTGTTTAAAACACTTAAATGATCTAAATTAAGCTAACCATTGTGGATAGCCAGCACCCTGTCATGTCACCACTTGAATATTGTAGATTATTAAAATAAGACTAACATTTGTTTTATTTTTATTTTGGTAAATAGAATATGCACATTAACCAACCATAAGCAGGTGCACTCAGTTTTTACTATCCAACAGCTCTACAGAAAATATTAAGTGACAAAGTGTGTGATACAAGTGCATCCTGTGTATTTACACTGGTGAGACATGATCATAGTTTTTCCTGTCTATGTAAGTACCAGTGCATCACATGATCTTTCAGTGCATAAATTGAGTCCTCGTGCTGCACCATGCAATGCCACTAAAATCTATTGATCATGTCCAATTAATTGCAAAGTGTAGAATTTCATAAAAGTGTGTTTTGCAAGAGAAATAGAGTAACACTATGTGACTGCTGGTGTGTGGCTTAAACCACACTTTGCATGCAGATAGTTGATATCAGATAACTGATTTCATCATTATTTCCTCTCACTTAAACATAGAGAGCATTGCGAAACAGTTGTTGAAATGCTTTGACTTGAAACAATATGTCTTAACATCCTGCCAAAACAGCCAAGGACATTAACAAAGTGGACACTTTGTCAAGAAGTGACTGACGCCGACTTATGCAGAGCTCTACACTCATTGAGTGAATACTGGAAGAAGAAAAAAGACTTTGAAGTGCCTCCATTCAGAGCTGGACAGGTACAGTAAAACACTGCTGCTGCTGCTGCTGCTGCTGCTGCTGCTCCTCTTTCTCTTGACGTTGGTTGACAATTGTGACAAGACTCTTACTCTCTTTACAGCAGATATGAATCCGTCTCCACATGTCGAATTCAGGGCTCAAAGTGCCGTCATGATTTCATTACTTGGTTAGAAGTCCTTTCTTCATCACATTTGTGTCTGCTTTATTTTATTTTTTACTGGTCCCTCACACACTCCCTCTTCCTCTCTTGTAGTTGTGGTGAATATCATTTGGTGGATGGTTATGATTGCAGCCATTGGTTTGGGTTGGTTTTCCTCTGTTTGACCACTGCAATATTTCTGTGATATTTGACAGCAAGCTTTATGTTTTGAATCTTTTTCATGTTAATATTGATGTTTTTTCTGGTTCTGGGTCACAGGGGCAACGCATCTGAGCCTTTGTCCAGTGCAGCCCAACATCCCTCTCTACCTGATAGTGCTTGGAGGGGCAAACATACTCTCATTCTCTGTTACCTACACCAAGAGCACCTGGGGGGACGGCATGGTCGGCATCCTGTGCTCGACCTGCATTGCCCTCCTTCACCTCTTCAGTTTCGGCTGGTTCATTGCAGGTGGGATAAAGTGTCACAGCAATTTTATGTTTTAGTGAAGATAAATTCCTCTGGAGTCTACATGCTTGCATGGAAACACGGTAAAGTAAAGTATTTACTCAAGTGCTGTACATCCATGCAAATTTCAGTATTTCAATTTCTGGCTTTAAAGTTCAACACACAAAACAGACATCCTTAAGAGTTTCAAAAACTCCATCCAATCTCAGACACATCTGATTGCAGGCGCGGCAGGGCATTCTGTTGCACATGATAGGAACGCCCATGTAGATCACTGGTTTACATGGGACAGGAACACCCAGTGTAATGATTGGCTCTGAGGCACATGGTTATTTACCAGCATCTGCTTCTCTACCAGCAATGCACATCTGGTTCTTACTCATTCTACTGTTATTATTCCATTGTAAAGACACACAAAAAATGACAGCACACAACAGTAAACCAAGATGAGCTCTATTTATACATTATGGCATGGTCAATAGTTGTCTTGTGTAGGCTGTGTGAGGATATGTGGAGGATCAAATTTTAAAGATAGATTTAGGATTGTCCCTAAAAACAATGTATAGACTCATGCAGAAGTAATCCTTCCCAATCATCAGCATTTTACTGCAGAGACTCGTCCCTCTGTCTGTAATTTCTTATTTTCATTGAATTTTTTGTGTTCAAGACGTTAATGGGCGTGTACCCCCACAGCGCTCAGGTGAGGTCGGGCATTTATAAAAAGGTAGCAATCAGCTGCCAGACTCTAATGCCTCGAATTCCACT
Source organism: Epinephelus moara (assembly GCF_006386435.1). Taxonomy (NCBI): domain Eukaryota; kingdom Metazoa; phylum Chordata; class Actinopteri; order Perciformes; family Serranidae; genus Epinephelus; species Epinephelus moara. Next base: position 21,406,618 of record NC_065527.1, read on the forward strand.
TACACATGTGACTGGAGGCCGTAGATTTGTAAATATATAAAAGTTTAACATTTGCAGTGGATTTCAAATTTCGATCCATATATTTATGGATCTGTGAACACCAGTCACATTCGTAAGTGGAAACGATGCATAAGCAGCAGGCATCCAAAAGATACTGACAATCCCTTAAAGGCTAGGATCTGTTAGTTTGTGTCATCAAGTCACAAAGAATATTAAAATGATTTAAGAATTTGACAAAAAGGGAGTTAGATTAGAGTTAGAGTTAGATTAGATGGGTAAAGTTCCTCAATGGTGTGAGGAAGTACAAGACATCTTTTTTTCACACCCTCTTCAAACCAGTGAGTCTAAATTGCATTGAAATGTGTTTTGAAATGTTTCCCTGTAGGCACTATCTGGGTTTATCCTGTATATCCTCCCGACTACACGCCCAGAGCAACTCGATACTGCCACAGGATAACCTACCAGTTTGCCTTCGTTGTCACCACTCTGGTGTGGGTTGCTGCGAGTCTCGTGTTCATCTGCGGATGTTGCTTCGCTCTTCTGACCTGTTGTGCGACTGTAATTGCGGGACGCAGATTGATACCCGGCCGCTATTCTTTCTATGGTGCGACAAGTGATACACAAGAATCCACTGCTGGTGATGTGTGATATTCATTTTTGTTTGTGTCCTGAAATTCACAACGGGGTTAACAGGAAAATTATTTTTTGTGGTAGTTTTTCAGTTGTATAGTTTTAAAGTTGTGGGCAGCTACAAGTAAAATGATTAAAACAGCAGATCTCAGAACAGTTTTTGCAATTTTCCTGTAAATGCTTGAAGACAGATTCCTTACTTCACTTGAGACTTGAGCTGAGTGTTTTTGCTGCATTTAATATGTTGGTGTTTTGTTACAGCAGACAAAGTGCAGAGCTGAAGCAGCTCTGTCCAGCTTAATTCAACAGTAGTCACTCTCCACTGGGGGTGTAGTCAAATGTAGGAACAGCACCATCACATCATGTGCTTCCTGTTGAAGCCAACAGTCAACATTTTAGCTGACAGAAGAGAAGTTGTGAGATAATCTTGTGGCAGCTAATACTGATTCAGCATTAAGATAGAGTTACTGGTGGTGTGTTTTTGTATTCTACTGTGCTATGTGCATGACAGATGTGTTTGCAGTGCAATAACTTTTCTTGACTTTTAAATATGGTATTGTAACAGTTAATTGTGCAGTATTTCTTGAAAATAAAAGCTTGATATGTTGTATAAAATAGTGAACTCTGGTCTCATCTCTTCACTCCTACATCACTGCAGCAAAGGTGAGAAGGTAAAACCACTAAAGGCCAGCTGGTGTTATAATAAGGTAGCTTTCTAATCTTAGCAACCACTAAAAGCACTTTACAACACAAACAGCATTCACACACACATACATACACTGGTGGTAGCAGTGCTTGAGAAAGGTCTAGAATCACCATGTTATAATTCTGCTATAGAGGAGGGGTTTCTCCATCATAAATTAAGGCGTTGCAAGCATTATTAACAAAGGCTCATTCTTCATATGAGCAGGAATGCTGCTCGAGTACTGGTAAACTTAATATTTTTTGATAAATTCTTAAGTAACATTGCTATCAGGTGTGTTTCAACCATCACATGTCACCTCCCTGGACCTTCTAAATCAAAACCAAATAATAATTAAGGTTTAAAAATGAGTATTTTGATTAGCATCAATAGAACTCTGAGCATCTTTGAAAAATAAAATGGCTGCTGTGTGTCATGGGGTGCATCTCAAGTCTCCACAGCTGCCTCCACGCTTCCTTCACTTGCGTCTTTTCCTTTGCATCTTAGCCCCTCCCATCAGGGATGCAAGGAAACCATGGATCCATCCCAAAACCAGATTTCGCATCCACGTTTCTCTCACTTGCGTCTCTTCCTCGTGTCTTAGCTCCGCCCTCGTTGGACACGGGGGAGAGATGCGAGGATGAGATGCGAGGAGAGAAGAAACGAGGAGATATATCTTTAGAGAAATGAGACATCCTTTCCTCCGAAGCGTCACGTGAAGCGACGTCTGTTTCTAATGACGGCGGCAGCTGATTACAGCTGGATCAGCTGTCAGGAGGCTTTATTAACAGCCAAAGAAAGTTTTAATGGAGTTTGTGTCTGCATACACATAATGTTATATATAAAGATACAGATACAGTTATCACATAATGTTTTATATAATATATACAGTTCTCAGTAGCAGAGCAGCAGTGTTTTCTCTCTAACAATCACCTGCACATGAACAACAACCTGCAACTGAATTTATAATCTGCCCTGTGTCCTGCTCAGAGACACACTATGTGTTTATATGATTTATTCATTATTTGCATCTGCATTTATTGATATTCTGATTGTGAGTTCATGATCTAATAACCCAGATTATGATCATGGTGTATTTGAACACTAGAAATAATTTATTGGGCCAAATGTTTCAGGGAAAAAATCTGTTGGCAAAAGACTTCTGTGAAGGCTGCACTTGTGTATCCTCACTTCCCTCCCCCCTGAAAGCCTCCTCTCTCCTCGACTGGTGAGTCTCGATCGATTTCCGGGTCAAGTGATCGAGGATAGAGGATGGAGGTGTCGAGAAGGGATATTGGGATGGACCCGAGATGTACCTATGGACTCTGCTGGAGCTTCCTGCTCCTTTTAAACCCCACCCCTCTGCTGCCTTTCCTGCACACACCCCTCTGCTTGTTCTCCAGTCAGCACCTCCCAGCTTCTCCCACTAGAACACTGCCCACACCCATTGGCACTCTATTTGCATTGTCTGTTTTGAACTCTGCCTGATGCCTTTGTGCCTCTGCCTAGATTTTTGGTTTTGACCTCTGTAACAGATTATTCTTTGCTCTGCCTGAAAAGAGTGAACTCAGTTTTTGGCTTACTCCTGCCACTGCCCTGTGATCATGGGTGTGCGTCCCTCTCTGATCTGTGACTGCTGTAAAATTAATAAATATATAACTTTTTGTCAACTGAGTAAAACTTCAACTCCATGTAATCTGACCTCTGACATCCATCATGTATGTTCTTCAAGAAAAAAATTTATCACTGGGAGGTTGGCCCAGGTTTGAAATATATTTCCCCACCCTAAATGAAGTATAAAAATCAGCAATGCTTTTATATACTACTGGGAAGTAGGTTACAAGGGAAAAACGTGATAAAAAGGTGTTAGTAAAGTCTTAAATTTAACATAGGTTGCGCTTGGAAATAAAATAACCTGTCACTCTCAGTTTTATCTACAAACCTATTAAAAAAACTCAAGCAAGCAAGATTTAAATCAAAACACTTTTATTATTGTGATGTGAAACCACATAGGTCAGATGGTAAGGTGTAAACTTCCCATCAATAGTGTTTTCCATGCTCATTACAGGGTTTTCATTTTGCCTTCTGCTGTTCTTCGCTCAAGTACATTTTGATGTCGTCATAGTTTTCCTTGGCAAATCCGGCAAGCAGTTTGGCGAACTCTTCGAAGTCCACACGCCCATCTTCGTTCTCGTCCACGCGCTTGAACACATTGTCACGATTCTGAACTCGTTGCTATATTGAAAAAAGAAAATATATTCACCCACTGTGTCATAATGCACAAAGTAAAGGATTAATTGAGTTTACTTGTTAAGCCATGAGGGTTTAGTTGAGATACAATGACATCTTTGACTTGTCTCTGCCATGTGACAAAAGTTTATATGATTTCGATTTTATTCATTGGCCTTGCACTTTAAGTGTGTAGAGTGTTCTGCAGAATTCTCAAACAATTGTGATGTGTGTGTTACAAAGTACAATGATTCTCCTCACCAGAAGAGCAGGCAGTTCACCCTCCATTATTCTCATAAATTGCTCCTTGGTTATTTTTCCATCCTCATTTTCATTGCTCATGAAGACGCCCAGCATGGCCATCAAACCCACTTCCAAACAGGACAGCTCCCTTTCCATTGTAGATGGATCTAGACAGATAATAATAACATCAATCACAATCATCATCGCCGTACAGTAAATACCGATAGCTCAGCCTGTGGTACTGCTACTTATAGCTTTATGGAGAATTGCCATACATACAACTTCACATTTAACAAAGCACTTCTTTGGGTCCTGAGCAACACCTGGACCCCAAACAGCTATATAGTTATTATGATGTTTAGACATGATAAGATATAAAACTTTGCTGATATTCTATCTCATTGTGCCCTAAATAACGAACAGAAGGCCCCCAAAGCACCTAGAAAATATGCAACTCAGTGGTATACAACTTACTTACTGTGTACTTCTACTTTAGAGGAAAACATTGTTGGCCTGCTACTGCATTTACCTGTTGTACTTGTTGTACTCACAATACATAACAAATAAAATATGATGCATTATTATTCGTTTAACTATCCAGCATTATATTAGAATTAAAAGCTTCACCCTAAACAGATCTTAAGTAAATGTACATTACTGACAATGCCTCTCTTTTACTCTTTACTTTAAGGAAAAGGACTTTTATTGTGTGGTATTAATAGTTTTACTAAAGACTTAATAGTTTTATTTCAGAAGAAAAAGTTTTACTTCTTCTACCACTGCTAATACCAACATTCCCAGTTAGAGAAGGGGACATAAGACATAGGTGAAGACATGCTTGACTCTGTCTGCACCGCCATGCAGTAGAGCATGGATTTAAATAGCAGGTATTATGCACATGCGCACACACACACACCATGCACTTGGCGACTTTCTCACTCCCTTTTTGCGACTCTCTGCAGAGCCCTAAGGCCCCATCCCCGTCTCTGCACAGAGCCAGAGCACTGTTTGCTTGTTTATTCCAGATGTTTTTATACTGAATGTGTCCAACGTGCACCACATCCTTGAGCCTCCAGCAATACATCCACCAAGTACACACACACACACACACACACAGGAATGCAGAATACCTGCATGATTATGAATGTAATCCCAAAAAGATCTGGATCTAGATTTTAAGCATTTCTCCAAAAAAATAAATAAATAAAAATAAACAATAATGATAATAATAAGAATAATTCACACACCTTAGCCTCTAAGTCAGCCGCACTGAAGTCTGTACCTGAAATTAGAAACCATGCAATTAATGGGTCTTTATCAAAACCCTGCTGGCAGCAGTTTAACAGTCACCAATAAGTGTCAAATATAAGTCCAAGCAATTTTAACAAGCAAAACAGGTCTAAAGATTACTGGAAAAACCACCCTGTAAAAGAAAAGCAACACTAAAATGCAGTCATACTAATTTTGTTCTTCCCTGTTCCTACCTGGATTCAGAAGATGAGTCCACACAGTGAGGAGAGGACAGCCTGTGAGGGTTTTAAACAAGGGGAGCACATTGTGGACCCTCCCAGAACACCCACAACCACATGATTAAGGTATCCTGTTTAGCAAGTCTTTATGATAACAAGTGCTGACAAACCCTGTGACTGCTAAATAGTAATTTAGAGGCATCTTTCTATACCATAGAGGTGCCTGATACTTTTATTATGCCAAACAGTGTTGGAGAAACACTGATTTGTAATGTCCAACATCTTTATTAAGTGTTTTTAATTGCCTGGTCTGTTTGTCCTGCAGAGGAAGAGACCTGTGCAGATAAATTATCTTGTGGTAAAAACCTCCTGAACAATGAACACTGAAGGAATCCTAATGGGAGAAATTTCATCTGGTTGCAATCTGCAATCCACGATGCAAGACATCCAGAGGAAGGATCTTAGCAGTTACTTAATATTGTGTAATCTATTTTTTCCCATGGTTTGATGCACAATAGACAGCGACCATAATTCATCACTAGAACATGTCATTTGGTGTTCAAATTGATGAAAGGATCAATCTAATCAGGCCAAGAAAGCCATCGCTGGGGAAGCACTGCATTAATACTACATTAGAAGATGATACTTTCTTGCACTATTAGAACCAGGCTGCAGAGCATGAAGAGACTTCAAAAAAATTCAGTAAATCGGGCAGAACTAGTTTTCTAGTGCAGTTGGAATGCTGCTTGGGTAGTTATGGGCTTACATAACCAAAATACACCTCAGGGGCATAACATGCAAAGTTTGTGGAGTATAGAATTATACTTGATACACTTTGCAGAATGATGCGGTGTTACAAAGTACAATGATTCTCCTCACCAAAATAGCAGGCAGTTCATGTTTCATTATTCTCATAAATTGCTCCTTGGTTATTTTTCATCCTTATTTTCATTGCTCATGAAGATGCCGAGCATGGCAGTCAAACCCAATTCCAAACAGTTCAGCTCCCTTTCCTGCTTTGGTGCAAATGAAAGTGACAACAGGTGCAATGGAGAGGCAAAAAGCAAGACAACCCCAAAAAAGGGAATGGTTTTACATGTGGTGGCCACAGACAGTTGCTCTCTCCTTATCCTTCCTGACTGATCCCTCTCTCAGTTTTGTGTTCTGCTAGTGTCCTTTTCATTGCTGGTAGCATGAGGCGGTACCTGCAGCCCAATCAGGTTGCACAGGTAGTCCAGCTCCTCCAGGATGGCACATCCATACATGGGGCAGCAAGAAGGTTTGCTGTGTCTCAAGAGCATGGAGGAGATACCAAAAGACTGGCCGTTACACAAGGAGAGCTGGACAGGGCCTTAGAAGGGCATCATCCTAGCAGCAGCACTGCCAGAGCCCTACCAACATCCAGCAGGCTACTGGTGTGCATTTTTCTGACCAACCTGTCAGAAACAGACTCCATGAGGGTAGCATGAGGGTCCGACGTCCTCTGGTAAGCCCAGCACCATGCAGTTTGATTGGCATTCGCCAGAAAACACCAGAATCGGCAGGTCCACCATTTGTGCCCTGTTCTCTTCACAGATGAGAGCAGGTTCACACTGAGCAAGTGTGACAGGTGTTAAAGAGTCTGGAGCCGTGGTGAAGGTTATGCTGCCTGTGACATAATCCAGCATGACCGGTTTGGCGGTGGGTCAGTGATGGTCTGGGTAGGCATATCCTTGGAGGGTCACACAGACCTCCATGTCAGAGCCAATTCTCAAACAAATATGTGAAATCTTCTAATGCTTGTTAGCGTCAGTGATGTAGTGATACACTTTGCAGAATGATGCAGTGTTACAAAGTACAATGATTCTCCTCACCAAAATAGCAGGCAGGTCAAGCTCCATTATTCTCAATAATTGCTCCTTGGTTATTTTTCTATCCTCATTTTCATTGCTCATGCATGGTAGTCAACCCGATTTCCAAACAGGTCAGCTCCCTGTCCAGTGTAGATATCTAGACAGATAATAATAACATCAATTACAATCATCATCGTCATACAGGTGTCCAACATCTTTATTAAGTGTTTTTACCCGTTTTAATTGCCTGGTCTGTTTGTCCTGCAGAGGAAGAGACCTCTGCAGATAAATCATCTCGTGTTAAAAACCTCCTGAACAATGAACACTGAAGGAATCCTAATGGGAGAAGTTTCAGCTGGTTGCAATCTGCAATCTTCACTGCTCAACGCCACTAAATTCCCCTAAATCTTACACACTGTTCCTTTTACTTAACATTGTGTAATCTACCCCCCCCCCATGGTTTGATGCACAATAGACAGCGACCATAATTCATCACTAGAACATGTCATTTGTTCAAACTGATGAAAGGATGAATCTGATCAGGCCAAGAAAGCCAGCGCTGGGGAAGCACTGCATTAATACTACATTAGAAGATACTTTCCTGCACTATTAGAACCAGGCTGCAGAGCACATAGAGACACTGTGTGGATGTGAGTTTAAACTACCAGTCAGTCTGGTGACCTCCTCACCCAACACATACCTTCAAAAAATCGGGCAGAGCTAGTTTTCTAGTGCAGTTAGAATGCTGCTTGGGTAGTTATGGGCTTACATAACCAAAATACACCTCAGGGGCATAACATGCAAATCTGTGGAGTATAGAATTACCACAGAGATGGTTCAGCAAGAAACATTCACTGGATTGTCAGCAGTGGTGTAGTGGTTGTTGATGAAGTGGGTGTACTATTAGGTTGGGCACAATGTCTCCATTCTCTAGGCAGAGGTTGTGAAGGATGGTGCAAATGTTGGGCGGGTTTTCATCATCCCAAAGACACTAAATATTAGGACTGCAATGACCTGACTGGATACTGCTCAATAAAATTAAGCGAATAATCATCACAGTATAACACCAAGTCAGTGAAACTTCATGGATATAAATCTGTCCATTTAGGAAGCACAAGTGATTGTGAATCAGTTTCACCTGCTTTGGTGCAAATGAAAGTGACAACAGGTGCAATGGAGAGGCAAAAGCAAGACAACCCCATAAAGGGAATGGTTTTCCATGTGGTGGCCACAGACAGTTGCTCTCTCCTCATCCTTCCTGACTGATCCCTCTCTAGTTTTCAGTTCTGCAAGTGTCCTTATCACTACTGGTGGCATGAGTCAGTACCTGCAGCCAAATCAGGTTGCACAGGTAGTCCAGTTCTTCCAGGATGGCACATCCATACATGAAGGTTTGCTGTGTCTCCCAGCACAGTCTCAAGAGCATGGATGAGATACCAGGAGACCAGCTGTTGCACGAGGAGAGCTGGACAGGGCTGTAGAAGGTCATCAACTCTGCAGCAGGGCCGGTATCTGCTCCGTTGTGTGAGGAGGAACAGGAGGAGCACTGCCAGAGCCCTACAAAATGACCTCCAACAGAATAGGTTCACACTGAGCACATGTGACAGGCGTGAAAGAGTCCGGAGACGCCGTGGTGAACGTTATGCTGCCTGTAACATCATTCAGCACAGCATGACCGGTTTGGCGGTGGGTCAGTGATGGTCTGGGAAGGCATATCCTTGGAGGGTTGCCCAGACCTCAATATCAGCCAGTGATGCCCTGACTGCTGATAGGTACAAGGATGAAATCCTCAGAGCGACTGTCAGACCTTATGCTGGTGCAGTGGGCCCTGGGTTCCTCCTGGTGCAGGACAGTGCCCATCCTCATGTGGCCTGAGTGTGTAGGCACTTCCTGGATGATAAAGGCATTTATGATATCAAAAAAATCATATCAAGTTTTGCAAAAATGTACACAGTCACACAACAGAATTGGCAAGTATGTTACACTAAAATATAAGATTGAATTAAATGTAAGGCTGCTTTACGTGTAGACAGAACATAGCTCCAGCAGCTGCATTTCTGCATGAAAATATATTAAAAAACAAAAAAAATAATCTGCCGGCAGCACAGAGCTATGTGTGAAAGGGGGTAACATGCCAACTGGTGACCAGTTGAATAGATAAAAGCTAGTAATTATATGAATGGGAATTGTTTCAGTGAACAAAATAGTCATGAAGATAATAAATTACTATATTAATTGCATTTTAAAATTGTATTAATAAAGTTTATTCTATTCTACTCTATTCTATACAACAGGATGTAACTACTACGTTAGAATTTACAATGTTTGCAGTTGTAACTTAAAAATTAAAACAACACACACACTGCAAAGTAACAACAGCAGGGCTGTCTGGGTTGACCTCCATCTATGGCGAGCTTGGCGGGTGGCGTGCTGTAAAGTAACGTTCACCATTCCAAACTGCATAGCCTACTTTTCTTAGTTCTTCAAATTTCGTGTTACACACTGTGACGGATATAGGAGTAAGAAGGTCAAAGTTCAAGGTGCAATGTTACGACGAAGCAGTATGTCCTGATTGTGTCCATACTGCATGCAATAGTATATACTCGTGGAAGAGAGAGCCTTAGTTTTCTAGAAACGTTGACCAATCAGAGCAGACTGGACAACCGCTAAAACAAAGTGTTTCAGACAGAGGGTGAATACAGGTGTTTCAGCACAGACGGTATGAAAAATAATGTGCTTTATGCACATTTAAACATGTTCTAGTAGAAACACAACATACAAGGTTGAACCTGAAAATTAGCATAATATGGGACCTTTAACGTCGCATTTAGATATTGCTTACATTTGTACATCCTATGATGTAGCCTAGTACGTTTGTGAAGCTAGACAGAGACGCTAATTGCATAGCCTTAGCTAATGGAGATGAAAAAGTATAATACAAAGATACAGAAAGAAAAAAGATTAAAGATACTCAGAGGTTGTTGGCTCATTGTTAATGTTTTAATGATTTCATGAGAATGTAAAATAGTATAAGAATATATCAAAGACTGAAACCGAGTAACTGACTGTAGGTTAGCTGTAATAAAGTGACGACTTTTGTGTCAGGCGTTTTTCCGGGACTACTATTTTAACCGGTGGGGTCCTTTGACGTCATAAACCAGCGCCAGTTGGCTGTTAGCATACAGGCTAACATGCATGTTGCAGTTATCTGACAGGTGATAGAGGAATAATTGAGTTTAATGGTGGAGGTGCCGAAGCAAAGACAGCAGTGAACCTTTGAGGGATTTATTAGGGCACTGTTTTTTCAAGGTGGTGAATTACAGTGTTGAATAAAGATGTGGAGCTCAGGCCGCCGTGTCCTTCAGGATCTGTTCATCCAGCCGGCTGTCAGGAGTTTCTCTCTGAGTCCTGCTCAGGTCAGTGTGTTCTCGCTTTATACCTGAATTATAAATAATCTCTCAGGTAATTGTTTATGATTTTGTTAAAAAAGTGTCTGCTAAATTGTGTAGCTAAATGTTCAATAAAACATTTTACAGACCAGTCATAATATCAACAGGCTTTTTCTAATGTGATTAGGTCTGAAAGTACAGGTTATTTGCATTATCAAGTAATGCGTTGGCTTTATATAAATATACAATTGATTTAGTCTATAAAATGTCATTAAATAGTAAGAACATCACTATCATACCAAAAAACATTCAAATTAAAGTGATATGAAAAAAACAACAACCCAAAAGCGAGATCTAACATTTCAGAACCTATAACCAGAATATATTGTAATCTTTTTCCATGAATTTATATAATTAATCAGTAAAATTAATTAATTAAAAATAAACGTACTTAGTCAATTATCATACTTTGTTGTTGATTATTTTCTGCTTATCTGTTGATCCTTTGAGATAATTTCTGATCCTCAAAACATGTTTGTGATTCACATTAACACCTTGCACTAGATCTAAAGATTCACCGTATCATCATATTGTCAGTGTCAACCAATATTAGCATCAATAAATAACATTAATATTTTATTTTCATTGCTGATATTTGGCCGAAACAAAAAATTCTATCTCATGGTGGATATGTCTGAAACTTTTCTTGCACCTGTACTTGCGTTAAGTCTGACATAAATGAAGCGTACGAACAGTTGATGAACTCGGTCCACAGAAGCATATGGGTCCATCGTCAATAACATCCTCTCTACAGTATTCTGTAGTGAGCCTCCATGACAGCAGCTTTATTAGCCTGCTGAAGAACACTTATAATATGAAAGAAACCATTGCATCCATCACCTAATTAGTGGCTGCATGACACAGTGTCTTTGGAAAAGATCAGATTTTTCATAAGGGGTTCGACAGACAAATTTCATAGCAACTTGCAGCCCCTGATCAATTACGTAAAGAACCAGACCCCCCTTTCCCCACAGTGACTGCCTGGGTGAGACAGTTATTATATATAACAGTTGAATCCTCCATTCTTGCAGAGCATTGAAAATCTCCCAACAGCTTATTATGCAGCTCAGTGACCCATATATATTCACTTCACTCTCTTAAATTTTTTTTATTGTATACCCCACGCATTATTCTCATTAGTAACTGATATGTGTTGTTATTATTGTTGTCATTATAATTCCTCAGCCTCAGATAAGTGAGGTGGGAGGGGGTTTATCATTGAAATAACTCATGTCACTGTATGGTTATGTGATGACTCCTGAAATGCTAATACAATATGTTCATTTAACAAAAAGACATAACAGCAGACTTAAAAGTTTGTGCTCGATGTTTCCATAGAACACAGTTGTGGTGGAGCGCTGGTGGCAGGTGCCTTTATCTAAAGTAGGAAGTCCGCCGAGGCTTCACCCTCGAAGACACAGAATCTACAAGTTGGTTGAAGACACCAAAAACTCTCCGCAAGAGAAGATGGAGCTCATCCTGACTCAGACAGTACCCAGTGAGTATCTGCAATGCTCTCAACACATCACACAGACCTCAGATTTTTAGAGTTGTCACAGGAAGTAAATGAAATGTATTTATATCATTTCTTTGCACCACTGAAACTCTTAATATTATGAAAATAACTTTGTTCCTACAGAGCTCGGTGGGCGAGGGGACACTGTGTTAGTGAAAAAGTCCATAGGCAGAAACAAGCTGCTGCCCCAAGGCCTCGCAGTGTATCCATCACCGGAGAACAAAAAGATATTTGAAGAGGAGTTAAGAGTGTGTACTTCATCTTAATACTGTCATTTACTTCCCCTCATATTTTATAGCAATGTATAGCTGTTAATCATTGTCACCTTTTTTACCAACAGCTTCTGCGTGAGGGAAAGCCAGAGGAAAGACAACAAACACGCACCGGACTGTTGGTGAGTAATCTAAAAGCATTTTTCGCTACTTAGGTTTAATGCTGAAGTCACAGTTTTTAAGAGATGAAAGGAGCAACAGACTTACCAGCTGTACCGTTTTTTTTTTTGTTTTTTTTTAAACAGACAGTGGAGCTCCTTAAATGCACCACGCTGAGGATACAGAGAGTGCCCTCAGATGAATTCCAGGTCACCAAAGAGGTCGTCTGCAGACACTTTCAAAAGAGGGTATGGCCGTCTTTGTCTCTACCTTTTTTTTTTGTTTTTTTTTGTTTACATTTCCCTGTTTAAGAAAGCGCTTCTGCTGAACATAGAATAATAAATAAAACTTTTCCTCAGCTGGGAATTGTTGTGCCAACTCGCGCACTGACACTCCCGTTCGAGTCAGTCAAGGACTTGGGTGACTACTGGTGTGAAGTTACGGTAAGAGACATTCTTTTTCAGTGCATCACGTTAAGGCTGCACAATATATTGTTGGTTTTTTTTCTCATCATTGTGATGTCATTTTGCATGATAAACTCACTGTGAAAAACTGATTACACTCAGGGATTTTGAGTTAGTTGAAAGAGAGTATCAGTAGAAAACAGATGGAAAGCTTTAAGGCTTTTTTTTCTGCCAAAGACCACACTGCTTATTTCTCATATTCTTATCTTTCAGGTTAATGGATTAGACACAGTTCGCATTCCCATGTCAGTGGTGCCATATGAGGACCCGTCTGCAAGTTATAAGCGGCAGCTGAAAGCACAGAGGCTGCAGCAGGAACAGGCGACCGCAGATCTGTCAGAAGCGGCTGCTGAGGAGGAAGCTGCTGTGAAGGCAGTTTCTGGTGCATCAGTGGAAGCTGAAGCAGGGAAAGACTCTGTGAGTCAAGTCAGTGAAGCCGCAGACTCGGCAGGCGTCTCTGCTGCTGAAGACGAAACGGCAGCGAGTACACAGACGAGTCAAGACACAACAGCACCACCAAGTGACAGCCCGAAAAAAGAGTAAAGGACTCCAAAAGAAGATGTGCATAGAACTACAAATGGATCTTGTTTACCTGTAATACACATTATACATGCATAAAAACTGTTGTCTGCGTGATTATTGAATTATTAACATTTTGGGGAACTGCAGTGTATTACATGTGAGCTCTAAATTATAGTCGGATAAACTGATATTTCATAATCTTATGGTGTGTAACACCTGCATCATTGTGATACCAGACATAACCACAGACTACCCTGTTGCATTCAGAGATATGAAGCCATGAAGGGAAAAGATTTATTCATTATTTTAAACTGCACAATATGCATGATAAAAGTATAGAGAAAACAAAAAGATTTTCCCGGCATGCCAACATGTGGGTTGTACGCTTCGTAAATTTCTACATGAACGATTTTAAGGTCGAGAGACAGATATGTAATTAACCAAAGAGTGCTGTGAATGTCTGATTAATTTTAAGGCCCTGACACAAGCCGACGGTCGGCCATTTGTCAATGTCACGCCGTTGTGAGTGTCTGTCACCATGGCTTTTGTGGTGTGTCCTGCAGCAATGGCTGTTTGGCCAGTGCTAGGTGTGCTAATCCAAGAGACAGCAGAAATTTTGCAATATTCTCCTAAGCTGGAGAGTGTGGCAGGATTTAGTTTCACCACACTGAACAGTCCTATAACTGGCAGTGGATAAGCCACTTACACAGATTATTTTTTACAGCAGACTTTTCTGAAAATTGGAGCAGCACAGAGAAATACAGTTACAGCCTCTTCTTAACCACCTCATATAAAACATAAACTTGATATGAAGGCATTTGCCATTTAGAGTATCGTCTGACTAAATGTGTTGCATCACTGCCAATGGCACACTACTAAAAAGACTCATCATGGGGAATTAGGAGAAAACAACTGAATTTGTAAGATGCATGTTGGATGCAGCAGGTAAAACTGAGGTTCCTGTTTCATATCAAAATCAGATGGTTCTCTGGCCTGATGGTTAAAGAACCAGCTGGATGGGAAATGCATGTTTGGTTCTCTGGCAGTTCATTTATGTAAAACATATTTAGAAAAAATGCTCTTTCACAGCTTTGAGTTTTCAATGCAAGAATGTGATGTAAATAAAAAATACAGGGATGAAAAAACAGCAACACAGACAACTTTTACATCCTTAATTTAATGAGAGTCATTAGGAGCAACTGCTGCATGTGTATTCCAACATCTTTATTTCTTAATACAAAGTTGATTCAGCGAATAAATATGTAATGTGTCACAGCTTTCTACTGACTCCAGTTCGTTTCTCATTTGCATCATTTTAAATAACATTTGCCAGAGAACCAAACCTGTTTTGTAGAGTCATCTGTCTTTATCACGCACACAAAAAAGGAGTCACACATCTGCGTTCACTGTATGAACGGGAAGCACACACTTTCAAAAGGAAAACATTTATAATGGCGACTTGAGGGTCACTTTACTCATGTCTGCCACTGACTGGCCACAGGTACCTTAAAAACAGTTGTATTTTTATTTGTAGGTATAGAGCATGTATTAAGTGTAAATTACTGTGAAAGGAAGTTTAACGGCTGTGGCTGCAGTGACACTGTAAGAAACGGTCGAACAAAAGAACTACTGAATAATAGCAATTCAACACAAATACAGGAAGGAGGGAAAAATCTGTTATAAAGGTGTGTATAGTTTCTTCCCTAACACAAGTCTTCCCTTTGCGAGGGGAAATCTGGAAAGCTCTACTCTACTTTCTGATGCAGGGTTTCCACATGCCACCAAGAGTCCACAATATGACATTTAGAAACCGTATTTGGCCTGTGTCTGTCTGCGGGTTAGCTTGTTGTCTGCCCAGCTGTTCTTGAGCTCCAACTCACGTTCCTTTGCCTGCATGAGAAGAAAAGCAAGTAAAATTTTCCACAGGAAGAAAAAGGATGCAGTCAACTGGCCAAACCGGTTTTTTTAAATTAAATTTAAAGTGTTACAATTTGAACACGCTTGTGGTCAGGGTGAGATCTGTACTCAGTATGTATGTCTAATTATGGGGTCAGTACCAGAGTTATCACAGGGAAATCCCATCTTTAGAGAAGCCAAAAGCCTGACTGAGTACAAACACAAATATGAGCTCTGAATACAACCGTCTTAACAATATCCCTGTGCACTAATCCCTACTCTCATTACCATCTGGGGTGTGTAAAAATAAAACACTACACATGACAGTAGAGCCAATTACTCTGAATGTTAAACAAGAAGCTACAGGAGGAGCAAAGACAAATTTGGCTACTATTTTTAGCTTCCTTAAATGCCATGTGTGGGCTCGCCATCTTGCAGATTATAAACCAGTTGGCAACACAACGCTCGATGTTTGCCGTGTCCAAACAAGCATGGCAGTCGACAGATTGGAGCTGAATGTGTGCAGACATGTCACACTGGAAATGCAAGACTCTTGGAGAACTCTTGACTCACACCCTGCTCTGTATTCCCTTCATAACTAACTACAAAATAATGTATGAATTCTGCCAAGCTGGTCGAGTAGTTAGCTGCAATATATTCTGTTTGTGTTTCATTACATTAATGAATCTAACTGATCTCTGAATCACTGTCAACAGACATCCCCACAGATCCTAGCAAACATGACAACATGACAGAATTTACAACCCACAAATCTGGTAAGTATAACTTGGGCTTTAGGAGCACTCACCTGATGAATGAGATATGTTATCTGATGCTTGCGTCGCTGTTGTCCTGTAGGCTGCTCTCCTTTTTTCTGCAGAAATAAAAAGGTAGACGTTACATTAAGTTAAATGTGCTGTAGTGAACGTGTTGTTTCTTTGCAAAACTGACTCTTGAGAGCAATCAGGACATGTTCCACAATATTATCTTTGTAACAGCCCTGTAAGTATGAAGCCCATCTGCATGTTGTTGTTTGGTATAACCCTCATGAGTCATATCACAAAGCCATAATCTTACTTTTGAATGTTCTCGTTAGAGAATTAAGAAACCTGTCTGTTGAATCAGGCCATGAAGTGTTTTTAGTTTTAACCACATCAAACATTTTTAATGGTTCGAGGGCTTTAGGTGTTGCCAGTCTCATCGGAGAATCATCAATAGTGTGTGAAAGCACACAACATCCAACCACATTCCAAAAGCCACACAAAAAAAATCTGAGCATAAACCTTAGCACAACTTTACACCCAACCCTGTCAGTTCTGGGCCACCAGTGCAAGATGCCCCCTTTGATAGAGATCTAGTCAGGTCACCTTGCTGAAGGACTGACGGGTCTGCTTCTCTTCTGTTATGCTCTTGGTCATCCACTGCTGGTTGCCGCTCAGCTGGTCGTCCCCTTTGATCTCCAGAAACTTGACCTCCTCTTTGCCCCTGTTCCGTTTCCCTTGCAGCCGCATAAACTGAATCACAGGAAGAAAATGCTCATGTCAATTGAACTTTGTTTTAAACTTGGCTTGATGCAGCTGCAAAATTAATTGGAATTAACCCTCTTGAAAAAGTATGGAGTTATACAGATAGAAGAAGCAGCAAACTTCTTACCGCTTCGTCATCAAACATAGCAGAGTTGCCGGGCTCTTCAGCCTCTGCCAATCCCGCGTCAGGATCTTGGTAATATGGCTCATTATAATATCCCTGTCAACAGAGAAAATGTTGAAGCTTGAAGTGATGTTCACTTTTGCTGGTTTATATCTTTTTACTGTCTACAGTCAGTTATTAGACTGCTCTCATTTTTTTAGTTTGTACAGGGAGGCCTCTTGCTTTCTCTCAACTGCTGCAGTTCAAGCAGTGAGCGTACTTGGGATGCCGACAGCTCTTCTGTGCACTCGACTAATGGATACTCTGCATCGTTAATGTTTTTGAATGGCAAAACGAGGATGTCACTGCATACAGGTTTCCATGATTGCAGTCAGATCTGACGAACTCGAGTAATTCAGCATTTACAAGAGGACTGCTTTTGAATTGGATTGACCTTTGTTAGCTCATTTTTAAACACTAATGCCTCAAGTAAATTTAAACACAGTCAGAATATTCAGAATCTAAAGCCATCCTGCTTACATGTACATGAAGTAGTCATGATTACCTGAGGGAGAGCTTCTGGGCCTGGCATGGGCTGCTGATACTGCGGGTATTGACCTCCCCATGGACCAGCTCCCTCACTGTTCCCCCCAAAGTCGAGAGGAGCATCTGACTGACCTGGCTCATCTGCAGGTGCAAGAGGAAGAGGCTCTGCGGGGGCTCCTGGCTCAGGGTCTAAGCTTGGGATGACCGCAGGGAGAGGCTGGGAGCTCTCGCCCAGAGAAAAGTAGTTCTGTGGGGTTATGTCCTCTTCGTTGTCCTGGTCATCAGTGGCTATTTGTCTAGCTAGCTGCAGGGCGGCGGACTTTGCTGCAGCTTTGATAGCAGAGGGAGATGCACTAGAACCAAGCAGACCTTGAGCTGGGGCTCCAGGCTTGGGTCCTTTGGGTTCTTGGCGCTTGGTGAGTGTGTGAGGAATCAGGGGTCTATCCATCTCTTTTACTGTCAGGTTTTTGGGTTGGGGAAGAAGGGAGGACAGGCCTGAACCCTGGAAGAAGCAAGCAATATGAATGGAAACAGCTACATCCCTGACATTTTATATTGTCTGTTTATGAAGCAGAAGGATAAAATAATACTTATGTGTCATTGATTTCCATATTGATGTATTTTTAGCCGTACGGAAGGAGTGGAAATGTTTAGAAGAACATCAAAAGAGACACAAATGAGGGAGGTGGCAGAGTTAAATCTAAGATGGCATGTGTACTGTAAACAGCTCTGTCAATAACTAGAGAGTTTAAATGCAAAACACTCTAGATGCTACAGTAGTTTAACTCCAGTGGGGGGTTTTGGGACACAGGTAAGCTTTTCATCACTAGTACATTACCCCATAATGTGATAATCAGAAGGTCATATATGACGGTTTCTGTGGTAATTCATTTAAAACAGGTCTGAGTGTTGCTTCAATATTCTTGAATGAAAGTATTTGAGGTAATAAACAATTCAGATAACTGTGAATGTAACTGCACACAGTGAGATATTCATACCTGAGGTTGTAGTTTTTTCTTTGCTGGTTCATCATCATCATCAGAGTCTGACTGTGGACAAGAAATACATAGATTATGAATCACAACTTGGTTACATACCATAGGAGAGACAATACGTTAAAAGGAAACTCACATCCCGTTTCAGGATCTGTGGTACGGTGATCTTGACAGGCTCTGTCCTCTTCTTCGGTTTAGGTAGACTGGACAGTAAGCCTCCTTTAGATGGCTGAGGATCCAGGTCATCGTTTGACGTGCTGTCTCCTGCTGAACGGATCGTTTTTGTCTCCTTTCTTGGTTCACCGATTCCTCCGACCGATCCTGGCTTTTTAGGTACAGGAAGGAGTGAGAAGAGCCCACCTATGCTGGCTTTGCTCTCCGGTGCGGAAGAAGTTGAGGTTTCCTCTGAGTCACTCTCATCACTGCTGCCATAAGCGACTAAAGACATGTTTGCTGATGTTATTGAAGATTATTAATCTGAAGGAACTCGTGGACATGGATAACCACTTCCCTTTGATTTGGTGTCGAGAAGCCGTTCTCACTTTCAGACGAGTTTACTTCAATTAAAGGTACGATAATCTTTGATGATTATAGCCACAAAGACTAAAAAGAGCCTTTCAGTGAGCTTATTAAATCAAAGGACTGTCCCAACTTCACAGCGGTAGCTAATGTTAGCTAGGCCGCCGCAGCCTACGATATTAATTAACTGACCGTTTCTGGCGTAAACGAACTCAATTCGTTTCAGATCTGTTGCAGCACATAAAACGACACTGTTCGTTGCAGCAATTGTGATTTACATCACAGAAAATGAGCTTTTTAATCCATAGACTCCATCAAAACATTCGCCTCGATCATTTATGATTGAAGAAACGGCAACTGCGCAGCTTTTTGCGCAGCTTTTTTCTTCTTCTTCGGTTTGTTTTTCGGTTGTTCTTCTCCCTTGAGTTTAATGACGGTTGGAAAACAAGCGTTCAGGCGCATTACCGCCACCTACTGGACTGGAGTGTGTAGCAGTAGATGGGCAGGAAACAAACAAACAAATAAATACATAAATAAATTCTCTCTATTATTCCTGTTTTTCTTAAATAATCAAATAGAAGCTTACACATGCTCCTTGATGCTCCCCAATGTAATACTGCACTTTCCCTCTGTTAGTCATGTTATTAACTGCCTTCTTTCTTCTTTACACCTGTTGCAATCCATTAGTACATGTTTGACTGTTTCCAGTTTGTTACAGTGTGCACATAGTCCAGTAGGGTGCTTCCCTATTCCATAGAGGGTGTCATTTAATCCTGTGTGTCCTATCCTCAGACAGGTAATGATCATGTCTTTCCTTGGGCTCCCACTGTAATCTACCAACACCTACATGTTTCTGAATACTGTGAAGATGTCTTCCTGTGTCGCCCAAGTCCCAGTGTTCCTGCCAGGTTTTGTGCATACAGTCCTTTATTATGGTTTTAACCTCTGCTATACTTAGTGGCACTTGCATGTCAATTAACTGTTGTTTTAATGATTGTTTAGCCAGTATGTCTGCTTTTTCCTTTCCTTACACCCCACATGGGCAGGAACCCAAAGGAAGGAGTTTGTTATCAGTTGGGAAACAACTTCAAGGCATTCACGCCCCCAGCAGACAGAGTGTGTATCGACATCAATCTATGACAAAATAAAACAAAATACATGAGCCATTGTTACACTGACTTTTCAGGTTTGAACAGAGTCGAGTTTACATTCTGCAATTAAAAACTTACACATGATGATCCGATTCCAGTATTTTTAGACTAAATTTGACAACTTTTAGGCCAAAGAAATCATAGATTTCTACAGAATTCTGGCTACACCCCTGTTGGTGATCCACCCTAATTTTCTGCAACAGCAATTTAAGCATTACAAGATAAAATGAAGGTGCAAAGCTTGATTACAATATCTTCAGAAAAACAAAGAGAAATAACACAGTGCCCATTTAAGTCATTACCTTATTTGGATGTAAAGCAAGAAAATATAACAAGCTTATATTTCCTTATTGTCTTAATTTTCCATCCATATATGTCACTAACATTAAAGACTGTACAGACAGCCAAAAAACATGTTGACACCCCTTTTGTCATGTTTTTTTGGTCTTGGGCTGTTTTCTATGGTTTGGGCTAGGCCTAATGGCAAGCTTACCAACTGGACAAACTGGGCTAAAGTAGGCCTCAGACCCTCAGGGGGTCACAAACACTCCAGGTGCACTCTGCTGGGGAAAACTGTGAGACCTAATAGAGGTCCACAACTAATTTTTGCCTTGGGGCCATCTAGTGGATTAGGACAACCATGGCTAGCCCAGAAAAATCTTCCTGCTACAGCAGACAGTACTATTTAGGACAAGATGCGCTTACATCTTTGAGGGAACTCTACTGTTTCAACATATTAATGCCCTCAGTACACAAATCAAAGTCTGTAAAGAAATGTTTTGTGTTTGGTGTGGAGCCCAGATCTCAACCCACCAAACACCTTTGGGATGAATTGGACCAGAAACTGCAAGCCAGGCTTTATCACCCAAACTCAGTGGCCAACCAACCCTTACAGCCAAGTCCCACAAAGTCTTGTCCCAAAAACAGAGAAGTGGAGGCTGTCAAAGCAATATGTTAATGCCTGTGGTTTTGGATTGAGGTGTCCACATATGTTTGGCTAATTTCAGATAGATGAAAATTAGGATATAAGATGCCTTGTAACATGGATGATAATTAATATCTGTGGCAATGACAACCTTAGCTTATGTAGGTGTAACTGGGAGACAGGCTGAGCTAGCAGCAGGGTTATCCTAATTTCATTGAAAAAATGCACCACTAACACATAATATTAGCTGACATGATAAAACATAAAGGGCCCTTTGTAACTGACACTGAGGCTCTATCTTTAAGATGCTCTTTGTGTCAAAATTTGATACCTTCATCATCTCAGTTTGGTGTTTATGTTTTCATTCATCAGACAAGCCACCTCACCGTCCTCTTTTTAAAAAAAAATTATAGTTCTTTTTTATTATGCTTGCATTCATTTGCTTATTCTCAAATTTCCTTTTTTGTCTCTTATTGTCTGATATTTCAATCTGTAATTGCAGTGCGTATTTTATATTAACATCTCTGTAAAGGACTTTGTAAACTTGTTTTTGAAAATGCTATATGAATGAAGTTTATTATACTATTATTATTATTATTATTAGAAATGTATGTGTTTAATGAAATTACCACACAACACAACGATGCCGTGGAAGTATTATCACAGAAAAACTGTTTTTTGCTTTGGGCCTCTGTGCGGATTAATCCGGTCATGTAGATGAATTTAGTCCACTCATTTTAAGCAGATTAAGGTAAACGTTAAAAGAATAAAAATATTGATACCATCAATTTCTATCTCAAATGTTTTTTGTTTGTTTGTTTGTTTGTTTTACATGAGATGAGCCTGCAGTGCGAGGCTTTGGCCGCCAGGGGCGATAACCGCAGCTTCATCAGGTACTGGGGGCGCGTCTGCGAAGTGGGAAGCGGGTTTCAATTTCAAACCCAAACAGTCCGAGAGACGAGCCAGCCAGTGGATTGTGGGATAAGGCTACAACCAACTAGTTAGAGCGTTTAGCGGCAGAATTTGTAACGTAACTCAAAGATAAATTTGGACAGTGTCGTTCCCTGCAGCCGTGATTACAGTCCCCAGATTCCGCGGAAAAAAAAGTCGCTCGCCGCGTCTTCGCTCCAGTTTTCCGCGCCTGGTTAATTTGGATGATAAACCGACGCTTGGCTTGTTTGCAGCAGGTGTTGACCAATCCGGACACTGTGCCACATTAAAACTACCACTGTGTTTTAATTCATTATCTGACACAGCAAGCCATTTCTGCAAGAAACATGCCGAGGTCCAACAGGCAAAGAGAATACAAACCTGGTGATCTTGTGTTTGCTAAAATGAAGGGGTATCCACACTGGCCTGCGAGGGTAAGCACCTGATGTTATATTTCTTTTCTTCCATCTTAAGGTTTGCTTTTTTATTTCAGTCCCTCTGGCTGCCTGCTGCCACCACTTGTTTACCTGCGAGGCCTAACAGTAGTTAGCGTTAGCTACCATGAGTTAGCTTAGCTCGGTCGTGTTAGCTAGCGTTGCCCAGCATCCACACACAGCTAGCAAACTGTAGACAGTTGCAAATTTCTTTCGGGTGAGTCATCGCGTAGACAGACACCTCATTACCCTTCTCCGCTAACTAAATATGAATGTTGTTGCTAGCTGCTCTCCGCCACCAACGCTGCTGTTCATGTCCCGTTTTCGTCTCCCAGGGGGCCTTTTATGCTAACGTTAACTTTAAGCTAACCGTTAAAAGGAGCAGTTGGGTAACCTAACTGCGGCTACAAGTTAACGGTCATGTCACACACAGCCTTAACGTCTGTCCACTAGCAAACATTATCTTAACATTAAAGCTGTGCTGTGTGAGCACGCAGATACGAAGCCACGGTGTAACTCATTAGCCAAGTTACGTGCTAAATAAGTTTAAAGTTGTTTTCCATTATAACTGTTGCATTACAGACTACACATGGCTGCTTGTGTCGCCATATGCTTTGGTACTTCTGTAAACATGCCCGCCCGCCCACACTTGTTGCGACAGTATTTGGGCTTGTAACGTTAATATAACTTCCATTACGTTAAAATTTGGTCCAGACTAATAAAACAGAATGGTATAAGACTGTAACGTAATGTCTGCCCGGTCCATAAACACACAGAAGCCCAATATTGCATTCAATTTTTCCTAATCATTCATCATAGGAGAAAATGTGACCTTTTAACTCTCACTCAGGGCTTCATAAATACTGTTATGCATTTACTTAAAAATAAGAAAAATTGTGATTAAAAAGATCCTGCTGCACTACAGCCAAAACTACAGCGGAAAAATGTGGAAATAAAACAGCACAAAACCACAACTGGCCTGTGCTGTTGAAAAGGAAACACAGGGTTGCACTAGTTGTTGATGCAGCAGCCATTCATACATTTCAGTGACAGAAGTTGTGGCTTTCACCCACGCAAAAACTTTCTTTTGGTCTATCAAGAGGGCCACTAAAACCTTTTAAATCTGCACCACCCAGAATAGTTAAGTTAGTGTCCGTTTTTGTCTGAGCCTCTTCCCTCCTTTTTCTTATCAGCTATGCCCCTTGTCAGCAGGCTCCAGGTCCAGCCCCACCTATCCTGACACAGTGACCCTATCTGGGAATGCATGAAGACACGTCTCACAGTTTATAATCTGATGCCATGCTTGGCCGTCATAACAGTGTCTTCCTGTGTTTCAGTGTTTCGCGGTGGTCTTTTAGATACACGAATAAATACTGGCAGAGTGGCGGAGCCAAACAGTGAGTTGCAGGGATGTTAAAGATAAGAACTGAGTAACCTCTGTTCTCTAGTTGGCTCATTAGGAGTTATATGAGAAGGGATTTTACTGTAACTGTGAGGACCTGATTGAGCTGAGCAATACATTTAAAATGCCTCAATGAAGAGTAGGCATGTAGTGACAGAAAATGGCCAACATTTTTGATACTAATATAATATAACTAATATAACTGTTAACTGATATTTTCTGGTTCAGGCCTTTCAAACATGAGGATTTGCTGCTCTCCTCTCCTCTATCATTGTAAATTAAATATTTTTGGTTTTTGTACTGAGTGTCTGATAATACAAGTAGTAGTTTTCCTGTTATTTATAGATTAAACAATCAATTGATTAATCAAAATAAAATTATTATAATCTCCAGACTGGACTTCAAAAATGCTGCAGATGTGCAACTTTTATTTAAAAAAAAAAAAACAAACAAAACTTTTATAGCTATGGACATATGTTCTAGCTGTAAATATGTTTTTCAAATTTAGTTTTTAAACTCAGAATACCAGTGACCGTCATTAATTTGATGTTGTTTTAGTGGTCCTGTGTTTGTTACATCAACATATGAATCAGTTTTTGGCTTTGTGTCTTATCATTTTTACTATTTAAAGAGCTGTGCACATTTTTGGATTTATCAGCATTCTTCCTCAAGATGTTGTGTTCTTAATTCACAGATTGATGAGTTACCTGAAGGAGCCGTGAAGTCCCCCTCAAACAAGTACCAGGTGTTCTTTTTTGGGACGCATGAGACGTGAGTAATCTGTGTTAAGGTTTTCCCTCTTATTCCAAGTTCAGAAAATGAAACCTGAATGCTACTGAAAACGAGTTTCTTATCTGTATTTGTGTCCATTTATGTGCATCACATTAATCACGTAATGTAAATATGCAGTAAGCAGTTGAACTTGATGTGCTTGAGCGGATGGATGCACACATTTAGAAAGCTCACTGAGTTATGTTTGACCACCACAGGGCGTTCCTGGGGGCCAAGGATTTGTGCCCGTATGAGGAAAATAAGGAGAAATTTGGAAAAGCAAACAAAAGGAAAGGCTTCACTGAGGGACTCTGGGAGATCGAGAACAACCCCACCGTCACACATGAAGGCTATGAGGTGTGTGTATATCGAGGATAGATGCCAGGTGTTTATTTGTGCACATTAGGATGTTGGAGTTAACTGTGATGGAAGAAAGCCAAACTGGAGATACATTTTCTCTAGTTTTTGGTTTAACCTGTGCTTGATTGTTGGTGTGTTGTGTGATCTGATGTTGCTCCAGCCTGTTTCCTTTTCTTACACCAGTATTTTAATCTCTGCCTGCAGTCATCGAAGAAGGACAACGTGTCAGAAGAAGCAGGGGACACAGGGAGTTCGGAGAAAGCAGGTGCCGAGGGCAGCAGTGATGAAGATGAAGGGGCCCTGGTCATCGACGAGAAGAACGAGAGGGGAGGAACTAAACGAAAAGCAGAGGAGTCCACAGAGGTGAGCTTTAAGTCCGTCAGTCGTACACAGTCCAAGAAAAAGCTTTGTCGTCAGTTCTTAGTCGAGCCCTCTGTCTCTCTGACACCTCCTCAAACCTTTTGTCAGACATCACCCAAGCGGCCGAAGGATACAGAGGCAGAAGGTGATTCTGAAGTAGACCATAACAAGTCAAACACGGAGGCCAAGCTCAACGATGTGGCTGGACCCAAGGCAACTGCTCCCTCCTCACAGAGCGAGTCAAAAGCAGAGGCCCAGGAAAACGCTCCAGCAGGAGGCCAGCTAACAGCAGATAAGGTGAGATACTCCTTGTATTAGTGTTTTTCACCAGGGAAACATCAAATTACGAGGAGCTGAAGCAACAGTTAACCCCCTCTTACCTGTAGTGCTGTTTATCAATCTAGACTATTTTGATGTGAGTTGCTGAGTGTTGGAGATATCGGCCATAGAGATGTCTCTTTCCAGAAATCATGACCTGGTTACTCAAGCTAATCCACAGATTTGGTTGTGAGCAGTTTCATGTAGGAACTATTTTCTTTCTGCCAAACTACACCCACCAGCCATATCACTACACAGTCAGCCTAGTCATCGGAATAAAATGTTGGTGTTGTACTGCAAACCATGAATATGTTACATTTGTATGTTTTGTATGTATCATATCAACGTTTCTACAGTGACGTAGTGTATGAGCTGACTTAAAGGGGATATATGGTTGTGCGTAGACCCTACGCACATAGCCTACACCGTTGTGAGCATTTTTACTTCTGCAGTGGTGTGTCTGTGTCTCTCTGCAGTTACATCTCCAAAAGGCTAGATGGCAGTGGAGGTTTCTGTTTCTGTTAAGTGCTGTAAAGTTTAGTTGATTCAAAACACACATTAAACATGGCTTAATAGAGACAATATCAAACACAAATACGCAAATTGGCTTCACTATAAATCGCAGCATTGACGGACAAACACTTGTCTTCATCTGGACGCGTTTTCCAAGCAAATACAACATGCTAACGTTATTAGCACAAGCCTATGGCATTTTACATTGTATAAATTAGCCTAGCAACTAGCGAGCTTTCCCTCTTCTCATATAAAGTCAGGGACAGCAGCAGCATTTAACAAAGCTAACGACACACCATTTGGCTCCATTACAACTCACAACATTCACCGACAAAACAACTGTCTTATACTAAACACATTTTCCAAACAAATACAACATGCTAACATTATTAGTGCCAGCCTATGGCATTTTAAATTGTATAAATTAGCCTAGCAATGAGTGGAGATTTCTTCTTCTCATATGAAGCTAGGATAAATCCCTAAAGGATAAATCAGACAACACTTAAAATGCTATTTTAGTGGAGGCTTTACTGTCTTCACATTTTATTGTTTCTTATCTGTGAAATACAAGTAAACACAAGCTATATTTCCACTGAGGGAAAAGGTGTCAGTATACAGAAATAGACAGGAGGTCTCCGTCACCATGATGCGTAGTTACAATTCTGGGGAGGTGCATGTCAGGCTATGTTGACGTAGAGCCTACGCCGTAGCTATGATTTCAGTGACCCAGTGCTTTTTTTACAGCAGGGATAGTACCACTAAAAGCAGTTGGTGTTTTTTTATCAAGAAATTGCTGCTTTTCCAGCATGGATTGGTCCTGTAAAACCAGATATTTCAAGCCAAAACACAATTGTTCTGCATAAAACTGCTCACAATACAATGGGTTATCTTGAGTAACCGGGACATGTTTTTTTTTTTAACCTGTAGTGCTATTTATCAGTGTATAGATTGTTTTGGTGTGTGTTGCAGAGTGTTGGAGGTATCAGCAACAGAGATGTCTGGCTTCACAATGCTGTTGAGTTTTCCAAATGTTTTTTTAACCTGTAGTGCCTCCAGCACTCAGCAACTCACACCAAAACAATCTAGATTGATAAATGGCACCACAGGTAAGAGGAAGGACATGTGTTATTGATTTTAGAGTGAGCTGTCCCCTTAATTCTGGTATTTTTATAGGTTTTAGGCTAACGACAACAAAATATTCCGCAGTAATGTTAAGTGTAGATACATTAGGACCATACAGAAATAAATGATAGTATTTGTATGTCAGAGACATTAATTAAATGTAGTAATTGCTCTCCACTGCTCTTCCTGCAGCCTGTGACAGACAGCGCTTAACATCAACTCTCAGAAGAAAACCAAGATTCGTTGATGCTTTTCTCTGGAATTTAAGCATCAACACGATTACCTGCAGGATGCCAGATTTCAACTGTTTAATTAATAGGAGAATTTTAAAAAAAAACCGAAGTGTTTATATTGAGAGACAAATAAATCCTCATTTGCCATTTTTGGGATATCATATATCCCAGAAACAAAAAGTTTGCTAATCTGATTTCAAACAATTGAACTGAGCACTTTAAGGCTCATTTATAAATGGGATTTTGGTGTGTATATATTTTTTATTTCTAAGTGCAATTACACAATTACAAAGACTGAATGCTAGGTGTCAAAAACATTTTTTTTTTTTTTTCAGTTTAGAGGGAAACACTGACTATATGGTAGATAAAAAAGGAAAAACATTTAAACCACACGAAAAAGATAAATACTCCCATTTGATGGTTTTAAAACGTAGATATTGTACAGGAATATGAACAAAATTTCACCCATGCTCTCAGCTTTAGGTCATAGATTAAATGTTTTACTTCCATTTATTTCACCTAGCTTGTCAGCCACATCTTAAATCATATATTCAGTCATTGGATACATGATGAGTTGCACTTTGAAGTTTTTTTTCTGCCCCATTAATCGTCTAGTTCACTGTATGATGTTTTTGTGCAACACGGGTTTTGTTGCTTTGGTGTAGTGGATGCTTCATTACAGGTGACCAAATTACAGGATTAATTTCACCAGA
This sequence comes from Epinephelus moara, assembly GCF_006386435.1. Lineage (NCBI taxonomy): Eukaryota > Metazoa > Chordata > Actinopteri > Perciformes > Serranidae > Epinephelus > Epinephelus moara. The sequence goes on from NC_065527.1 coordinate 21,434,842, forward strand.
TTGAATAAGTAACGCCCATTTGAGAAAAACTATTGTAGGATTAAAACAGTTAATTTGTAATCCCCTCTGTAACTTTCTTAAGATGATGATTGTTCGTTATGGAAAGCAGAAAGACATTCCTGAATGTTGTTGTGTCAGAGCGAGGTCTTGAAACTTTGGTGGAGGTGGAGGTGGAGGTGTGGCGTTGGCTGGGGGGGGGGGGGGGGGGGGGGGGTTTCTGGAGAAATTATTTCAAACTATTTCAAATCCATCAACTCATAATTTCACATTATTACAAGTTCTTATTAAGCTCACATTAACGCTGCCATTGCTTGATACTTGAGATGTAATTTGGAAGAACGCTTTTTTGCATTTCATTAATTACCAAATATGTTACTTTTTCAAATGTATTGCTGACACTGTCAATGCCAACATATGATCTACATGAAATTGAATTGTAAATCATAAATGAAACATTGAAAGAAGAATCTACAGAGTGAACCATCTGTAAAACTGTTTTCAGACGTTTTTTTGGTTTCTAACCCACTTAACTGGAATATGAGTCTGTTTTACTTCAGTCAATGGTCTTATTTTGGTTGTGAAACAAAGTTGTGATGTTTAAAAGATGTTTTATTTCAGCATTTGTTTAGACGACATGTTCAAAATGTGGTGTTTGTTATTTTCCAGTATAGGTAATTTTTCAGGTTCAAATGCCGGACCTGCTCACCATTTACTTGGATGTCAGTGTCATTGCTTTAGTGTTCTTTCCTGTATTTGGCAACATGAATCAAATGTTGAACCCTAAGGGACGTCTCCGCTTTTAAAAGTGAAAATAATCTTGACTGCTTGGCCTAAAATTGCTTATGCCCACCTATAAAATACATCTGACTTCAAACCATACAATGGTCAAAGTGTTCCACTCAAGTCTGGAGTTAATTCAAAGGATAAAATTTGGCATTAAGGTGTATTTCTCGGTTAAGCTTTCTCTTTTACTTTCGGAAGCTGTCATTCATCTTAATCTGCTACTTAGTTTACTGTTGTAGTTGCCAGTCCATTTAATAAACATGTTGATTACAAAAAACCCTCGTTTTTGTCATGTTTATACTCAGTAAATCCTATTTGTTTATTCTAGATTATTCACTTCCTCACTCTGGAAAGCACCAAAATTAACAGGTCTTAGGCACTGAGTTGTTGTTTTTTCTTACACCAAGATTGTCTACAATTACTTTTTCTTTTTTAAAGAAGCAGTGTGTGATTTAGTTGCACCTAGCGGTGAGGATTGCAGATTGCAACCATCTGAAACCTCTCCCAAGAGCCAAACATGGACTCTCGCTTAAGATTTCTTCAGTATTTTTGTTGAGATTTTTACCAGGAGCCAAAACAAACAGACCAGGTGATTAAAACTGGTAACAACACTGAATAAAGCAGTTTCACATCACAAAAAAATGTTTCTCCAGTACTGTTTGGTTCGTTGCAGACAGGCTGCTAGCCCAGCACCTGCTAATGGTCGCTCACCTTTTTTCTCTTATGAATTAAGATCAAGACGTTGAGGAGCTTTTTATTGGAAGTGGAATTATCCACCGAGGTTTCTTCCTCTTCAAAATAATTGGACTTGGTGATTCATACATTAGAAATCTGTTTTTGTGATGCTGCTTGTCACAGAGGGGCTGCAAATAAAGATGGCCAACAAGAACCTGAATTGCCTGTGTTTGGTTTGTCTGTTCTGCTCTGCTCTAGAAACATTGCGGTGCAACATGGCAGACTCTGTGGACAGGGACCTGTTCCCTCTGTAGATATATAAACAGATCACCCTAATATAAGGTAACAGAACACAACAATATTTATTTCAGGTTATTATTCACTAAAGAAAACATATTTATTATATTATTTATTTTTGCCAATATATCCTCCTAAATCCTACACACTGGGACCAATAATCATCCTCTTGAGTCCCACAGTACCTTCCAACAGAGTTTTGGACTCAAGTCAGGTGACTTGGACTTGAGTGGGACTTGAAATTAGACTTGACAGAGTCATAAATGACTTGCAACTTTAACACCAATGACTCTTGGCTTCACTTGGACTTGAAGTCAAGCCTTCTGACTTGAAAACAGTTGGTTCCTTTCCCCCAAGCCCAAACATTAAAAAAAATTATGTTGTTTAAAAGTGTGCCTTCTTTTTATTTTGTTTAAACATAGAACATAAAGCATGCAACAACATACAGTATCACTTTAAAGGAAGAATAGTCTTGCATAGTCTTGTCAGACATTTTCCAATATGAGATGAGTTCAATGTAACAAGATGGGACAGAAACAAACAACTGGTTGGTGCTATATGCTATGAAAATGCAATAACAACACTACTTTTTTAATGATTAAGTTCAGTCGCTCTTAAATAAAACTACTCAAATAAATACAAATTTTGAAATGCATTCATATTTGTTGATTTAATATAATATTACCCTGTTGTTAAAAAGGCATCACATTTGGTGAGGAGCGCATTGTGACTTGTTTGGCACTCACAACAAAAGTTAAGAATTTGGGATCAGTGTGCGAGGACTTTAGACTAACTTGTGACTTGCAAAACAATGACTCTGTGCCACCTCTGCCTCCTGCACCAGGTATGATGTTCAGTCTTTATCTCAAGTGTTTAAAGCAGGCGAGAGTCTACTGTTGCTTTTAAAACCATCCAAACCTAATTCATCATTTCACATTTTATTTTTCTCTCTGTTACAAATGTATGACGATAACGATGGCACCTTTGTGTGTGTGAGTGTGTGTGCGCACTTGTCACAAATAATTGCTCTCGGGAGACAGAGCCTGGCAGCACAGTTGATAGCTGAACTAGTTTTGGTGTTATGTAACATATCCTGACAGCTCTGAATTCATCACTGGGTTTGGGTGAGTTAGAGTTCTTTAAATATGTTATTTGGGTGGATACATTATGTTTTAAACCCACTTTAATTTGTCCTTTGTATAAAATCCATGAGGTGCTGGACTAAAAGGTTTTGATTTGTAAAAGCAGCTGGTTCATCCGGTTCACAAGATCAATGTCTGCTTCAGTATGCTTACATGTTTGATTGCACGGTTTTCAGAAACTGTAGCCTCTTGTTTTGTGGTGTATGGGCGCTATAAATATCTCTCAGCCTGGTGGCAGTAACTCTTCAGTATGGCTGGTAATAACTCACACTATCTGTCTCCATGGGTGCACCCAACATGAAATAAAGGTCTATTTTAACAACCAACAAACCAAGATTACACAGACGAATCAACTACAGAAGTAAACACATCCAGTTTTGTAAATAGTTTCCCTCAAGAACAAATTACAAATGAGCATGGCGTTATGTATTATCTCAATATATTCTTCTATTTTATTGATCATAACAAAAACAATAAAGGACAAGAGGAAATGAAAGAAAAATAATCATAACATTTAATTTTGTAGACACTGTTTTTCTGCAACCCTATGGCAACAAAGGAAAGTATTTAAGGAATATTGTAGCCATCCTATTAATTATGACGCACTCTGCTGTTTACATTCAAGTATACAATAAAATCTTTAACATTTTGTGCTCATAATGTATACAAAAAGAAAGAAATTAACCCCAATTCCAAAACAATTTTCTCACTGTGTCTGTGTGATTTATCTCAAATATCCCTATTATTTAAGAATATCATTATGGTATATATAATATTTTATTTAAGAAACGACTGCTGACAGTGACCCTGATTAAGACCTGTGCTGGGCGCAACATGTTGGTCATTTGAAATACATACAGCCATGCAAAACAAAGACATTTTAATTATGCACAAATCTTACAGTGTGCCTGGGATTATTTTTGAAGGAGACTTGCATTTTATATTCTTATATTCCACCCATGCAAATAGCCTTTCACAAAATGGATCAAGCACAATATCCCTATTATTTAACTCAGTGATATGTAGACTTCCAAGAAAGTGCAGCTAAAGTAAACAGTGAAGGTCATTTTGTTTTCAGAGGCCTGCATCCTGCCCACAGATCAATCACTATTCCTGCTGCTGTCCACCAACTGCATGCATGGTTTGGCCACTGCGCATGCGTGCAGCAAGATCGCAGCCTCCTGTCCACTAGGTGGCGCTGCGTGCTGAGGCTAGAGCTAGTGTCAGTGCTGCTACATGTGACTTTGACATCAACAGAGGGTAAGCGCCCTCTGCATGTTATGTTACTTTACTTGTTTTATTTACAACATCGCTTAGGCAAGACAGACAGCACTCTTATTTAAAATATTAGCGTGCTTGAAAAGAGAGTGGCGAATATTTAGCCACTGCAACACAACGCTAATGATAGCTTCCCCACAAGCTAACGTTAGCTTAGCTTGTGTTGCCAGTGAAGGCAGGGCACCTTTGAAGCTAATTCACCAGCCTTGATTCATCTTGTCTCTGCAGCACAATGAGGCTGACCGCTCTCCTGGCGATGGCAGCCAGGGTTGTTGTGCCCAAAGATTACCGCTACGGCACCAACAGACCGTGGACACAGGCTGCTAAGAGGCTGAATCCTCCCGGGCTGAGGAGGAGGAAGGTGTTTGTGGAGCCTGTAGACTGGTCTGTGTTCAAAGGGGACACGGTGAGTAACGCAAGTCAAGTCCCAAGTCTTCATAAGATAATTGCAAGTCAGTTGCAAGTCCTTATAATTAAATATTTAAGCTGTGTGAATCTCAACCAGTTCAGAAGTGAATGCTACAATAATAATGATAATAATAATAATAGTAATAATAATAATGATAATGATAATGATATTAGTACACATTTTTATTTGTAAAGTGTGTTTCAAGACCCAAAGCACCAGATACAAACAAAAAAAACTAAGGCACACAAGCACATAACATTGTAGGTACAGATGGTGTTACAAAACAAAAGCATTTATTGAAGAGCACATGAAAAATTGCAGATACAGAAAGTGATATAAAACTTCAAATGTCCATTCATCCATCCATTTTAATTCCCTTATTCAGGGGTGGGGGCAGCAGGCTAAGCAAAGCACTGTGTCCCCCTCCCCAGCAATGCTTTTCAGCATCTCTTATGGTATCCCAGGGTGTTTCCAGGTCAGATAATATATATATATATATATATATATATATATATATGTGTGTGTGTGTAATCCCTTCAGCCTATTCTGGGTCTGCCATGGGGCCTCCCACTAGTTGGACATGCCCAGAAAACCTCTGGGAAGCGCCCAGGAGGTGTTATGACCAGATGTTTTAACCAACTCATCTGGCAACTTGCAACCTGAAGAAACAGAATCCCTCTGGATGTCTGAGCTCCTCACCCTATCTCTAAGGCCGAGCTCAGCCACGCTAAGCTCTTTTTGGCCACTTGTTTCCACGGTCTCATTCTTTCGGTCACTAGTAAGAGCTCATGACCATAGGTGTGGGTTGGGACATAGATGAACCAGTAAATTGAAAGTTTTGCCTTCCAGCTCAGCTCCCTCTTTACCACAACAGTCTGGTGCAGTGCCTGCATCACTTCTGAGGTTGTACCAAGCTGCCTATCGATCTCATGCTGCATTTTACCCTCACTGGTAAACGAGGCAGTAACTCTCTCCCAACCCAGAGGGGGCAGTTCACTGTCTTTTGGCCGAGACCCATGGCCTCAGACTTGGAGGTACTGACTCTCATCGCGACTGCTCCACACTCAGCTGCAAACTGCTCCAGTGCATGCTGGAGGTCACAGTGTGATGATGTGCCCAAACTGGACCCCTTCTTCCCCTCAGCTGCGCCTTGAGATCCTGTCCATTGATATCATAAACATAATTGGTGACAAGTGACAAAGTGCCCCTTGTCACCAAAGCAAAAACAGTCAGTGTAGAAGCACATAAAAAATTGTAACTACAGACAGTCATAAAACAGTCGCCATAAAAATTGCAGAAACAGACAGTGATGTAAAACAAAAACACTCGCCATAAAAGCACTTAAAATTGCAGGAACAGACTGGTAGACAAGAGCCTGCTATTTAAAGCCTAGTCCTCAGATGGCCAGGTCTCATGTAAATTAAGTACAAGTCAACGTCTCAACTCCTGATTCTCGTGACTTCTTTTTGTGAAGTATCCCCTCAGTCCAAGTCTCGAGTCTTCAGTTGTGGGAACTTTTCTGACTGAAGACCATGGTAACAGGACGGGATATCAGTTACAATGCAGACGTCAGAAGACATAGTGTACAAAAAATCATGTACAACACCCTTAGTTTAAATTTGTAGGAAGCTATGTGTACTTAGCTGGCTGTCCAACATTTTTGTTGTTCTACCACGTTAACATTAAACTACAGCTCTGACCCAGACACAACAGACCAACATCAAAGAGCTAGTGGCGATGGAGGCCTCACATTGCTTTTGTCTTAGCCAAAAAGTTGCACTTGAACACACCGCAAAGACTATAGCCAATGGCTCACTAGCACACACGTTCTGCGCCAGCGTGGGAGGAAATAAGACTTCATAGCAGCAGGCGCAGGCAGTATTCATCATTCAAAAAAGGAAACTGGAAGACTGACAAGACCAATTTGAGATGCTAGTTAGCCAGTTAAAAATAATCTTACCTAAGTTTGTTTCAATCTCACACCCTCTTGTCTTTATTCATTTGTTTGCTTTTCTCACTTCCGTTTCACTTCTCGTGCACTGAGCTGAACTGTCGATTAGAGTGACTTCAGTTCACTCACTGACGGGCTCCGCTGTCTCTGATGCCGATTCAGCATCCTAAATTGGTCATAAAAAAACTGACAAAAGGCCAACGAGTGCCAGCTGTGTGGGACACACCCCAAAAACTAAGGCGACAGATGCTTTCTGGCGGTCCAATTGTGTAAAATATACTACTTCACAAGTATGAGCTTGATAAGTACATTTCCAATGTCACAGTTGTTCAGTGGTACATCAGTTCAGTTTTAAATGAGCCAACTTTCAGGTAATATTTTCAGGAGGAATTTCAGTTTTTACATAAGACTTAACAGTTTTTCCACCATTGGTAACAGAGCTGATGTTAGTAATATTGTAACTACAGTTATTTTGATGTAGCCACATCTTTGTTAATATCATAAAAAGTAATGCTATGCATGGAGATCACCCCAACAGAATCTCGTGAAAGAGACTGTAAATACCGTTTTGGCCAAATTTGCATTGACAAAACTAATTGGTAGATGTAATAAGAGAATGCTTGTTCAACAAAGACTAATGTATCTGCTTTTCATTTGTTTCTTAGGTTGAGATTCTCGCAGGGAAGGACAAAGGCAAGATTGGAAAAGTGATCCAAGTCTTCAGAAAGAGAAACTGGGTTATAGTGGAGGGCCTGAATGCAGTAAGTAACTGCTCTGATGTGTTTCCCAGGCAAAACTGGAAACTGTTCAGTGTATCACAGCATAATTGGTGGTGCTGTTGCGAGGATAAAAAGTTGGCTCTTGCTGTTCTCTCTACACAGAGTGCTAATGCTCCAGTATTCATTTAAGCAATTTTTGGATACAGAGATGACCTGTCATTTATCTCATTTTACGAAAACCTAAATTTAACAGTAAGGTATTCACGTTAGTTACTACTGTAGCAGTGTCATGCATTGTATTTATTTTTTCACTCCACCAGATGGAGACAGATGTCTAGTCAAACTTCAAGGTGAAACAAGTTGACAGAGTGCACCATGAACAGCCATCTGGCCACCACCTGTCTGGTTTTTAAAGTCAGAACTATTGTTGTCTGTCACAGCATTACAGGTATATTGGAAAAACTCAGGATTACCGTGGGACCTATATTGTCAGTGAGGCTCCCATCCTGCTGCGCGATGTTACACTCATTGACCCCTCAGACAGGTACAGTAAACCACTCCACAAAGCAAGTACAAAATTGTGGCTTTGCATGTGTACACCCACCTCAGGACCTTAAGAATATCTGAAGCAGAGATGAGCAGTAAAAATCAGTTGTAATCATTTTTCTTAATGGTCCTCAGGTTTTCCCACACATTCATTTATTTGTGGCTGCCCGCCAGAATATCAGAATTTTCTGCCACGTGTTGGTTTCCATCTCTCTCTGTCTTGCTGTCTCTCTCTCAGCACACTATCGGGCAGCACAGAGAAGGTGAAACGTAACTGTTCATTAATTCATATAGAAATAGAACGCTCTTGTGAAACCAGATGTGTTCCCAGTAGGGTTTGGTTATTAAACTTTATTTTTGGCTTTTGCCTGAAGTTGATAGGACAGTGTTAAGCATGAAATGGGGAGAGAGAGGGGGGATGACATGCAGCAAAGGTTCATGGGCTGAAATTGAACATGCAGCTGCTGCAGCAGGGTCATTGCCTTTGTACATGGGACACCCACTCAACTCACTGCGCTACTAGGTGCCCCTAAACTCTGTACTTTTAAGTGTGCCAACCAAATTTCGTCTGTACTACCGAGAACCAATTCATGTAGTATCAGCTGGTGCCAAATTTCGTTACCTTAGAGTGCACCTTGTTGAGAAGGCTGGGTGAGACAGGAGTCAGAAGTGCCTCAAAATGCTATGAAGCCAGGAAGCAGGTCATGGAGGTTCGTTGGCTTCCCAGCGAATCGAAACTGTCGCTGTAGCACTTTGAGTTTCAGTCAATCTGGTCTATTTTCTTTCCTATTTTATTTTAGAAATTGCTCAGTATCACTGCAGTTTGTGATTGTGTTTTAAATCAAGTACTTATTCCACATATTTGTCAGTTATATCTAAACAGAGAGAGAAAGAGACGGGCAGACATGCACCTGCACACACACACACACCCACACATGGAAGCAGACAGACAGAGACTCAGTTCTCTGTGTGATTAGAAAAGAGCAGAGGAGCAGACTCATGTTGACTGCAGCTTTTTCAAAAATTACATTTTTGTGATGACAAAAGCAGTGATGTACCAAAAAAAGGTACTATTGGGTACAGGTACTGAATTCAAGGTACTGGCACTGGCATTGGGTTAAATGCAAACCATACTTTTAATGGAAACCACTCACCCCGTGGTCCAAGCAAACACTCTAACATGTAATGGCAACAACATTTGAACTGGCCTCTGCAGCCTACTCCCTGCGGCCTTAACTCAACTAACTGCTGCTGAGGGGAAAAATACTCATGAAGAGTTCCTGCCTCCGTTGCGTTCATCGGTTCACAGAGGGGACACAGAACATTCACAAAAGGACACACCAATGAACAAAACGCATGTCGGTATATGTTATGGATGGTCCACCAGCAGACGTTGGTCTGGCATGTTTTAATTGTGCGACAGCAATGATGTAATTAACGACACAGACAAAATAACCTGAGTAGTGTTTTAAACGGTTTTATTATTTTGCCGATGAGGTCATTATATAGTCCTCTGCACAGAACTCCCTGGAAAATGAGAAGGAAGTTGTGAATGAGTGAATGATTTCAGACAATGCAAGTGTGTTTGGGGAACTGTAGACTAAAGAAAAGAATCTGTGTACACAAGTTTTAATGTATTTTATTGTTGATCTTTATTACTGTGCATCTGTAATGGTTCCTGCATGCTTTTCCTTTACACTACTATTAAGATAAATGCTGTGTAATGATAACCTTCAGACAATTTTTTGATATTAAAAGACAGTCCAGCATTATTTACTGTAGATACATTTAAATGATCTTTGCTTTCATAACAGATTATTATGACTCACTGATATTGGTCTTCCAGGAAGCCCACTGAGGTGGAGTGGAGATTCACAGAGGAGGGTGAAAGAGTCCGAGTGTCTGTCAGGACGGGCCGAATCATCCCGAAACCTGTTGTAGAGCGACGAGATGGCATCGTGCCACAGCAGTGGAAAGGTGAGGGTGTCTGTGTTTTATTTTGTTTCTGTTGGAGTGGGCTTCATTTCAGTACCTAGTTTATTCCACGTCTAAGCTAAGAGTCAGCACATAAAACTGTTCATTTTTCCACCATATGCAGACTTGAATTGTAAAACTAGATGTCTGAGTGATGCAGTTTAATTGTTTTATAGTGGAAGAAACATTTCTTTCTAAACTAGAAGACACATGTTATGTGTGAACCGTAACCAATGTTGAACAACCATCCAACTTAACTGTACACCCTAAAGTCTGGGGTATTCTTTGTATGTAGTCCTGCATGTGACTGTTTTTTTTCTGGTATTACAGATGGTCCGAAAGACACCAGTCCAGAAGACACTCTAGAAAAAACCTTTGTACCGTCTCTAAAAACCCTGGAGGAGGAAGTGATGGAGAAACTGGGCATCCAGGAGACCAGAAGGCACCGAAGGTCCTACTGGTACTGACCAGAGAAATCAGAGACACTCAGGCCCTTTTGTGCTCTCCAGTTTTCACAGGGACTCTCAAGACACCATGTTTTGGTGGTTGAGCAGAGTGATGAGTTAAAAGAGACAATGAGGGTAAGATGAGTAAGGCTTATGGACTGTAAAAAAAAAAAATGGGGCAACATACGTATTGTTAGGGAAATGACAGCTTTGTAAAAATTTGAGGAGGTGAAACAGACCCAGTACTTCAAAGTTTCCTGACTGGGTACAGTTTCAGTTGTTCTCTCTTGTTTACTGTGGTATCATTATGTTCCTGTCTTTGTTATTGTGAATAAATGTCAAACATAAATTAAAATAATAGCTTTTATTTTGCTGTATACTGGAGGGTCACAAGGTTTCCAAACTTAGAGGGACACTGCACTCCAAAATGAAAAAACATATTTTTCCCTCTTACCTGTAGCGCTATTCATCAGTCTAGATTGTTTTGGTGTGAGTTGCAGAGTGTCAGAGATATCAGCTGTAGAGATGTCTGGCCTCTCTCCAATATAATGGAACTAGATGGCACTCGGCTTGTGGTGCTCAAAACACCAAAAAAATACATTTGAAAATCTCAACAGCAATGTCTCTTTACAGAAATCATGACCTGGTTACTCACGATAGTCCACAGACCCTGTTGTGAGAAATTTCATGTAGGAACTATTTTCTTTCTACCAAACTACACCCGCCAACTGTAACAGCATGCTGAAGGAAACGTGCATCTACTCCTGAACAAGAGGCACATGACAGTGTGAGATGTTAACATTAATGGCATCGTCTTTAGCTTAACTGTTAAGTTAGCTAGGTCAGTGGTGCTAGGTGAGCTAGCCCCTTCTAAAGGTTTGGATTTCACATATCAGGATGAACATGCAGTAATTTGGGAAGAGAAAATCTAAATTTTGCTAATTTTTTAACACTAAGAAAATACTTCCAGAACATTCACTGAGCAAGAATGAAACACTACTGATGAGATAAGAAACTTCTGAAAGAATAATATTGACTAAATTTGTATTAGAGCCCTCTTTAGGAGAACAGCAGTGACAGTAGCTTCTGTCCCAGAGAGAATAAATCATCTGACATTTAGCATTGCACAGTGCCTCTCACACACACTGCACAGTCTGCTTGATTTGAAAAGTGACATCATTCTTGGTATCAGCAGGGTTAATAATGGTTATGGTTGCAGCTGGTTTGGATCATTCATAAGGCTGAAAATAGCCATATTATTTTACAGAAGCCCAGACATGCTGCTCTCCAAAACTTAGAATCTGTGGACAAATGAGTCTCTCTTTCCAACGTGTCTGGGAAACAGTGTGCAGGAGGAAATGACTTGGGAGGAGGAGACAACACAGACTGGGTAGTTTCAACAAAGTTCTCTCACCTCATTTGACTTTTTATACACTGGCACTGCGTTGTACTCCTGTGACGTGTTCCAGTTTTGGCAGCAGGTTTCAAGTATGACCTCATCAGGTCATGAATTTAAAACAAATGAATTGAATCTGCATGATACACATTAAGGAAAATATTCACATATTGTTTGGTGCATACATACATCTCTGTGAATGTGGTAGATTTCACTTTAGCAGCTCTTGTTCACATTTTTAAATCTCAACTTTACATTACCCTCTTCTTTGGTGATCAGTTGTAGAGAACATGTTCCTAATTTATTCATCAACCCAAGCAACCTACCATTACAGCTTGCTTAGCTTTCCTGTAAATGACCCCTAGCGGCAGTTAATTCTCCCAAAATCAATCCCAGCAGTAACCACACCAAATGTCTTTCTTAAAGCGTTTAAAAATTAAACACATGCCTGTCTGCTGCGTACATATTTCCTGTGTACGGTAGCACAAAGTAAATACTGAGGGGACAATTAAGCTTACATTGAAGAATATTTTAAATGAGGATTAAAATGTTTAAAAGACATGCTTTTGTAGAATATCTGTGGTCACATAAAGGTGATTAGAATTAGAAGAGAGTCAACTGATACAATGAAAAGAGAGAGGTGACTTTGAGACAACATTTAACCCTCTATAAACCTCTATAATTAACCCCACATGTGTACATTGTTTGTGGCATTGCCAGAATATGCGCTGAAGCAGAGCCTCTTTCCGGAAATGTCCATGTGGGAATATTTTAAAAGTTAATTTGTCGTCCTAGTCTTCACTTTTTTATCTACATTAGTCTTCAAGATCTAAGCGTGAGTGAAACATTGTGCCTTTTTTTATAAGTGTTTCTGGCATAAAACTAATTAGAATTTGATTAGGATCAATAAATAAGATGAAAAGACCAAAATTATAACCTAGGAATGGAGATAAGGCTTTGAAACAGCATTTAGACCTTCATGTGAGGAGATGAAATGGACTGAATATATAAGCGAACAGTTGATTAAATAAGGAATATGTCAAATAATAAGAAATATTTGACCTTGTTTTCATGATTGGTCAAAAATGTCGATTCAGACTTAGTATTTCTACAACCCTGGCTAAAGCCTTTATTAAATTGTTTAAATGACTTAAAATAGCCCTTTGTAGCTATAAATATCCAGTTTTATCAGGTCTATCAAAAGGACGCCCAGTCTTCTTTAAGCTCCTCCGAGCTGCACATTTATATGTGATATATAAGGGAGGTGGCGAAACCTGATTTCTGTCGCTGGTTAACCACGAGTGCTGGTTTACTAAAAACCAGCATTGCCAGATCTCCATCTGTAAAAGCAGCTAACCTTGTTGCCAGGCAGTGACACCAAAAAAACGATGTGTCACAAATGTTTTAACTGCGTCAAAGTATCGTGGTGGCTCTCAGTACCCTAATTTCTGGTTAGCGCAGTAACATCATGCAGAAAGCATGGCGAGTCGATGGTTTGGCCTGTGAGTGGATGAGTGCAGCAGTTTTCCCAGACTGGTCCCTTCTGAACCAGTTTGCCTCTACCACTTTGCATCCAAGAGAGAATAAAAGCAGCTAGTCAGCGGAAACAGGGTTTTGAGGTTTTGCTTTTATGGGAGGAAAAATGATTCAAAGGCTGGTTCGTCTTTCCTGTCATTGCAGGAGCGTTGTGTGGATTTCAGTCTGGGATTACAACAAGGTGAAGTGTTACGTTGGTGAAGTGGAACCATTGTGTTGCTTCTTTTTTTTTTTTCCATTCACACGCACAAAGTGCAGATTTATGGCTGTCTTAACTCTTGCAGGGTAGACTGAGTTTTGAGAATGCTCGTCTTGTCATTTCTACTTTGTGGTGAGTTGACAGCGATTCTGGTAACCCAGTTAAAAATGAAACCACAGAACATGACTCAAGCAGAATTAAGTATACATAAAAATAAACTGCAGGCTCTGCTCTGTATTTTAGCTGAGTCACATTTGCTTCTCAGCCACGTAAACTAATGAATCCCACCTGGTGGTGTAGGTTGCACGTGTCACAGTCACAAACAATGCTTTGGAAGTCAGATTACAGTATGTAGCTTCATTTATTTCCACAAGAGCTCTTTGTTACCTATTTATGTCTTTATATGATCAGTGGTTGCAGGTTTGCTGGGCACATTTTGCACATTTAACTATGACTTCAGAAATTCAGCCCTGTCTGATAAGAGGTAGCATGAACTCTTTGCAGAAACAGAAGAGTTTGTGATTTCTGCTCTAACATCTCCAGAACATCTGAAGACACTTTAAAACTAAATTTGTGTGTTGCTCTTGACTCACTTGATGATCTTAGCTCAGCTACAATATAATGATAGTGTGTAATTATAGGCTGGTTGTTTGAAGGCTGGTGGAAAATGTAACGTTAGCCTGTGTGCAGATCTGAGGTAAGGCTTGCATGCATGTGTAACTGTGTTTGGTCTAATTCAGTCGCTCTCACTGGATTCTTGTATGTGACCTCAATATGTTACGGTAAAGGAAGGTAGAACAGAACTCTTACTTTTCCTGTCGGACTTGAATTCCCTCATCCAGACTCGATTTATAGGTTTTATCTTCAGTTTAATTAATTAAGTGCAGAACTTTTCTTTGCAGTAAAAAAGCTAAAATACTCTTGTGTATAGTATAAGGTACTGTATAAGACTATATTTCTGAGAATTACGGGACATGCATCTGTGCATTTAAAATCTCATTGAGTAAAAGAACGAAAGTATGTCATCATAAAAATGTACTTAAAGTACCAAAAGGAAAAGTATGCAGTAGTATTATGTAGAACAACCCCTGACAGCGTTATATTATTATATGTTGTACTCCTGGATTATTGTTATTGATGCATAAAAGCTTTTTTTTTTTTGGCTTTTTGCCTTTAATTGACAGGACAGTGTGAAAGGGAGAGAGAGAGAGAGCAGGGGGATGACATGCAGCAAAGGGTTGCAAGCCGAAATCAAACCTACGACCGCTACAGCGGAGCATCGCCTCTGTGCATGGGGCGCCGGCACCATCCACTACGCTACCGACACCCCAGAAGTATTTTAATCTTGATGCTGGTCTTGGTGAAGCCAATTTTACTGTTAAATACTAGAGGAAGATTACATTTGTACCTTCATATTTTCATAAAAAATAATGTTTTGTGTCTAAAATCTTAGTCTGCCAAGTGTCTCTTAAAGTTGTCAAATACATTTATTAGAGGAAAAAGAACAATATTTCCTTCAGACGTGTGGTAGATTTTTAGTATAGAGGAAAATATAATGAAAGTACTTGTGTGAAATACATCAAAACTGAAGTGCTGGTCTTAAGTAAATTTACTTACTGGTACTACACTGCACAAAAGAATTAAGGGAACACTTGAATCATAGATCAGATCACATCACATCACAGCACATAATGTGACTCAGTAGTGTGTATGGCCCCCGTGTGCCTGTATGCACTCCAGACAATGTATGGACATGCTCCTGATGAGTCGGAGGATCGTGTCCTGGGAGATCTCCTCCCAGACCTGGATCAGGGCATCAGTGAGCTCTTGGACAGTCTGTGGCGGTACTTGGCAGTGTCAGATGCACTGATACATATCGTCTCATAGGTGTTCAATTGGATTAAGGTCAGCGGAATGAGAGGGCCAGTCAATGACATCAATGCCTTCGTCATCCAGGAACTGCCTGCACACTCTGGCCACATCTCTTCACTTCATAGCCTGCACCAGGAGGAACCCAGGGCCCACTGCACCAGCATAAGGTCTGGCAATCGCTCTGAGGATTTCATCCTGGTACCTAACAGCAGTCAGGGTACCGTTGGTTCTGACATGGAGGTCTGTGTGACCCTCCAAGGATATGCCTTCCCAGACCATCACTGACCCACCACCAAACCGCTCATACTGGATGATGTTACAGGCAGCATAACGTTCATCACCATCATCTCCAGACTCTTTAACGCCTGAGACATGTGCTCATATCTGTGAAGAGAACGGGGCACAGATGGCGGACATGCCAATTCTGGTGTTCTCTGGTGAATACCAATGGAGCTGTACAGTGCTGGGCTGTGAGCACAGGTCCCATGGAGGACGTCGGGCCCTCATTCCACCCTCACTGAGTCTGTTTCTCACAGTTTGGTCAGAAACATGCACACATTTTGTAGGGCTCTGGCAGTGCTCCTCCTGTTCCTCATGGCACAAAGGAGCAGATACCGGTCCTGCTGCAGAGTTGATGACCTTCTAAGGCCCTGTCCAGCCCTCCTTGTGTAACGGCTGGTCTCCTGGTGTCTCCTCCATGCTCTTGAGACACAGCAAACCTTATTGCGACTGCACGTATGGATGTGCCATGATGGAGGAACTGGACTACCTGTGCAACCTGATTGGGCTGCAGGTACCGCCTCATGCTACCAGCAATGAAAAGGACACTAGCAGAACACCAAACTAGAGAAGAGTCAGTCAGGAAGGATAAGGAGAGAGCAACTGTCTGTGGCCACCACATGTAAAACCATTCCCTTTTTTGGGTGTTTTTTTGTGGAATGTCGTAATTTCCTCTACCATGTAACACATAAACTAAATACATCACATCATCATGATCTACTTTCTGTGATAGTCTATCAGACCCAGATCAGATACAGTATTCTCTTGAGAAAACAGTCACGGTCCATTTAGTTGGAATTCTGGAGCTTCAAATTATATGACATGATTTTCATCAGCAGATAGGGTTTGCCCAGTTGTCTTGAAATTGCAATGTTCAACTTCTTTTTTTCTTTCTGACCACTTTAATGACCTCTCTTCCATATTGGCTAAAGCAGCGACCACAAGAGGTAATAACAGGATGACAGCACACAGAGTTTCCTTTGCTGAACATTGCCGAGTACGTCACTTTTAAGACATCATAGGTGACCTGTCCGAGCTAAAGTTTGCCAACATTAGCCACCATGAGCTACTGGTCATACCAGACCAAGTAACGTTGTAGCAACAAAACTCCTGGGTGTGTTGAACTGAGTAAGAAGAGTTTTAATAGAAAGCTGAAGTCCTGATGTCATGTCCGAGCAAGCCTCTGTTCCACAAGCTTCTTTTAGTCAGTGCAATCTCTCATTCAGTATTTCTTTCACAGGCCTTTCTGAAAAACGAAGTCTGGTCCTGGGGTTTACTTTCCTTTAAGACAAACTGGCATTCACTACAGTAGTTGGTATTAGAAACTGAAACATTTGTGATTTTATCAGAGTGATAAGGGGTAGTGTAGTGGTTAGAGTACTTGTCTTCCATGCGGAAGGTCCAGGGCTCGAATCCTGCTGGGGTCAACGTCAGCATACGGCCGCCTAATCAAATGGGATCAGATTAATTTGAGCCAAGCCCCCCATGAGAGCGTATCTCAAGCCCGTCATAGATGGGAGATTCCAGACGTGTCCGAACTAACCACAGACTCTCGACTTGCTCTTCTGTCAAGTCATGACTGGTGAGGGTCTGGGACTTGGGAAATGCTGTTTGTTAAAGGCCACTATAAACATAAAATATTAAATAAATAAACAATATTAGACTGCTTTTTAAAAGCTACTGTCCTCATCTCAACATATGAAGCAAGACACATGACACTGGGGCGGCTGTGACTCAGGAGGTAGAGTCGGTTGTCCACCATCAGCGGAATATTCCCCGGCTCCTCCAGTGCACGTATGTTGAAGTGTCCTTGGGCAAGACTAGAAAGGTGCTATGTAAGTGCAGATCCATTTACCATTAACATACTGATCACAAAGTCAAATGTTCGAAAACCGTTCCAAATTCGTGGGCTTTGGAAAGAGGTTTCACTTCAGCTCTCTATGTTTATATCTTCCCTTAAAAGTTACGTATTTTCTCACTGAAAACGGAAGTTCAGGGTTCAGTCTCGAACTTGAACACCACAGTTGAGAAAACAATCTCACCACAAGGTGCATTTAGTAGCTGTTCTGCAGCTTTCCATCTTATCACAAGATCTTCGTCAGCGAGGTGTTCTCTGGACTGACCCTTTCTCTCGTTGACGTTTCTGTTCTAAGAAAGGCCTTCCACTTCAGATGACAACAGAGAGGGTGATGTATTACAGTGAGCATAACTGCTGACTGGACTTGACTCAGTCTGGGTCACTATGCCAGTCAGTCAAAGCTGGAACATAAAGCACGCCTCTGATCTTTGTCTGCTCTCTGAGCTTTGACATTTCCTTCCCAGACAGTCCTGTTGGTATCTGGGTGTCAGATTCCACAGATGTGAAGCACTAGCCGCGGCTGCTGAGCCACAGGACGACTTCTACAAAGCACCATTCACCCTGTCTGCAGAGGGCATTGCTGCACACTTACCTTGACCTTATTCATCGTCTGCATGTCTCTGTTATATACAGTTTAAACAGGTGGCAAGATACAGTAGTCAGCCAAGAAGATAAATGATGAAACTATACTGTGTGTAACTCAAAGTGGGCACAGGTTCAGCTCGGCTATAAATCTTACACTTTACTGACTGACTCTGGTCGGTGCTGCACCGCTCCATCCCCACTGATGACAGGACCAAAGATGGATTATAGACTGAGCGGAGCGGACACCTGCTCCAGAGTCCCAATTGAAAGAGTAAAGCTGTCAATATGCTTCAAACAGAGTGGCTGTCTGCACAGTGCAATCGCTGAAACAGTGGGCAGGATTTAAATTTCTCTCTCAAACTTTTTTGTTTGATGAAGTGCAACACCAGTTATGCTTTCCAGGAAACACTGTCTGAAAGTGCGCATCGTTAACCCCTAGGCACGTCACCAGAAATTTAGTGGTCTATACCAATGCCAGTGAAATTCCATGATTCTCGACACCTAGTTTGACACTACGGTAGGAAACAAAAACAAAACAATAAATCCCATGTAGTTAAACTTTCAAGTCTCTGTTAAAAACATCTAAAATATATTTAGTTGGCACTTCCATTGCAAGGCATGAACAACATAAACAGGCCTCAAGAAAAAACCTTTCTCTATTTAAGGCTCAGACATACTTTCCGCATTGTACATCTGCGGAGAGCTATGGTTGCGTGCATGCCATTTGAGTCATAGTACAAGTGATGGTCCGCTTCAGCCCCCAACAGTAAACAGGAGGGCTGGGAGGTGAGCTTACAGTGGGTGAAAGTGAAACTAAGAGGATGCTGCTGGATCAGGAGTGAATGTCTGTCAATTATTCAAGTTAAAACTAACTTCATGGTGGGGATGTGGCTGCAGCCGGCCTGACAGCAGTGTTTTGGACTGGAGTGTGGCGCAAGAGATTGGAGCATGGGCAGTTGGTGCACTTGCTATGTCTACAGTCTGTGTGGGCCTAATAAATGGGCTGCTTGCAGAAGTCCGCACAGAGGTCCGTATGGACCCTCACAGACATGGGTGGATGACGACATTTACATCACGCGAACCCTCACATGGACGCAGAAACTACGAATTGGCCCTTACAAGTCGAGATGAAGGTGTCACATCTTCCACATGTTTTTTTTTTCTGTGCTGGTTTTGTTCTTCTTCTTCCTTCGGCATTAATCAGCAGACTAGAACACTTGCAGGCGTCCAGAAGAATTGCATTCTTCCAAGTACCGTCATATTTTCAGAATTTTGGCATTAACTTGGTACCAAAGTATTGGTTCTCATGACATGCCAATAACCCCCATATGAACAATAAGCATGTCTTGTCTCTCTCTTTGCAACCCAATCACTGGAATAAATGTTATTGATGTTAATGTATGTTTCAACAATGCTGTGATTGAGTTTTGGTTATGTTAAGTACAGAGACCACTTGGTTAGGGTTAGGTTAGGATCATATTTGGATTAAAATACCTGTTTTGTTGCAACAGACATGGCTGGACATGTTCCAAGCTCTCATTAAAAAATACCTGCTTTTGTTGCTACCAATTTGTTTAGTTTAGTTGTTTTCACATTTGCAAAAAAATACAAATTACTAAACAGGAATGTGATTGAGAGGTGCGATCAACCCTCAGAGGGGCTTCATCAAGATTCTTTCCAAGATAGACTTTAATCCATTTTTTTTTTATTATTATTTTTTATTTTTATATACTTTATTAATCCCCGAGGGGAAATTCAATTTTTCACTCTGTTTGTCAATTACACACAGGTCCGAACACACACATGCACAAACAGGACCTATACATGCACTAAGTGGAGAGATGTCAGAGTGGGCTGCCCATGACAGGCGCTCTGAGCGGTTGGGGGGTTCAGTGCCTTGCTCAGGGGCACCTCGGCAGTGCCCAGGAGGTGAACTGGCACCTCTCCAGCTACCAGTCCACGCTCCATATTTTGGTCATCTATGGACTGAGCTACTGCCGCCCCAGTTAGTTAATAAAGAAAATTATTCCAAGGATGGGGAAGGGAGAATAATAATTCATAAGTAGAACATTAGGGGAAAACAGCTGGTAATGTGCTTCCTTCAACTTTGGTCATTTTGAACATTTCTAAACTTTTACATGGATGATTCACAGTGAAAAACAGTGGGTGGGGGAGGGGTGGAGGTGTGGTCAAAGGGGCCCATTGCTCAGTTTTACCCAGAGCCCCCATGCACATTAATCCAGCCATGGAAAGGACAACAATTGCATGTTTCATTGCTCTTTAACAGCATTCATAACCCTATTGAGCTTGTCACTCAGTAGTCAAATCTAGTGACTACCAACAGTTTAAAAGATAATCGATGTAGTGTTTGTTTAAAAAAAAATCTATTTTTATTGTATATTTGTAACTTTTTTTCTTTTTGCAGCTCTTTCTGGATGAGCTGCAGTTAATGACTTCTAAATTGTGACATATTGCACTGAGTTAATGGGTCTCACATCAAATGCTTGTGTCAAACACACCCTGCAGATTGAAGTTGTGAAGTGACAGACTGAGCAGCTCCTGCTGTGGGCTGTCACACTGCAGGGACTGCTCCTCTGCAGGATGTTGCAAACTGCTTGTGATACAAAGTTCTTTACGGTGATTGAAGAAGACCAATGGTCCATTTAACTGATGTAGAGGAGGTGTTAGTGTCAGCTCCCTCTCCCTCCTCCGTCAGTATAGGTGACTGTGCTGCAATATCAGTACCTGCAGCAGCATCAGCAGCAATACAGTGCTGCTGATGCTGACTCCAAATGACGCTCAATGCATTTGTCGTTTCCCTGCAGGAAAAAAACCCCACATAGGTCATCTCTCTTTACTTCATAGCCTATAACATCGGTTATTTTCGATGTCATCCCTCCCAATCGCCCTTGACAGGCATGCGCCATCTCCATCCCGATTGTTGGGTGAAAAAGTGGGCAGTTCAGGATTTCATATCTGGCTTCACTTTCACTCAACTCCCTCCTTTTTTCTCTCGGAGTCGGTCGGACAGCAGCTCCAACTCCTCTCATACCTGCGCAGAGCATCCAGAGCCGCTTTCCTCCCAACAGGACAGTCGCACTGCAGCAAGCTGAGCGGAGCTGACGGAAAATACTTTTTACAGCCGACAAGTCAATCCATCCTGCATCAGCTGAAATGCTGCTGAGAAGAAGCCGGTAGGTTTCTCTTTGAGCTGCTGCGTTAATGATGCGCAGTTGATGCGGTCTGAGTTTTTTTTAAATGTATAATGTCATTTTAAATTAAGGTGTAATTTAAGAAAATGACCCTCTTCAGCAGTTAATTGCATCACAGTAGTTGCTGTTCTCAGAGGAGATCCTGAAATTGTGGCCAGTAGATCATTTTCTCCTCTAAAAATGTCCCTGTGAGGAACTGACGCACTTAGTTAAGTATAACTTTGTTCTAATTGGCTTTGCGCTTTTTTACTTTTTGGTTTTCTTGCACATCACGAACCCCCACTTTGTTTTAGAAGAGCATGTTGATGTGTTTAAAGGCCTTTGCATCTTCTACCTTCTCTTTGTCAGTCCTCATGATTGTTTAAGAATTGTAAGGTGCTGTGATGATTTTTTTACACAGGTGAGAATGAAAATGTGAATGAAACTGAATGAAAACTGTGTCAGCATTGACTTACTGTCCTCTGCGAAACCCTTATGTGATCCAGCCACTGCAAAACTGCTTTATTTTTTTTAATTTAAATGCTGTTTATTTGTGGGAGTAAAGCATAGATGCTACTGAATTTGAGCTCTGAGAGATTGTTGCTGTGCCCTGCAGGAGACACAAGGAGTCAGCTTTTTGTCTTGAGTGCACATTTAGCCTCCTCTGTTCATCTTCTTCACCTCAGGGTTCAGGTAGACTTCATTAATGGACAGGTAGAGATGTCGTAAGAGAGAGCTAGCAGACTTTCAAGGATCCCTCTCTTAATTTGATGGTCCAATGGCTCTGTGGTCTTATATTAGCCAGTGGGGCAAGTCAAACTAAAAGCACTGAAATGGTTGTCTTGTCATTTCTGACTAAAATGTAGCCCTCCATCACCTTATCTTTAAAGTAAAACAAACAATGTAAGCGGTTGTCCTTGTTTTCAAAAGATCCTGACTCTGACTGTTGATAAAAGTGTGATTTTTTATGTGACCTCAGAACTTAAAAGTTTTACTTTCAGCCTACTTGCCAGTTTTTAAGACTTGAGGCCAATCAGAACAATTGTGGCATTTTTTCTTATCATACTAAATATACTCTTTGGGTACAAATGAGTTGAAATTGAATTTCTGAAGAGAAAATTCAGCTCTGTAATTCATTAGATGCTCTCTTAATTGGCTGTGAAGGTGTGGCACATGTTGCAAACCAGCAAGGTTGAGGAAACCTACAGCTGCAGTGTGGATGAAGCTGTAACAGTTTTTGTGGAATAATTAAACTTCTGTCCTAGTTTCGGGCTCTGAATTGCTCACCACATCTTTAATTTCATTCAGTGACTCAGTTTTTCACAATAAATGATGAAGAGAAAATGAAGTGGCCGTTCAGCCTGGTTTTCAGGGTAGTAAATGTGAGGCAGGGCAGCACAGTGAAACTGCTGTCTCTCGGGTTATTTACAGAATAATAGTGCAATTTAGTTCACATAATTATCTTGGCTCAGCATGAGCCTGGAGGGGATCATGCATTTGGTCGTGTGTACATGTGTGAGTGTGTAACTGTTTGTCTGCAGCTAACCTTGCAAACTACTGGACCAATCAGCCTCATATTTAGTGTTCACATGTATGACTGAATGCTCAATGATCTTTCATGGTTGCCATGATTTATAGTTTAAGCTTTCTGGAAATGGTCTTAGCTAAAAACAACAAGCCTTACCGCCTGTTACAGACATCCATAGAAAAGTTTGGGTCGTTTTGAACTGGCGCATCTGCAGATTAATTCCATACCTGATACGTTATGATCCACCACAGTTAGGCACAATACGAGATAAATTAGTCCTTGCTTTTGTTATCTTTGTTGCCATCTTGTTGGGAGCTGGGATGGACAATTTCCATCCATCGTACAGCATCATCATACCACACCAGGAATGTTTCAGAGGCAGGGGCATGTTGCCTGCCTGATTTTTTTTAGATTTGCAGATTTTGTTGATTTGGTCATACTTCCTTGATATTTGTACTTCTACCATATTGTCTATTTTAATTGTCTTTATAGTTATTATTTCCTGATTTGTTGTGCTTTAGCCAAAAGACAAAGTTAATACCATGAGAAGTCCTGTTATGAATGACATGGATCAAATATTTATCGTTGTGTTTTAATCGTTAGAAATACCTTCATCCTCATAATTATATTTATCTATATTCCACATACAGCGCCTATTAGCAGGAAACCTTGATCTACTCCGAGCAATGCGGCGTGGCTCCATCAAAAAAAGACAAGATCTGTATTTTTATTAGCTTCTGGGACGCACTGCAGCTCGTCTGCTGAAATTACAAGAGTTGTCTAGAGTGGCTGCGATCAGCTCGGGCGGCCACCTGGCGGAGAGCTGCACTCTATTAAGTGCACTTTTCTTGTTGAAGAAGTGGTCACTTTGAGTTATGCCAATAGCAAATCCTTTAGCAAATTTACTTTTTAGTTACACAAAGGCATGCTATAGCTTGTTAAGTAGCCTCAGCTAGGGTTTAGCCAGATTCACGGTGTATGTGTCCACAAACTGCAGACTAAGAACCAAACCATAGGCTATCATTGTCTTTCTTAAGATCAGGCTAGTATCAGTAGTAAGTATCATAACATTATGGCATGTTCTGGCCATTCTGTTCTGGTTTGACTCCATGTGCATGAATTGGCATCCAAGCATCCAGTTCATGAATCCATGAATGCTTCAGAAGGACACGCCTTCTTCTTCATTTTTCTTCAGTCCCTTACTTTCTGCTGTCCAACTTGTTACTAGTCTGTAGTTGAAGCTGAAGTTAAAAGTTTATACAAATACGTTTTGTGTTGTGTCCCCCATACCTGTTTATTCTATTTTATTTATAGATCTGTATTGAACATGTTGTAAACTGTGGGGTTTAAAATTCCACAATATAAACTGGAGTCAGGCAATTTTATTTCCTCATAAATAATTAGTTAATTATCTTAAAATAAATGATATAGTCAACAATGTAAAGTTGTGTCACAGTATATGTCTGATTGTTTGTGGTTAAAGCTGAGGAATGGACTCACTGGTACCATGAAGTAATGAATAATGTATTTAATGCAGAGTCAGCAGCCAGTTTTGCATCTGTTGGGAAGTAGAAGCAGATTTTGGATTGCTAAATGTTGGTGTGGGATTAGTTGACCTCAAATTAAGGAGTTCCTGATAGGAAGATGCAGTTTAGTTTTTCATTCGTTGCCCCCACTCTAATCAGTCTCTGGTTTTTCATTGTTTGTAATGGGCTTGCCACACACAGGCTGTGGTCAGTCCGCAGAGCTGCTGAGTCAGGTCTGAGATCAGGTGTTTGTTTGATCTTTCGACTTTTTCCAGGCACGTTGGGTGGTGAATCATATGGTGGGTGGCTTTTTTCAAATTGGTCATCTTGCTGGGAGTCAGACAGTGGGTTTACTGGAGATGTCTGTAGGTTTGGAAGGTGGGATGAGTCCTTTGAGTGAGTGCAGCTCCTCGGATGTGTGGAGGTGTTCACGTTTGATGGTGCAGGGAGTTGGAGGAGTGGTGTTGAGTGAATAGTCCCTGTTAGGTCAGACCAATGTATTCTCACTCCCAACTCAAACTATGACACTATAGTCACCCCCATGTCAATTTTAGATGCCCAAGGACAGTGTGTCACTTTCCGCTCATTACATGCAATGTCTCTTTAAAATAAACTGGTTTCTTACAGGAGATGTGCAGTTTCCGCTTGTTAAATGCATACTGTCTCTTTTCAAAATAAACTTAAACATAGGTTTACTTTATTTTTAGATTTAGGCAATAAAAGTACTTATGTTTAAAAAAAAAAAAAAGATCAGGGTTTGGCTTTAAATAAGTATGTTCGTTACTAATGAAACGTAATGTGACTTAAGATAAGTTAAAATAACTCAACATCGACCTTTGTTCTCATATGGGACACTAACAGCAGTCTCCTAGGTGAAAGTCCTGTCTTTGTTTGACCCATTCTGTCCAGTCTTTGCAGACTTTCTCCCTCTTTATAACATGTCAGTTGCTCAGAACGTTTAATAATGACATGGCGCGGTGCATCTCATACAGCTGCTAAAGGGTGCCTTGGTATGACGTACCAAACGCCAAGGGCCACGTAAGCTAAGGTTACACTACATAACTGTCAAAGATTGCCATACTATTCAAACTACACATATTGCTGTCTTGTAAACGATGTGCATGGCACAAGTTGCATGGCTCAAACTGAGGGGGAGGGATCTTACTATTATATATCAATGTCAAAAACGTGACAAAGTAGCAGTCCGAGTAAGTTATTACGCTAATTACTTACTGACACGTTGGGAACAATAGTTCACCTTCTACCATCTGTCTCTCTGTTGCTTTCACTGTCTTCCTCTTAAACACAAATACACACCTTGGAAAGTGCAGCGGCACCGTTTGTCTTCATCATCAGTCAATGTTGTGCATTCTCATCGGATGTAGCTTGCCAACAAAGTACCCCATAGAGATAGTATTTTTTTTTAGCATTTTACTATGCTAGATAGCTGGGGAGCATCTGCGATACATCGGTGAGCCCCTCAGCTTGCATCTTTGAACAGTTCACACATACACCTTGATTTGTGAGCGCCGAGCCAACATGATTGGGTAACCACAGTCTTGAGTTAATGAATCTGAAATCTAACAAGAAATTGGAGATGTGTGGAGGAAAAAAGCAGCAACAGAAACTGGCAGACAGAAACTTATACCAGAGTGGATTTCTATCTCTTTAAAACCGCAATTACTGTTCATTTTAGGAGATCCCTACTGTACTTTATCATAGACTCATTCCTGCCAAAGCCAGTACCAGCTCAGCGCACCACAGAGCTTACATAAGTCAGCCTCGTGTCTCTGTCTGTTTGACCTGCTAAACTGAGATCAGGAGTTATTTTCCTGCTTGTTGATGTTGAGAGGAGGTTTGCCTGAGTTAACCTTGATGCAGTGTACTGCAGAGGCCACCCACAGGATGTAATGAGGCAGCTTTAGTTGTCAGTGCAGCACTGACAGGGATCTCAACATCTGATTTCATGTTTCTTGTTCGCGGTGATTTATTGCATTTAAATTTAAGATGACAACGTTAAAGATGTGCTGTGGGCTTCATGTGGTTTTGACTCATGTCAATCTTCTTTTGCTTACTTGTATGTTTCTGCAGGAGGAGGAGGAGACTGGATTAGTTCTGCTTGTGAATAATGCAGTGGCTGCAGTTTCTAGACCTGTAAATGCAGTGGGTGGCATTGATTTTAGCTTGACTTGTCTTCATTGTTACCCTCATTTGAAAGAGCAGAGCTGCAGAGTGCCTGGTGACGGGCGAGGCCAAAGACTTTGTGATCTAAAAAAGTCACAAAATAATCAGCAGCGACCAGCATTTTCTCCTCTGTCATCAATCTGAATGCACCAACTCAAACACAAGCACACTCTCACAGCATCAGTGATACCATTTGAAACAGTGTGCAGTGTCTTAATGTGGCCTTTTGTACAAAGCCTGCTCCAGAACGGTTCTTAGTGGTTTAAAACTTCCTTTTCCATCCTTGAAAAGAAGCGAGAGAAAGGAGAGAGAAAAAGCAAGCGAGTGTGCCAGTGCCCTGTCCTTTAATTTTCCTCCCGGGCCCTTTGTGAGGGAGTCGGCCCGAAGTGAAAGCACAGTGTGCAGCTGTCCTCCTGGCCCACTGCTCGCTTTTTGTGAGACGTTTTCTCGTTAAGAATACTAATAGTGATACCAGCCCTGTGGAGTCTGCCCAGCTGGCTGAGGAAACAGACAACAATTATTCTGCCATCAAAGAGGGCCATTTAATCTGACACAAGTTAGCGAGCTGTGTTTGTGCCGATGTGTTGGATATACAGATGCAGGAAAGTTTATCAGTGCTTGTTCAGCGTTTGGCTCGCTTCTGTGGGTCTGACCTTGGTAATATAAGGCCTATTAATTTGTCTTTATTTACTAGAGTTTTTTTCACCTTGATCACATGTCTGCTATGTGTATGTTTAGACGGCTGAATGGGGTGTGAGTGAAACGTGCTGCCATCATATGTCTGTTTATTAAAACGTCATTTTGACTTAGTGAATGAGGCTGGCACACACACACACAGACACACACACACACACACACACACACACACACACAGTATCTCTTCTGTGCGTCATTCTTTTCAACATTTGTTCATCAAGAGAGTGATTTAGGAGCTTTTATTTTAGGAGTTTTGTTGTGTCGGTGGCATCAGCAACAGTCAAACAATCTGGGACTTCTTTACAAAGAGTTTTTTCAGTCCTAAAAACTGCTCACTTACTTTTTACTGATACTACTACCACTTTTCAGAGGGAAATATTGTTCTTTTTACTCCATTACATACATTTCACAGCTATAGTTACAGGTTACTTTTCAAATTAAGATTTTACATGACAAATAAATGACCGGTTTATAAAATAAAAAAGTTATAATTAGCTCCATATCAACCAGCCACAACACTGAAGTGCTTCTAAAGTAGAAATAGACACATTTTTTTGCTTTAAATTAATATATATATATATATAGCTTTAACATGATATTACATATATATATATATATATATATATATATATATATATATACACAGTAAATGTTGGTTGCACAATGTTGTCTCTGCGACAGTTAAACCACTTGAAAAAAGGTTTGCATTGTATGTTTCTGCAAACCACAGATACATTACATTTATTTTCTAACAGATATGTTGATGATGCTGGTGAAAGTTTGGTTATGTTTAGGCACAAAAACACTTGGTTATGGTTAGGAAAAGATCATGTTTTGGCTTAAAACATTTAGTAGCACAAAAGCCGCTGGAAAAGCAGGGACAGGGTCAGAGAAAAATACCCAGTTTCGATGGCTCAGACCTTGCAGGGAAATGCTGCCATGTACCTCTAACAACACCCAGGTTTACAGGCACAACACGGGGGAAAACACTGTGAAGGGGACCCAGAAACCTCCGGTGTTGTTCTGCAGCTTGGCAGCCATCTTGCTGAGGTGACACACCATCCACCGTCCCCTCCACCTTCCAGTGACAAAGTCAACTTATATATTATGTCACTTTAGAATAGTTGATATGATACATATAAAATGTGTAAATTAAACATATCCGTGGTTTGCAGAAATGTACAAATGCAGACATTTTCTTCTGGCGACTTGGCTGTGGAAACACAAGGGAGGAAAAGTTGAAAAGTTGTCTGTTTCTTCTTTAACGTTTAAATAAAAATGATGCAATAATATAATAATATAACTCTGACAGGGGGCAATTATTTTTCTTTTCAAAGATTATTTTTTCTGGCTTTTTGCCTTTAATGGATAGGACAGCTAAGTGAGTGAAGGGGGAGAGAGAGAGGGAGTGACATGCAGCAAAGGGCCTCAAGCCGGAATCGAATTTAACTAGGAGTTTCAATGCAGGACTTTTACTTGTAATAGAATATCTTTATTATGTGGTATTCCTCCTTTTATGAAATTTTCTAAATATTTTTTCCAACACTGCCTATGAAGTTGCATTTTTAGCCTATTTATCAGTTAATATGCTGATTTAAATGTCATACAATGCTGAAAACTACCCCTCACAATCTCCTAAAAACCCAAGTTTAAGTCTTTGTAAGGCTTGTTTTGTCCTTAAAATGGTCCAAAATGCAAAGATATTCAGTTTACAGTCATAAACGACCAAGAGGACCTGCAAATGTTCACATCTGAAAAGTTGGAACCGGTAAATATTTTGGCTTTTTTGCTTAAAAAAACAAATTCAGAATTAATTAACCATGAGTATTGCTGCCAGTACTTGTCTAATCCATTAATGTAAATGTAAAGTAAAAGTAAATTGCAGCTGGAGCACTGCTTTTAATGATGAATGAACACTTACAGCTTCACCGTGGTTGCCTCAGGAGGTTGTGTGAGGTCACTGAGAGCGTCTTGCCATGCCTGCTGGGTTAATGACAGGGCCAGACTGGTGACGGAGAGCTGGCAGGATGCCCCTGGGCTGGGAAGCCGTGTCATTAGCTCCCGGAGGTGATGAATAGCTTGTGGTCAGGAGCCTATGCTCTCAGCTTCCCTTTGAAAACCAGAGAAGTTGCTCTTTTATAGCTTTGAGATACACTTTTAAGTATATAATGTGACTTATGTGTCAGTGTTTTACTCAGATTATTATGATTTTCTCCAAATGTACAAGATTTATACTCAGTTGTCAGTTTAATAGGTGTGCCAAGCAAAAATGGATGCAGTCAAGTTACTTTTCTGTTGATCAGTGAGAATTGTTCCTGTCAAATATAGTAATAAAATAGACAAAACACCCATTTATATTAGTAAGAGTAGACTAAATATAAACACCTCTTCACCCATTATGTAGATTACAGGTATAATCTTTATTTTTATTTTCCACTACTTTGGTCCACACTGAAATATATCAAGAACCATAAAGTGCTGTGGAGATGATGTTCTCTTGTAGGCCAACTTGGAAGTTTCCCATCATCAGCATCGCCTTGGTCCCTTCGACAAAAAACCAGTGAGATTTTTCCATTGGATTTGAATCATGGTAGAAAATAAGCTCTGTGGCAAACAAGAGTTTATGATATTTTGTTCAGCAAGATAATCTTCATAAATGAACACCACTTTTATGATTTCTGAAGTGTAAATGTAATCACCAGAAGTAAAAAGCTGACATGAGGCTATAAATGAGCTACCCCACGGTCGCCTGACTTGAAATCACCACATAACAAGAATGTTAAACCTTAGTGCAATGACGCTCTGTAGTCTAATTTAACCATTTGTTTTCAACCTTATTTTTAAAGAGAAAATCTCTTAAACTTGTCTTTACCAGAAACCCATTCAAGAGACCCCACTAACTTTGAGATGAGGGAACTGGAAATGCAGAAATGATAACTTCTTCCTGCATTTTAGGATTCAGTCCTGCACCACTCTATTGGACCAGTTGTTGCAAATATTATTTTTTTTGCAGACATTCATGTTGCCCTCAGTGCTATACCAAGATGGTAACATTTCCATTGACTTCAAAGCATCACTGTGCCTAAGTACAGCTGTAGACTCTTAGTCTTGCTTTAATATCTATCCAAGGGCAGCTTTTATGGTGCACTTGTTTGCTTTCTTTTAGAAGTTACATCATTCCTAAGATAACCTTAAGGTCTAAATCCCTCCATTTTTATACGTGCTTTATGTTTCATGGCCCACACAAGGCTTTTGTTTGTTTCTTTTTTTTTCTTGCAGCATGTAGCTAGTATTTCTATTTTTACATTAATCTCTTGCAAATAATAAATGGCTAAAATTAAAGCATTATAGTGGAACCTTGAGTCTGTGTCTTCACTCAGCTGCATATAATTACATGTGAAAAGCTAAAGCCATAGAGGGTGGATGTTGCAGCGAAGGTTGCACAGAGGAGTGCTGGTTCTGACCTTTAATATTACAATAAATCAGTTTGGTGGGATCAGTGGAGCTGAATCAACACATTACATGACTTCCAGGATCTGAAATCACTCTGCCTATTAAAGGTTAAACATGTGTGAAATTGGAAACTGCTAAGGAGAAATAATCTGTGTCATTTTTGTGTCCTTTCTTTCCCTGAGATTACGACAGGAATGCTTTATTAATCTTTATGCGTGTCACATTTGATCTAATCTTAATTTGTACTGTTTCCTCTCTATCTCCACAGACATGTCCAAATACTTCCACTTCTCATGGCAGTCTGCCGCCTCACTCTGGCCTTCCCCACGCAAACTCCGTCTGCACTCGGTACGTCTGCATTGTAAAATTATCTCTGACATTCAGCATTCATTCACATTCAGTTATAATCAAAGGCAAAGTAAAGTCATGATTCACTATTCTCAGCAAATTCGCTCTGTTCTTCACGCTCTGTATCCTTTATTCTTTTCTCCTGCAGATGATGTCCGGCAGCTCCAGGTGAACATCCCTTACTCAGGTCCGGTTTCGGCCCCACTGGGCAGCTCCATCTCCATCCCCTGCTTGGTGTCTCTGTCCTCCTCCTCCTCTGTTGTACCACGGGTCAAGTGGACGGTGGTGTCCGGTGGAGTGGAGACACAGATCTTGGTGGCACGGGGTCAAAGAATAAAGGTCAATGAGGCGTACCGAGACCGTGCCGCCTGGCTCAACTATACCTCCTCCCCTGAAGATCTGTCACTGTGGTTGGGAGATTTACGTTCAAGTGACTCTGGTCACTATCGCTGCGAGGTGCAGCAGGGCCTGGAGGACGCCAGCGACCTTGTGCAACTCAAGGTCAAAGGTAACAAAATGAAAGATGTGGATCATCACTGATGTTTTGGAAAGATTTCGATGTATAGGATACAACATGTAGTACACTAAAAAAAAAAGATATGATTGCATTTTTTGATTGTAATCTTCCTGTTTTAAAACATCTGATTCATTTTGTGATATTGACATTCATAAAACACTTTTTGGTGACACGCAGTGTGTTTTTGTGCAATCTAAAACAAATGGTGTGCTTATGTGTGTGTTTAGGTGTTGTATTCCACTATAGAGATGCTCTGGGGCGCTATGCGTTTTCCTTCCATCAGGCCCAGAGGGCTTGTGAGGCCATCGGGGCTCAAATCGCGACTCCTGACCAACTGCTGGCGGCTTATTATGACGGCTATGAGCAGTGTGATGCAGGCTGGCTGGCAGACCAGTCTGTCAGGTATCTCATCACCTCACCATTTAAATGTTCCAACGTTAAATTAAAGTGGTGCCCACACTCAATAACACACTCCAACATACTGAATGCTTCAATGGCTGCAACTCTTCCTTTAATGAAAACATTACAGCTATATTTCTAAAGCTTTTAGTCACATTTCCCCAAATGGGGGGGGAATGTGTATTTGGGAAATACATGATTTCTATAAGGAGAAAAGTACAATTTTTTCCGCTGACCTGTAGTGCTATTTACCAGTCTAGATTGTTTTGGTGTGAGTTACCAAGTGTTGGAGATATCGGCTGTAGAGATGTCTGCGTTCTCTCCAGTATTATGGAACTAGATGGCATTCGGCTTGTGGTGCTCAAAGCACAAAAAAAGTACATTTGACAAACTCATCATTAATGTCTCTTTCCAGAAACCATGACTTGGTTACTCATGATAATCCACAGACCTTGTTGTGAGCAGTTTCATGTAGGAACTATTTTCTTTCTACCAAACCACACCCCCCAATCGTATCACACCGCATGAGTAGAGCTTCCTTCTGCACAGTGCTACGGTATGTGGGTGTAGTTCAGTAAATGTACTGTTCCTTTTCAAAATTCCTCACTCAGGCTGTTTTCATGCATTGTTTGTACGTATACCTACGAAAAGTAATGCACCAGAGTCCGTATATAACCCATATAAATGGGAAGGGTTCCATCACGTGACCAATGCCCTGATGGGAGTAAAGAAGAAAGTAGTACAAAGAGCTAAAGCCCGCATAAGGACGGGACTTTCCCCCCAGGAGCCATGTGTTCATGTGCCATGTGAAAACAAGTGACCTTGGAGTTATTTTAAGGTACGTCATCACCATGTTTCTTTTCCTAAACCTAGCCTATGTAACATTACTTGCCTAAACCTGACCTATGTAATTTTATGTTAAGTAAGTAACGTCACAATGCCATTCGTGAGGGGCTGATACAAACCTTTCAATGTGCATTTTTGTAAGATATCATAAGAACTGTTGTATGAGGACACATTGGCTCACAACAAGGTCTGTGGGTTATCTTGAGTAACTGGGTCATGATTTCTGGAAAGAGACATTACTGTTGAGTTGTATGTTTTTGGCGCTTTGAACACCACAAGCTGAGTGCCATCTAGTTCCATTATATTCAAGAGAAGGCAGACATCTCTACAGCTGATAACTCCCACAGTTGGAAACTCACAATATAACAATCTTTTTTGATAAATAGTACTACGGGTAAAAGAAAAATATGTTTGTTTTTTTGTTTTTTGGGGGGGGGTGAACTGTCCCTTTAACGTGAGAAATTATTGTTTCCCTTCTTGCAGGTACCCAATCCAGGTGCCCCGTGAAGGTTGTTATGGAGACATGGACGGCCAACCAGGCGTGAGAAACTATGGGACAATGGACGCAGATGATCTATTTGATGTTTACTGTTACGTGGAGGAAATTTATGGTATGAATAATAATACGTCTTTCTGTAACTAAAGCCTGAACCCATATTAAATTTTTAGGCCAGTTCTAATATCAATATTTGAGACCATGATATGACAAAATACAGCATATATAAAGTGTGTGTTTATCAGGACATTTTACAGTTGAAAAATTAACTGTGCCCTCTGGTGAACAATCTACATATAGTATTAGTATTTCTAAATTACCCTGAACACATACTTGGCGTTCCTGTACTGCAATGTCTTGTTTCTTGTTAGCCAACATATACAGTATACCACTTTTACAAATATATCTGTGATAGGCTAAAATCAGTCAGTTATGCCATTGTATCACTGGGACTGTATCAACATATAATTATGAGACTACATATTTAAGATATGGTAAAAAGAAATAAAAAATGTAAAATATTTTGTGTTTCCAGGGGAGGTATTTCATGACTCCATCCCACAGCAGTTGTCATTTGATGAAGCGCAGTCTTACTGCAGAGCAGCAGGGGCAGAGCTGGCTACAACAGCACAGCTTTACTTGGCATGGAGTGAAGGTCTGGACCGTTGCAGCCCTGGCTGGCTGTCTGATGGCAGTGTGCGCTATCCCATTATAGCCCCTAGAGAGCGCTGCGGAGGGCCTCAGCCAGGCGTCAAAACACTCTATCGCTTCAGCAACCAAACTGGCTTTCCAGAGCCATCCAGCCTTCATGACGTGTATTGTTTCAAAGGTGAGAAATTTGTGTCTCGGAGAGTTCATGTAAACATTACTTTTACAATCTGTGCGCATGCAATTAAACAGCAAGGCACTGGAAAAGTAATTGAACCAAAGGCAGCAAAAGAAAGTTGTCTTTCATATTTATTGAATCTAATTTTTAATAACTTATCTGTCCTCTACAGATAATAGAAATACTCCCACTGACTCTCCCATGGACTACATGGCCACAGAGCCTGAAAACATTGGACAAGATGTTGTTATTCTTATGGAAACAGATCAAGAGCTGCAACTGAACCAACATGCAGAACAGGTGGAGCTCAAAGCTCAAAGGTTGCTCGAATCGTTTCCCCTTGTCTCAAGCTCTTCTACTGAGGAAAACCTGGCTGGCATGCACTCAACAGTGGTATCAGGCACAACAGAGTCTCCTTTCAACACCACAGCTACATTGAATCTCCTCCAAGCATTGAATGAAACTTCATCTCCTACAGAAATCAGCTCCCAGCAACCTACAGCACCGATGAACAGCACTATCAGCACCACAGAAACCTATGATTCCACACAAAGCACATCATTACTGCCCAGTGTTTACAATGAGACAGATTCCCACCACAACCTAAACTTCACCTTTCACCAGTCTGAGCCTCAAAGCACCACAGAGTTTCCCAAAACATCATATGCACCTCATACACACAACCAGACAGTTCCAGACACACATCCTGAAGAGAGCACATCCGAGACACCAAAGGATTCCCAAGAAATACAAGAGACAAACTTGAATTTTGACAGATCTCTGGCCAATTACAGTGAGACAGACAGTAATCATACTGAAGAGGAGAGGTTCTGGGAGGTGACCTCTATGACCCTTGACCCCGTGGTTCAGGTGAAGCTGGAGGACGACGCAGCAGAAGGTCCTGTGCAGGTGCTTCTCTCAACTCAGGCCTCAACAGAAGAAGTTCTTACACAGCCAGCTCAAACTACAAAATCTTCCATTATGGAGCTGACCTCAATGTGGGCCCCTCTGGATGGGTCTGGAGATATTTCTCCAGGTATGTCCAGCTTAGATTAAGTCTTACATTAAAATCTTTAAGGAATCATTCAATATTTTTGGAAATAAGATAATTCGCGTTCTTGCTGAGAGTAAGATGAGAAGATTGAAGCCACTCTCCTGCCTGTATGGTAAATATGAAGCTACAATCAGCAGACAGTTATCTTAGTTTAGCACAAAAACTGGAAACGGGGTAACAGCATTCCTGGCTCTGTCGAAAAGTACAATATTCACCTACCAGCACCTCTAAAGCTAACAAAGTAGCATGGTACATATTGTTTGTTTAATCCATACATAAAAATGAAAACATGTTCAGACCAAAGATTTGCGAGGAGACAAGTTGAAACTTGCAATATGGCTATGCACTGATCTGCAATGCCTAGACAGAGGGCTGTTAGCACTGGATGCCAAAGCAAGCTAACATGCTGTCTGCTGACAGTTTGTAACTGACTTGACCAGCTGACTTGGCCATACTGTTAAAAATAATGGAGGTAGCTACCGTGACATCACCACCTGGTTTGTGGACTCCCGTTTTGGCATTTTAGCCATCGCCGTCTTGGTTTTTTGTAGCCAGAAGTGACCGTATTTGGGTGACAGGCCAGCACTGTGGAGGAGCGAGGGGTGGATCTGACTGAGAAGCTGAGGACACTATTGGCAGACAGCCCGTCGTTTAAAGCAGGCTGCCCTTAGTTTTGCACAAGTTTAAGCCTTAATAACATTTAAATGGTTGAGTTATATAAAATATACCCTCACAAAGTCATCATGAAGGGGGAAATTAGCTGTAGAGACCACAACCGTTTTTTGTACCAGGCTGTAAGCATGTTTATATCTGCTGTAAAGCTGGGCATTTTAACATGGGGGTCTATGGGGATTGACTGACTTCTGGAGTCACCCTCAAGTGGCTGTTTGAGGAATAGCAGTTATTGGCACTTCCAAGTCGGTTTCATTTTCCTGCCCCGGAGGTTGCTGCTTGGACTTTGCTCCAACCTGGTTGGCTGCTGACGGTGGCACAGGTGACGACTCTTGTGTTCTAAAACCAGCTGCTAGCAACCTGACAAGCTGAGTCACAGGTGACACCATCAGCCTGATTGAGTCGAGCTGAGATGAGCCGGTTCATAGTGATGCAACTTTCTAAAACAATTTTGTCTTGTTGCAAATCTTTTGTCTGAATAAGGCTTTACAACAGCAGGTTGCAGTGTATGGCCCTTTATGTGGTGGACTATTTCTTGACTATTTACAGATATGAGAGTGGTATCAGTCTTCCCATTTAGGCGTCAGCAAGGAAGCAAACAAGGGTATTTCCCAAAATGTCAAACTCTTCCGTTATAGATGTGTTTACAGCTTTAAAAAATGCATTATGCTTTTTTCTAGAGAGTGACCTTGATGTCGAAGCAGTGAGCTTCATCTCCACATCAGACTCCTCCACTTCTGGTTTCACCACTCACCCATCACCGTCTGCTTCGACTAGCAGTGCTCCTGCTGAGCCTCAGACTGCATTCCCCGATCCAACCATCTCATCTGGGTCACGTCATTCTGACAAACTGGACATGGATATCCTCTCCACAGCATCACAGTTGTGGGAGTCCTCCATTTCTAGACAGGAAGGAAGTACAAGCTTAGAAACTGAAGAAACTGTCACTCTGGAAAGTGAAGAAAAACAGCTGCACCCGACAAAGTTTGATGACAACCTCGTCTCTGGAGTAAGTCTAGCTACCACTGAGTCTCCAGAAGAGTCAAACACGTCTCAGT
Source organism: Epinephelus moara (assembly GCF_006386435.1). Lineage (NCBI taxonomy): Eukaryota > Metazoa > Chordata > Actinopteri > Perciformes > Serranidae > Epinephelus > Epinephelus moara. The sequence goes on from NC_065527.1 coordinate 21,471,581, forward strand.
TGCCTACTGATTCCTCCACAGCACGGTATCAAACATCTGATTACCAAGTGTATTTGGATACTATGACCACTGACTATGAAGAGGCAAGTGGACATGAACTTGCTACAGTTATGGCAAACCTTGGAGAAGATGTTAAAGTTGCTCCAACTATTGAAGAGGAAGTTACAGTTACCCCAACCCTTGAAGAAGGAACTGAAGTTTCCCCAACTCTTGAAGAGAGAACACAAGTTTCTTTCTCATTGGAAGAAGCTAACACTGCCCCAACCCTTGACCAAGATGCTAGCATTGCCCCAACCCTTGACAAAGAAGCTAGCATTGCCCCAACCCTTGAAGAAGAAGCTAGCGCTGCCCCAACCCTTGAAGAAGAAGCTAGCGCTGCCCCACCCCTTGAAGAAGAAGCTAGCATTGCCCCAACCTTTGAGGAAGAAGCAAGCATTCCCCCAACTCTTGCCCTTGAAGAAGAAACTAACATTGCCCCAGTTCTTGAAAAAGAAGTTAATGTCGTCCCAACTCTTTACGAAGAAGCTAGCATTGCCCCAACCCTTGACCAAGATGCTAGCATTGCCCCAACCCTTGACAAAGAAGCTAGCATTGCCCCAACCCTTGACGAAGAAGCTAGCATTGCCCCAACCCTTGACCAAGATGTTAGCATTGCCCCAACCCTTGACAAAGAAGCTAGCATTGCCCCAACCCTTGACAAAGAAGCTAGCGTTGCCCTAACCCTTGGCGAAGGAGCTAGCATTGCCCCAACCCTTGACAAAGAAGCTAGCATTGCCCCAACCCTTGAAGAAGAAGCGAGCATTGCCCCAACCCTTGCCCTTGAGGAGGAAGCTAACGTTGCCCCAGTTCTTGAAAAAGAAGTTGATGTTGTCCCAACACTTGAAGAGGAAGCTAGCATTGCCCCAACCATTGAAGAAGAAGCTAGTGTTGCCTCAGCTATTGAAGAAGAAGAAGCTAATATTGTCCCAACCTTTGAGGAGGACTCTACTGTCTTTCCTCTTGATTTACAAACATCAAACTGGGTTCCACTGACCACCACAATTGGACCCCAAGAGTCTCTGAATGATCTAGAGTACAGCAGAAAAACCTCATCCATCACCTCCACAGCAGCTCCAGGTTCCCCCTCAAGTACAAAACCCACTGCTGCAACTGCAAAGACGACGACTACCACCATCACGACCACCACACATTGGTCCAAGCACACCTGGAGCCCAGTAACCGCTGAGCCCAAGAAGGTGACAGCCTTCATACCACCAGTGGATCAAGGTCTGGTGGATGTTGAGTTTAGTCTCACCCAGCCGCCCACCCTGCTTATCTTGCCCAATGAGAGGGCAGCTGTAGGCGGTACAGGGAAAGTTTCAGGTAATGTTAAAGCCACTCTCATCAGCCTAACCGCCCTCCTCTTGCTACTCGACGCAATGATGCACTAAAACCCCCGATCTGTCCTCAACCTGCCTCTGCTCCATTTTCTGTAAAACACCTCCCCTTCCTTTTTCAAATGACTTTATACATTTGTTTCACTTGTTGTCTCAGAAAGCCCACTCACCCTTCTGACTCCTCCCGCTTCACCTTAAAACACTCCTCACTTCTGTCCTTGTGACCTCCACCCCCCCTTCGAGATACTCACATTGGGACAGTTCCCATTTGACATTTGTCAACAGTCCACTCTTGTTGTGCATGATGTTTTCTTCCTTATCCAAAGATTGACTTCTGTGAAGTACTGTATTATAGTGGTATGTTTATGAATGAATGTTTCAGTGCGTCTTCTACAATGATTTTCCGCAAGAGTGATGGTTGATAGCGTTGGTTAACCTTTTATCGGTGTCTGGATCAGTGGATTTTATTTTGCAAATAATACATCTCTGCACCAAACAAGGGCAATTTATCCTCTTCAGTATCACTTTCTTCTTGCTAAATCTTTTGCAGTTTTCTGGAAGTAACTTGATAAAGGGACTTAATCTTCCTCTGGAATGTAACAGCAATCAGTGCAACAGCAATAATGTTTTATATTTAATCCATAAGTTCACATCAAGTGTTAAAACATTCATCTTTCCCAAGATGTTTGGACTTTTATTGCTATTTTTCGACAGCCTAGTACCAGAAGCACAGAGTGTTATGATGTTTAGAAGCACAGATATTGTTCGCTGTTGATTTGTTGTGAGTGGTAGCATTCAGCAATATGTTTTTAAATCTCCTTTATGGGTCATTAATGCTTCATACTCAACTTATGTTCAGATGTTCAATCATGATCTTCCAAGATTTGTACAGTTTTGTGTTTTTAGGTGTACAAATGATAAAACCAACTAATATATGTTTGTTTCTTGTCTCACCATCAGTTGATAAATCTGTTATTTTGGTTTTCTTCAGTCTCAAATGTTTTAGTTTACTGTACATATTGTTGCCTTCAGTTCCTACTGCTAAAAATGGCAGCTGCAGAGAGTAGTGCATTGTATGGAAGCCAATGTCGGCCAAGAACACTTGAGAAATGAACCAAGGTGCTTGTTACTTTACAAACTTTTAAAAAAAGTACAGATGCCAACATGGATCACAGCATAAGGTTTAGTTTTTATACATAACCCCAGTTGTGTATTTTTCAGCAAAACTGAATGATGGTTTTTCTTTGAGTGCATATGATTCTCATTTAACGTGTGTAAAACAGTTATTACCCTCCACACATTTATAAACACACACTGACCCAAAGAGAAGTATGTGAGTGTGCAGTATAATGACAGACACCACAGAGCTCTTGTTTACAGGGTGTCGAAGGAAGCAAATAAAACAAATCCACTTGTAAAATGTTTAATTTCAGTTCGGACACACATGCCTTCCATTTTGCCTTCTTTTACAAATTTAGAAAATTAAACTCAAACTCCAACCCCTCCTTTTCCTTCAGGACAGCTGCGCTTTTCTTAACAACTATCTTTTGACGGGGACACTTTGCCTGAAGCCAAGAGAAATTGCTCTTGTACAGTGTAATCATTCATACAGGAGTTTGACAACATAAAGTTACAATAACAAGAGCCAGTTTTCCAAATATGTCAACACAAAAACCTTAGTTTATCATAAAAATGCAGTTTTATGGGAAATTGCATGATGTGACTAACAGACAGATTTCTTATATTCCTCCCTAAAATACTTTGTGAACTCCTCCAAATAATCTGCAATCTGCAGTTAAGTTTTTTTTCCTCTACAAAGTTTAGAGATTGTGAAGTAATGATGCTGGAAGAAAAGATGCAGGTGTGAAACAAATGTTTATAGGTTATTTGAGTGATAGAGATGTCTGTGTGAATTACAGGTTGAGACACTGAGTAGAAATTAGATGATACATCAAGGATTTTTGACAGGAAACACTAAACACCAGCATCTTTATCAGTATTATGTATTTACCAGTGTTGTAGTCAAGGCTGCCTAAACTTAGATCAAGCCATGACCAAGACCAGAGTGTATCAAGACTGAGACAAGACTTTGAGAGGTTGAGACCAAATCAAGACCAGACCAGTGCGAGTCCCACACTGCATGACACACTTAGGATAAAATGTGGAACATGCAAACCCTAGGCACTCCTCAGAGTTATCTGAAAGATCCACATTCCCATAAAGACACCCACAGGTTTATCTGCATGCATCTCTTTGCACATATACTGTATATATGTGTTTATGTATACTCGTACAGTAAGAAAGGTCTTCATAAAATAATCAGAATCTATTGCAGAAGTATATTATAGCTTTCCTTTGTTTTCTATGAGCAAACAAATGTAAACCAACACTAATGAACTGAAATCAACTTAACCATCTTTATTCAACACATCTTTTTTGCACAGGCAATTTAGCGATATCCCCACAGTTGTGGTCGCAACTGGTCTTAAAATGAAATCTGGAGACCTCTTTGTCTGAGACTGTGACAAGGCCGAGACAAGGCCAATGTGGTTGAGTCCATGACAACCAAGACCTTCAAATAGTGGTCTTTAGACCGGTCTGAAGACCGAGACCAATCATTGGTACTACAACACTGGTACTTTGAGTAGGCTATATCTTACATAGTGTGTTTGACATACTGTAAGGTCTAATGACCAAAACAGATGGTATGCTCTGGTAGAGGGTAGCTATCAAAGCAGATCACAACAAGGTCTGCTGATTATCATGTGTCTTTGCATTTGGAATTTGAGTTTTCTGACTAACAAAATATCATTCATCGTAGTGTACCAGGGTGAATGTAGCTCCAAACTTCTGCAAATCAAATGGAAATTGTGAACAGAGAAAAGAGCCTGGTTATAATGGAAAATGTATTATAGTTTTGGGTGACATGTCCCTTTATCATGACCCAGTCACACAGTGTAATTGCATTGGCATCCTTAAGGTTTACTAATAATGAAGAGTGTAAGAAGAAGAAGAAGAAGAAGAAGAAGAAGAAGAAGACAAAGAAGAAGACAGAAAACGAAGGTCTCAGATGCACCAAAGACGACAGTTTGACCTCATATGACTCTATGAAGTTTGCCCTCTGCTGCCATCTGTTGGCTGAGGTGGCAGCAGGATGCTGGTGCTTCAACATGTCCTGTTACTAATGGCCTCAAGACTTTAATCTTTATTTCTAAAATCCTTCGATTCGGATCCATTTTTATCCTTGTATTTATACTTCAAATACAATAGTAGATAATAGAATACTTGAGTAGTAAGACATGCAGATCGTGGGCTGTGGTCTTGTGTAGTTTCAGCAGCAGAATGACTGGGAGTGACTCTTTGTTTTGTTTCAGATGCCTGTATGGACGACCCCTGTCTCAATGGAGGCACCTGCACTGACCGAGACGGGCGGATCCAGTGTCTCTGCTTGCCAACATATGGAGGGGACTTCTGTCAGACCGGTGAGCTATCTTCTTTGTTGCAGTCAGAATTGCTTTCTGTTCTGTTTGTCAAACAAGTTGGGAAGCTGGAAGCTGCTTCAGAGTAAATAAGGGGAATCTCTGCCTAGTGAACCTGCTGAAAGATTTCAAAGACTGGCTGTCCTGTCTCCTCTGTGATATTTTCAGACCTGGAGCGATGTGAACCAGGTTGGGATAAATTCCAAGGTTTCTGCTACCGACACTTCAGCCAGCGTCTGAGCTGGGAGGTCGCAGAGCAGCACTGTCGCATGATGGGAGCTCATCTGGTGTCCATCTTAACCCCTGAGGAGCAGAATTACATCAACAGTAGGTTCAACAAGATGGTTTGTCCTATATGAGTGATTCATTTATTTATTGTGTCTTGAGAGCTGAATATAATTAATTTATTGTCATCACCAGACAACTACAAAGAATACCAGTGGACTGGTTTGAATGATAAGACCATTGAGGATGATTTCCGCTGGTCTGATGGCAACCCACTGGTGAGGGATACTAGAAAGGAGTGTGACTGAACTCATACGACAAATCCACACTGTTTTTATGTGTGAGCACAAAACATTACACCGTGTATCACAGGAGAGGAACACAGTTGGAACAGTGGACAGAACAATATTATAATGTGGACACAGTTTACTTCTGATTAGTATGCAAATTGTTAAAAACAAATTCACCCATGTCTCTTCTCATACAGCTGTATGAGAACTGGTACAGAGGGCAGCCAGACAGCTACTTCCTGTCTGGTGAAGACTGTGTGGTGATGGTTTGGCACGATGACGGACGCTGGAGTGACGTGCCCTGCAACTATCACCTTGCATACACCTGCAAGAAAGGCACCTGTGAGTAATAGAGACATTTAGAGCTCCTCATTAATGGTTTCAGCTCCCTCATGTGGTTGTTTTGGGCTGTTACACCATGAAACATCAGCCCCCAATGAGGACCTAACTTGTCTTAACTCTTCCAACAGCCTCATGTGGTCCACCACCCAAGGTTAGAAACGCCTCAATCTTCGGAAAAGGTCGACAGAGATATGCAATCAATGCAGTCGTGCGTTATCACTGCGCAGAGGGTTTCCAACAGAGACTAAATCCTCTGATCAGGTGTCTGTCTGGAGGCAGGTGGGAGAGGCCCCAGGTCGTGTGCATCCCTGGTAAGATAAGAGATTATCACAGTCACAGTATTAACATGATGATTTTTGAGGACCAGATTGTCTAGGGACATTGTATAGTATTTGATCTAAGATACCCAGGTAGTTTTCCAAGACGTGCTTGGTAAATAAATAGAGTTCAGTGCCATTCTCTTCTTGCTGCCAAAATTCACTGAAAAATTGTACACCCCACCTACAGACTGAACCAACATACATGTTAGTAGTTAATACTTATATATAATTATCATATTTTATATATCATATTGCATTCTTGTAAATGCAATATCTCGAGAACTCCTCAATGGAGGTCAAGGTCACTGTGACCTCGTTTGTCACATTCTCCTTAATGCAATATCTCAAGTACATTTGAGGAAATTTCTTTCATCCTCTTGCATTCAGGGATGAACTGATCTGACTTAGGTGATCAAAAGTCAATGGTCAAGGGTACTGTGACCTTGTATCTGTCTCATTGTCGTGAAGGTGATATCTGAAGAACGCCTTGAGTGAATTTCCTCAAATTTGGCACAAATGTCCACTTGGACTCAACGATGAACTGATAAGAATTTGGAAGTTGAAGGTCAAGGTCACTGTGACTCACAATACATGTTTTTGGCCAAAACTCAAGAATGTATATGCTAGATATGACAAAATTTCACAGAAATGTGTTAATAGGATAAAATGATGAAGTGATGACATTTTATATCTAAAAGGTCAAAGGTCAACTTCATTGTGATGTCATAATGTTTGGATAAAACACTCAGGAACAGAAGGAGGAACATTTGATCAGATATTGAAGTGGTGACACTAATCTTGGGTGTCCATCTTGAAACTGTGCTGATTGTAAAGATCCCCTGTGCTGTCGGGGGGGGAGATGTGTGTGAAGCATCCATATTTTCATAGACATGGTCTTGACTGGTGTATGGAGACATACAACACTTTGATCTTTTCTATGTTGACAAAAACAAACATACAGAGAATTACGGCAGTCTTATCCTTTAATACACTCTTGCACATTGCTTTTGACTTACCTTTCAGAGGCCGGAGGTCCAACCCAACAGCCTGAAGTGACATCACAGATCAGCGGCAACTCTGCAGCTGTTGAAGATGAGTTTGAAGCCACTAAAAAGACACTGCAGTACTGGGACATTAGGTTTTAAAAGTCGACCACGCTTTCCTTGTCTTCCTTTCTTAAATTCTGCTGTTGGAACACGACAAGGTGCCAAGAATCAAATGCTTTTTACCAATGAATGCACAAACAGGACAAAATGAACCACAGACGCATAAAGACACAAAGTGAAGCTTCCTCTTAGTCAAGAAGCCCAAGTGCACAGACAGGTTCTGTTTTCTTTAAATGGAGTTAAACATTACTACTTTTTGATGTCCTTTAGAATATTTTCTACTGTGTTTTGATTTAATATAGTGACAAGCAGAACTAAAAAGAGTTTAAAGTACAAAGAAAGAGGAAGTACAGTAAATGTGTCAACTCCAAATTACTGTCAGCTCCAAATCTACGTTACAATCAGAACTGTTCTCCTTGTGGTTTTTGTCATATCAGGAACCTCTTTATAAAATGGTGCTAATGTCTTTTAAACCTTTGCCTCCAACAGAGATTTTTGTTTCCCTCTCAGCTTTCTCAAAGAATCTAACGACTCCAAAGCACAAACTCAATCTTAACAAATAGTCAATAAGTACTGTACATATATTCATTTTCACACCTGTGATTACTGCTGTCTGCATTCTTCTGAAAGATACCTTTTATTTCCAGCGGACGCAGTTTTGTTCGTCAGCTTTATGTTGTAATAAAGTCTTGTAGAACAGAGCAAAGAATAAATCGTTCTCTTATTTTACCCTTAGCACTGTGTGTGAGCTTCATTTCATTTTTAAGTGGACACAAAGGGCTAAAAGCTAAATCCAGTACTCACAGACTGACACACGGCAGAAACCACCTTTGGATTTGGATTTTCTTTCACATGTGGACAGAAAAGTTTACAGTATTTGCTCTATGTCGTAAAAGGAAAACTACTGATAATACTGTTTTGGATAATGTGGCATCTCAAGAGTACTTAGTACAAATTTGAGGTACTTGTGTGTTACTGAAATATTTCTATTTCATGCACTTCTACTCCACTACATCTCAGAGGTTAAATGTCATAGCCTACATTTTACTGCACCACATTTATCTGATAGCATCTGATCAGTTTATAACTTATGCATTGTTTTAGATGAAACTACTGGACACTATATAGTTTATACAGTATACCTTGACAAAATTCAGATGCTGCCAAAACATATGTTACAAATGTAATTAATGGGGCCATTTTGCACAGTGAGTAATTTTCCTTTTAATGCTTTAACTGCGGTATACTACTGATTCTTACTAATGTTTGAGTAAACTTTTGAGATCTTTTAAGTTTTGATCTGAGTAGGCGTCTTTTTGCACCACTGCTTGTTGGTCAACATTTCATTAATGCCCTCCAGCTCATGATAAGGTATGTGTCAGGACCACGGGCCGCACGATACAAGATTATCACAATGTTTAAATCACAATACAATATTATTGCAGTTTTAAATGTCATGCCATATGCTGACTATTGCAATAAAATATATTGCAGTTAATTTCCTTTTATAAACTGCAAATTATGCCCCCAAAGAAAAACTTTGTCAGCAACAAAGATAAAAGTTTTCAGTCTGCTCATCTCACTTAAGTCATTTGTAGCCTACTGCAGCAACATGTATTTAGTGGACAGAACTGATTTTATTGTTCTAGTAAGCTACCAAAAGTTTGGTTTGTATATGCAGTATTAATCATTTAGATAATAACAAATCGATACCTGGCGTCTGTGAGTGGATAGAATATTGCCACATCAAGTATCGTGATACTATGCTGTATCCATTTTGTCCACTACCTCTAGTATTTGTATAAACGACTTTAATGAAAAGTCCTGTTGTATAATGGAACAATAGCCTACAGCTCACCCTAAAAAAGCCAGTAAACAAAAATACAGACTACCAGCTTCTTCTTAGCTTCTTCTTTCGGCTGTTCCCTTTAGGGATCATCTGCCTCCATCTAACCCTATCCTCTGCATCCTCTTCTCTCACACGAACTGACTTCATGTCCTCTTTCACTACATCCATAAATCTCCTCTTTGGTCTTCCTCTAGACCTCTTGCCTGGCAGTTCCCACCTCAGCATCCTTTTACCGATATATTCACTGTCTCCTCCTCTGAACATGTACAAACCATCTCAATCTGGCCTCCCTGACTTTATCTCTAAAACATCTAACATGAGCTGTCCCTCTGATGTACTCATTCCTGATCCTATCCATCCTCATCACTCCCAAAGAGAATCTCAGCATTTTCATCTCTGCTACCTCAGTGCCACTGTCTCTAAACCTTCCTTCCAAAGAGAGAAGAATAAATATCAGTAAGCTATGTTAACAAATATCTGCACTATAAATGAGTAAAAGTAAATAAAAGATACTCTATAATCTGCACTGGTCAGGACAGGAAGGCCCTCCAGCATGTATGCAGATAAAATCTGCACAACTCATCTCAGGAGCAGCCTTCCCATCTATTTAGGACATTTACAACACCAGGGTCATCAGGAGGGCCCACAGCACCATCAAGGACAGAACACACCCCAACCACAGACTCCTCACACTTATGCCATCAGGCAGATGCTACAGGAGAGTGAAATCCAGGACAAGACTGAGAAACAGCTTCTAGATTGTTTTTTAAGTTGTCTTTATATTCTTCATTGTATGTCCGTTCAGGACTAGTGGTATATTCGTGTGCTTCTAATGGGGATCCTTAAATAAACTAAACTAAACTACCCAACATCAGACAGCTGAATAACAGCATCCAACACGGCCCCCCTCGCATCCCATCACTCTCACTGAGTGCTACAACTGATTTGTTTGCAATAATTCTTTGTTTCTGCTAAGTTTTCATATTTCAATTTTATCATTGTTTTACATGGAGAGAGACTAGCAACAAAAAAATAAATGAAAATTATTTGTATGGTGTGTATTTACTGTGCAAATGACTATAAACTTCTTGAATCTTGAATTATGACACTAATGTAAAAAGTAACAATGTAAGCTTAATTTAATAGACATTTTGTGACTGCATTATGGCTCCAACAATCAAAAGACAATTGAGGTCAGGTGACCAACGCGATTGGGCGCACGCGCGTCTACACCTGCCAATAAGCAGCAGAAATGATGCGTCACGGTTTCGTCACTCGGGCCAGAAAATTGAGGAAAATTGAGGGAAATACGAGAGACACACAACATGTAAGTATAGTGTTTGTAAGTGTGTGTTTGTAGGAGGTAAAGTTATTAAGTTTACAGGAAGTCGTTGGTGATAAAGAGGAGAACGGGGTTTAAATCTGAACCCATGTATTTGTGTCAACGTGCACGAGGCCTACATGGCTACAGGTGAGCTAGCTTCCCCAACATGGTGCCTAGAGGCTAAAAAAACTTAAGGCTGCTGTTATCTCACCTCAATTCATTTATTTTATCACACAAATAAGATGTTTAACACGCAAAAAAGAATATTTAACACAAGTCTCGTTGTCACTGCATGTAATTAACAGGTTACAGGTTATTTTGTTCCTTAATCTGTTTCTGCATGCAGCCAGTTATTCTGCCACCAGATGGCATCATTGAGCCATGAGTCTTTTCAACTGTAGGAGACTGATGGCAACATGACAGGGAGCAGTGACGTGTTTGATATCACAGCTGAGCCCATACAAAATATTTTGATCAACGCCATGTTTACAGTAGACAGGCTGAAACAAACAAAGCTGCTCAGTTAGGACGATGCACCATGGCGAACCCTTATCAATAAGATTTTAAGGAGGACTCTAAGTCTTACTGCTGGCTGCATGTATCAAATAAACAGTCACATTATAATGGCCAACACTTTGCTCTACACACTTATCGCCACCTGCTTACTTTACAGTTGAATCTGCTGTTATTCTCTATACAACCTTTTTAAAACTAAATTAAAATGTGTCTTTAATCTGTGGAAAATTGAAAGAGAAGAAATCCTGAGGTTACACCTACAACCTCCTCTGTGTAATAGCTCAGACAGTTTTGCATTTTAATGTGCAGCATAAGACCTATTTGAATCATTGCAGGCAAGCGGCTAAAGAAGTCACAGTATGCTATTATTTTGTCATCAGCCATTTTTAATTCCTTTAATCACTAACTATTATGACATGAATGCATTTGATTGATTACAAAATTAAAACATTTCCACTGTCAACTTGTTGGGATAAAACTATTAGGCAGTGATGGAAGAAGTACCGAGAATTTACTCAAGTAGACATAGTAATACCACAGTTTAAAAAATGCTCTTATGCATCCTAAATCAGACTCAGGTAAAAGTATAAAAGTATCAGCATTGAAATATACTTTAAGTACCAAAAGTAAAAGTACTCACTTGAGTGTAATACACAGTATAACATTACTGGATGATAACTAGTGATGCATTAATGTGTTCATCACTTCAATGTAGCAGCTGGTAAAAGCTCATTTTATTTACTGTTTCTACTGCTTGGTAGTTTAATCTATGATGGCTTACAAAATAATTTATTAGTTGATTATTTTTCATATTAATAATGTAAATCTGCAAAGACTACAACTAAAGCTTAAGTTAAATATGTAGTTTTTTAACTTGGATGTAGATGAGTACCTCAAATCCTGTACTGAAGTATAATATTTAAGTAAATGTGTGCAGTGACTTTTCACCACTGCTATTAAGAAAGTAAAACTAAATGGGTAACAAAATATGTATTTCATTGTAGTTCCTTACGATGTGCAGCCAGTGTAAGCCAATGTGTGCAATGATTAATCAATTCATCATAGTTCAACAGCTGAAAAAAAACAATACATTTTTATAAGCGATAAGTCTTTTAAAATTGGTTATTTATTAAGCAAGAATACCAAAAATCTATTACATTTAGGTGATTGTAAATTGAATATTTTTATGTAAAGTGTAAGACTTAACTAATGGTGTGAAGACTTCCCTTTGGGCTCTGGACCCAGCATTATCAACCTTAAAAAGTCTGTTTAGTGCAGTGGTGGAAAAAGGTCCTTAATTTGTAATACTACAGTGTAGAAATACTCAATCAGTGGGGTTTCATTTACACAAAAGACAAAGTTCACTGTGCGCACAGTTACTCTCAGGAACATAACCATTAACTTTACAGAGACTGGTAGTTTTAATGTCACCCCAGAGGAGGACAGACTTTGTTGTGACATCGGTGAAATTAAGAATGAGGTTCAGTCTTTGTTTTACTGTCCTGCATGTGACGACATACGGGATGCACTTTTTAGTGAAATGACCTCTGTTTATGTTGATCCATTTTGGTTGGATGATCATGAAAAATTCAAGTGATTTTTTAGAGGGGAACTTTTTTGTGTCAGACTTTGTTTGCAGCGGTTGAAGCAGAATGCAGAGCGTTTTGTTTGGGGACTGAGCAGTAAGATTTTTGGATCAGTTACTGCAGTGATATTGTAACGGTGTCTTATAAACCCATGAGGGCTGGGCACATGTTTTTGTGCATGACACAAAATAAAGAAATCAATCAATATTTTGGTAAAAGTGAAAAAGTATTAGCATCAAAATATGATTAAAAGTGCTCATTGTGCAGGAGGCCCATATCAGAATGATGTATATTATATTTTTGGATTATAAAAAGTGATGCTTTAATGTTTACGTTACTTTAATGCTGCAACTGGTAATGGTGGACTTGATTTTAATTACTTTGTAAACTGTTGGGCAGCTTGTGAATGTGCTGTAATAAAACAGATTAATGTTTATTCTCAGATTAATAATACATAATATAATCAACAAATTAACTAGTGACTAAAGTTATCAAATAAATGTAGTGGAGAAGGAACATGAAGTAGCAACAAAAGGGAATACTCATGTAGAAGAACAACGAAATTGTACTTGGTTACTTTCCACCACTCTTTTAGTGTAATATCAGATAGACCAAAAACTTATGAAACAAACTTACGTCATTAGTGTTTTGTACGTGCACTGGTCTTTAAGAAACCTGTATGAGAGCAGTTTCACATGAAGGTAAATGAGAAGCACTTTCCCTTCCCAGCATTGTGCCATTGAGCAAGGCATTTACCTTGAAACAGATCCACATTAGTTCTGCACAGTGGTCAAAAATACAGGATCATTTTGCTCCAGGCAGCTCCCCCGGTGTGCAGTGTATGTGTGCAGCCTGTCTTCCTTCTGGTCCAGCTCAATTGAAAAAGACCGATCCACATTATTGGACCTGATCAGAGGTCGAAGTTGAATTCATGAAGCTGGGTGGATGTTCAGAGAGGTGTCGAGGAGGACTGCCGTTCTCAGGCCTTCAATTGCGTCACGCAGTTCGGCCTGAATGCAGGAGGTTGCTGTCCATCCCCTTCGTCATAGAGCCGGTAACACAGCTCCAGATGGGAGTGTATTGTGGCCTGTGACCCCGAGGTCACGGGGTCAGAGCAGAGTGAACAGAGGCCAGTCGTTAAAGACTCCTCACGGAGTTCCTCTTTCTTCTAAAGGACGCGTGGCTCACTAATTGAGGGTCCACCTCCCAAAACCCCAAGTGCAAGGTGGTTGACACTCGAAAATGACCGCTGGTTCACTGCAGGAGGAGGAGGGAGGTGAGGGGAATGAAAAGGAGTGAGTTATTATTACTTCAGCTGTGTTTTTAGAGCTGGAACTAATGATTTTTGTTATTAAGGATTAGTTTATTATTTTATTTGTTTGTTTTTTTTAAAGATTTGTAGATTATATTTTAGCTTAAAAAATGTAAAATAAGTATCAATCATGCAGTTAATATTTTTTTATCAATTAAACTACTTTTTTGTTGAATCATTTTGTGTATAAAATGTCCAAAAAAAGTCCAAAGTGTTGCCTTTAGATTGCTTGTTTTGTTTAATTAGGAGTCAAAAACCCAAATATATTGAATTTACAATGACATGAAACATAGAAAATCAGCAAATCATTATATATGAGAAGCTTGAACCAGAGAATGTTTAGCGGTTTAGCTTGATATGAATAATCTAAACAATTGATCATCAGAATTGTTGGCCATTAATTTCCCGTCAGCAATCAACTGATTAACTAATAGTTTTGAATGTTTTGTTGTTTTGTTTTTCGACATTTATTCCACATTTATAGCTTTCATCTTTTGTTTTAGAGGAGGAAGCTACATTCATCAAAATGTTTTCCCGCCTAAAACAAGTCAGTGAAATTTTCTATTCAGCTGATGTGAGGCGACTTTGGGCAAAACTGCCGGATTTTCAGGGGAAACAGAAAACAATGTTAGAATGAACACATCGGTAATAATTGGACAACAGTTCAGGACTTCACAAGATCTGTTAGTTGGCACAATGAAAAGACAGAAGGGTGAGGAGAAGTTGAAAAGGCGTGCCAAGTTGGCTGGGAACCTCGGCAGTAAGCTTTACCCACAACCCTTCACCCCTCCACCACCGCTCACTGGGATACAAACAACCTTTGTGGCTCCCCTCTCTCTCTCTCTCTCCCTCTCCCTCTCCCTCGCTTGTGATTTGGACAAATGCAGGGTGTTTTGTGTTTTTGAGGTTTAAGCGTCCCTGACTTCCTTCCTGGTCTTAGTATTACAATATGCAGGCAAACACTCAAGGAAAATGTGTGTTTCTGTGTGTGTGTGTGTGTGTGTGTGTGTGTGTGTGTTACCCAGCTTTATGAATTCAGCACAGAGCGGAGTGAGTCTTCTCCCAACCGTGAAAAATTCAAGGCTGTAACATTTACACATCTCTAGTTTCCGTCCCCTCACAGATACTTTACCTTTAAAAAAACTGCCATGACAATTTTCTTACAGTCTTTAAAGATATAATAAGCCTAAATTATATATTCTGAAATTAAGATCTATTATCAACATTTTTTCCTTGAATGGAGCAGCTTAAAACAGACTTTGGAAATAGGTTTTATTTATTTTATAAAAGATAAATGTGAACTTTTGTACAAAGCTTTGGGGACAAATGCAGTTGCAGCAAGATCCTCTGAGGTCTTGTGAGAGAGCTGCTCATTATAATTTAGCCTGCATATATATATGAGAGATGAAACAGTTACCAGAGTCATGGTAAGCAACAGTAAAATTCCCAATTGTAGTATTGCCATCTAAAATTTTGATTAACATTAAATTCATGTCTGTGCATTGAGAAACTTAGGGTAAATTTGGTCCAGCATCAACCAGAGTTCTCACCAGTCTCCCAGACAAAGGCGCAGCATGCAACGTGAGTTTGTTTTCCAGATTCCTTGTTTACAGAGCGAGCGTTCAGCAGACAAACCCAGTGATGCTACTGGTCCCTTCTCCTCATCAACAGTGACACTGATACTTATGCAAGCATTTCAAAAACAGGAAATCTTTAATTTTGAGGCACATTTGATATGGTGTAGATTAGTTGGGAAATTAATTTAGTACATGTATCAGTACTTGCTTGACATTTTTAGCACATTTGAACAGTGCTGTCATGATATTGATAACTGTGACAGTTTTGGTCACTATAATCATGATATGAAATTGTCACACAGTTTTATCTGTAATATATAGATATATCTTAGACATTCTGAGGAACTTAAGTGAAGAAAGTTTGTGCTGCTTTGCTCAAAATGTCTAAATTAGGTTG
Source organism: Epinephelus moara (assembly GCF_006386435.1). NCBI lineage: Eukaryota > Metazoa > Chordata > Actinopteri > Perciformes > Serranidae > Epinephelus > Epinephelus moara. Next base: position 21,487,280 of record NC_065527.1, read on the forward strand.
AAATTTTTACAAGAAACCTCAAGATTTCCTTTTAAACCATCTGCTCTCTAACTGCCAGGGATGATCATGTATGAAAGAGGAAGCTACACACAAAATAAACACATGTAGAATAATAGACAGCGAACGCTGCCATAGTGTGGGTGCTGCATTGCTGTCACGTCCCATTATCACTGCACCGATACAAGGTTGATATTGATATTTTGGATTTAGAAAAATCAAATAATCGCAACGCCTGATTATTTACCCCCCCATAAACACATCGACATGTTTTGTTTGTCCTCGAGGAGAAATTCTTTTCCACAGCAGGTGCACATGTCACAGACACGTAAGACATACAGAATCAATACAAAAGAGACAAAGACAACACACACCACAGACTGAATTTCAAATCAAGAGGAGGATACGTATGTAGAGCTCGTTTGGCTGTGGGAACAAAACTCCTGTTGAAATAGGCCCTTCTGCACATGGGTAGTCTCTACCTGTGTACAGACAGAAGGGGATAAAGTCCTGGTGGAGTGGATTATCTGGGTTGTGAGTGCTCAGATCAGGGATGAGGTGACACAAGACACCCCGGCTGAAAACAGACTGGTCAGATTTTGGGCTATTTTGCTACCATATCATGTCTTCTTTCAGACTGGTGAAAAGAAAACATCCAAATACACATTTAGGAGTCCATTTTAGTTCAGATTTTTGTTCTGGAAATGTTTGCAAAAAGTGCATATTTAATGAGATAATGCTTCATTTGCATATTTACAGGTAAAATTTCAGAACATTTGTGATACAAACAATAATTGTCTTAATATAAGTAATCAACTGGGACAGTTTCATGGTGATGTCTGTTAGGTAACATTTTTTTAACTAAATAAAATTGCATAGAATTTCACAGTACATATCTTTAAAGGCCATTTTCTCAAAATGAGTTTATTCTCATACGCAAAACCAAAAATCTCAATTTAATTAGCACTCACATACACCAAACTTTCCAGTTTCATTTTTTATATGTTCTGAAGGCTTATACAGAGGGGTTTGTTCATATATCATTCATGGCCTGATTTATATATCATATTATTTCTGGAAACATGGCAGAAATTGATTTTCTTATGGCAGCTGATGGTATTTTCTGATTTATGGAATGATAAGACGATATCTAAAATTCCCTTTTGACTCTAATATGACAACAAAGTGAAACAACCCTTGCTTTATCCGTTGTTTAGATTTCTGTTCTGGAAATGTACAGAAATAAGTGCATTTGTAGATAGATAGTGCCTCATTTGCACATTTTAACATAACCTTTCTGGAAACTATAATATAATAAAATAATTGTCTTACTCTAAGTAATCAACTGGGGAAGTTTCCTTTTAGTTAAAGATTTTACCCTACTCACCCGGAGTGTCTCCCCTTAATTAATAAGCATCCATTCAAATTGTTTTTAAAGAACTGTGACTGCAGTCTGTCCTGAATTGGACGTGAAAATCTCTGCAATCACAACGTTGCTTCAAACGACCTCAGACATTTAATTGACGTTGATATTGGTCGTCTTATACAGCACTACAGTAATATTGGTAGACTGACTAGTCGGGCTGTGGATGCTTTATTTAGTAAAAATGGTCAGTTGTAAATTAGTTCGTTTCAGACTTCTGAAACTATTTTGTTAAGTAGTTCAAAGCTTTAAGCATTATGACTATGCTCCGTCTTCTTCTTTTTGTGTGACATAGTAATGAGTTACAGTTTACAGTTAAGGCGTCTAACTGAATTGATTAATCAGACCAATTTACTGTGAGCACGTATCATTTCATTCTCCTCACTTATTGGGCCATAAAACCATCTCATAATACCAAACACCTCATGTTATTGTGATTGTAATTACACTCTCAAACACAGATCATTGTATCACTTTCACACACACACACACACACACACACACACACACACACTGTTTGTACTATCAGCAGTGTTGTCGCGTGTAAGAAGTGATTGTACGTGGAAGCTGCAGCAGCTGGATGCAGCTGTATCAGTTTCTCAGCATGATAAAAAAAGTGCGGGCCGCCTGCAGCTCAGCAGCTCAGCTTTCAGATCAGCTCCACTGATATAATGGCTTCTTTAATCCGAGCCAATTAGACCCACAGGGCACGGGGAGTGGCTGTTTTCACACTGCACCAATTTGCGCTGGGGGTGGGAGGACTGATTGACAGGCAGCCGTGTGAAAACACAGAGACAAATAGGTTATAATTTGAACGCATGGAGGGGCAATATGGAGGACGCAGCCTGCATGGGAAACATCGTGGGAATTTTCCTACTTCAGAAACAGTCATTCGGGAGCATTTGATCAAACCAAATATGACAATTTAACTATTTGAAGCGTCGAACGAACTAATGCATTGACTGTTTCTTGGTAGTTTTTCAAAATGTTGTAGACAAGCAATTGATCATACCACACAATGTCATAGGTGTAGATTTCAGGCATGTCTCACTCAATATTTAGAACACGTGCATTAGTCCCGCTGCAGTAAAACTTGAAAGGACCAGAGGACTTTTAGTTAGACAAAATGAAAGACATTTACACCATGGATTAGGGAGGAAAAGGCACAAATTGGTGCATTAAATCCAGGATGTAAAGTGTTTGATGCCCCAAATTTTCTGGCAGAGGACCCCCCAGTCCATAAATGTCACGTCAGTATTGACACAAAACCTACACCTTTGCACAGTCTTAATTTGTTCTAATAATTCCCAACCATTTTGCGTTGTGACCCCTTAAAACAAAAGCAGTCCCCACTTTCACCCTCATCACTATTTGGATACATTTTTGAGTCATATACATATATTTTACGAGCATGTACAGATGGAACTATGCGTGGTTCCACATGAAAACAATATTTGTGTAGCAATAATGTTGTTTCTCTTCCTTTTTATCTCTCTAATGATTTCAGATTTACCTCAACGGCTGTTTGGAAACCACTGTTTTAATATGTCATGATCAACAGCTTATCGTGAGTGTGAGTTTGCATTCATGCTCACATTAATCTGAATAGAAGCAAAATTTATATTGATAAAAATGAAAATAGAAACATATCTATACATCGTTGTGCATCGGAAAAATATGAAACTATACATATATCTATGTATACACACACATGGATCCACACACTCATTCACAGAAACATACACACTACTATTGTAGTTACTGTCAAAAATACTATTAAAGGCATTTTAACTTAAAGTTTTGTTACTTGCATACTAATTTGCTATTTAAGCAAAAGTCAGTCATCTGTTTTCTGATTTAGATTTGTGTGAAGCACAGTATTTCTTTTAATCTATGAGGTAAAGCAGCATAACCCTAACAAATTAGCCCCAAAAATACTGAATAAATGTATGAAAAAAGTTGAAAATCATGCCGTTATTTGGTCACAGGACGTGATTTGACGAAGAGTTCAACATCTCAATGCTGCTGTCAGACCCTCAGTCCCGTCAGTGCTGCAAAGCTCCAGCTGGGGGCGCTGTGAGCTGAAGTTGTACCAACAACATGCCTGCATGGGAATTAACCTCCTTTTCAATTTTCAGCCTCTTGTTTCAGTCAGTGTGATGGGAACATGTGAGCAAAACTCCTGAAGGATTATTGTGTCATTCATGTTTCTGTGAGATCGTCTCGTTCTCACAGCTGTTCCTCCACACCGACATTGATCTCATCCAAGGGGTGTGTGTGTGTGTGTGTGTGTGTGTGTGTGTGTGTGTGTGTGTGTGTGTGTGTGTGTGTGTGTGTGTGTGTAATGTCACTATACACACACAGATTCGACGTGCAAGTCGCATATCAGTGTTAAAATTCTGGTGCATTATCCTCAAAATATGTGTTTTGTCAAGTATCTGGTATTTTTATAGTTTATGGTGACATGTTAGAGTTTTGTTTTTTGCATTTATTATGTAGTGGGCAGTAAAGACCTGACAGGAAGTGAGGGGTGTGGGAGATCGGATCGACTGACCCGGAGGCACTCATGTGGCATTAAAGTCTCACTGCATAACTTGACTGCTCTACACTACTTAGACATTAAATTGAAATATACTAGTGGTTAAAGTCTAACAACTAATTTGTCCCTTTTATAGCTACAGACTTTTATTTTTAACATTTTCAAATGGAAGTGGAAAAGAAATTGCTGTAAAGGTGATAATGTTCCCCTAAAAATCACTGTAATATTATAATAAGAAGACTGCAAGTTTTTGGTATACAGCCAATGTAGTGTTAAGATTAGGGCTGGGTATAGGTACTTGAAACCTTTGAGGGTATCGACAGGTATCCAGTGATACCTTCATTCAATCATTTTTGTATCCAGTTCTAGGAAAAAAAATAATATTTGTATGGTTTAACTTGCAGCTAATCATCACAGGTGTTCCTCGATTTAATACTACGTGTGATTGGCCCACTGCCACAGCAGCTACAACCCATACAGTCTGTGGTGTGGTGTGGTGAAGTCGAGTGTGGTGTTTTTTAGTTGTTTGTACAGTTATTATTTTAATTATTTTATCATTTTAATACTTTAAAATGTATTTGTGTAAAAATTATTTTTGATTGGGAGAAGTGGTGGAGGCATTTTTCACAACTGAATGCTTCCAATCACATGATGGGTATCGAATGAAGTACTTTGTTAGTATTGGTATCACTTTAAGGGCACTGCTACTGATACTGTAATTTTTTTAACGATTTACGATACTTACTAAGTAGCAGTTGTTACACTATGGTGTAAAAATACAAGCATAAAAGTATTATCTATAAAATGCACTGAAAGCATCCAGCCAAACAAACAATGGCAATCTACTGAGTGGTTGGTAGATTTTAGAATCCAGCAGCCACAGTGGCAGGTGGACAAAAAAGTTAATTTCCAACCCTGATGAATCAACGTGTAAGGAGTGTTATACTGTTGTAGCAGTTTGAGGTGGAGCTGAATGTAATTTTACACATGGTTGGGTTGTTTAATCTATAACAATTATATAAGATTTTGTAAGATAAGTTTACATATGAAATCTTAATTTTGAAAAAAAAAATCACCCAGGTCCAGCTGTCGGATGAATGTAGGGGAGTAAAAAGTATAATATTTGCCTCTGAAATATGGTGGAGTAGAAGTAGCACAACATGGGAATAGCTAACTAAAGTAGACCTACAAGAATTATAAAAGTAAAGTAAATCAGAATCAGCGTTATTGGCCAGGTATGTGTACACATACAAGGAATGTGCTCAACGTGCAGCCCGCAAGCCAACGGCAGCCCTCAGAGACATTTTGTGTGGCCCCTGAATGTGAAATGCATATATTATATTTGAATCATCCACATTAATTTCAATACCTCTAATTTCAGTAGTTTACATTTTAAACACTAGCATCAGTCAAGCATCTGTCTGGTTAGAAATGACATCTTGTAGAAAGCTACTGGTTGCATGACGGCTTTTGGCACCTTGTGAGTGTTGCAGAAATTGAATTCTGTCATCAATGCTCGTACTGTTAGCTAAAGTTAGTAACAACTCCGCACCTTAAAGTGGAAGTGAGATGTTGGCAATGTGCAGCCTTAAATCATACGCTGGCTCCCAAAGTGGAACTTAGTCACCAAAATATTGAGCACACTGGCTATATGACAGTGTATACAGCAGGCTTAGATGTATATTGACAGTGATGATACTAACATGTTAAAAACCGTATTTACACTGTAACAATATATAATTTACAGATGCATTTAATGTTCAATGTTACAGGGTTTGTACCTGATAAAATGTACTTAGTTACTTTACCAGCACCAAATATAATGCAGGGTATGCCTCAGTTATATAAAAATATAAAAAAAAACACATTTTGATGAAACCAAATACAACTCAAAGGTTCCTTCACAGCTCTGGCTGCTTTTGTGACATTTTGGACAGAGTTGGTTCATCATAATTTTCTCTACCGTCTCATTCATGTTTGCTCACACCCATATTTTCATGTCACTTTGAAGGACACCCCCAATTTTTAAACATTTGGCATCCCACAGTCCTTCATGTCCACTAGTTAAGTAGAGATGTCCATCAAATGTGACACATTTTAAACAGTGTCCTGACAACGTTATAATCACCTCCTCTGTGTTGTCCTTGTGCTGCTCCGAAACATTAACATGTGAAAGCCCACAGTTCCTGTGAACTTATTTGACCTCTGACCTCCCCTCTATGTCTCGCAGACAACAAATAGCTGCAGCTGCGATGGAGGGTTCCCAGTCGGTTCTCACCCGCAGACTCCAGTTCAGCTTGACTGGGCCGTGTCTGCTCAGAGGCAACAATGAGTGAGTAAGAAGAAGTGATTATTATAAGTGGTTCTGACTTGTTTTGACCGATAATGACTTATTGAGACGCATTCTTCATGCTCCTATACGCTTAACATAGTTCAAACATAGCGGAGGCGAGACAAGTGTGAGTGGACACACACATGCATACACAGTGCAGATTAACAGCAGATAAAAACCTCTTGTTTATAAAGCTGCAGATATTTTTTATAGCAGGTCGATTTAAAAAGTTCATTCGCGGCACTGGAAAGCAGTCATATGATATTTAATAACCTGCAGAGGGTGCTGTGTTGAAATGAGAGGAGAAATATGACAACAAATGAAAGTGAAGAGTGTGAGGAAGCCATTTGAACCAAACATGTCATGTTAGCCTGCTGGGACAGATGGTGAAGACGTTACGTTAGAAGCATTTCTATTTCTCCTCTGAAATGTTTTCTTTGCTGATGGATGCACAGTGTGTTCAGTTATAGTCTAACATTCAAATGATTCACCATCATAATGTGGGAGACCTCCTGTGTGGCTGAGATAGAAAATATGGCCTTAACATAATGTGATCTTTTTTAGCTGTTTAATAAAACACTGGAGGAATTTTCACAAGTCAAAAATATTTCCACTTTCTAATGAGTGTAGTTACTTGTGGTTACCAACGTTTTTGGCTTGTGACCCTCTGAGACAAAGCAATGCATACTCACGATCCTTGGCACCGATTTTACTGTGTGTGTGTGTGTGTTGTGTGTGTGTGTGAGAGAACTGGTTGTCATGAGCTTAACTTTAGAGAGAGGAGTGATGTCTGACCTTTTATTATACAAAGCATTTATTGTCAGGGGTGAAATAATCCAGTAATTCTCAAGAATATAAGCAAAGATTAGAGGAAAGTCTGACAAAATATACATAATTTCATGTAGTATCATACACAGTACTATACAGTCTCATACAGGTATGTATGCTGTGCTTAAGTAGTCTGTTGCTGACTTCAAATATGGTCATGTTTACCGTGTTCTTGAGGAACCCTCTGACGTGTTTGCTGATGTTTTCACAAATTGCAGAGGCCATGGACGGTCATTTTGCAGTGGATGAAAACTTAATACTGAGCAAAAAAATAAATGTAGCCCTTTTGTTTTGTTCCCATTTTTCTTGAGTTGAAATAAGACATTTAATAATTTTTATTTACACAAAACGCTCAGTTCTATCAAATTTTGTTCACAAATCCATTTTAATCTGTGTTAGTAAGAACTGTGCCAACATTATCCGTTATCTATCCACATGACATAGCATATCAAGGTGCTGATGTATAAGTGTCATTATCACACAGGTGTGTCTTGGGATGGTCACAATAAAAGGATGATGATGCAGGTTTTGAGGGACTGTGCCATTGGCGTGCTGACTGCAGGAATGTCTACCAGAGCTGTTACCCTTGAACTGAATGTTCATTTCACCACCATAAATTAGATCCAGTGTCGTCTCCATAACTTTGGCAGTACAGTGAGCCAGCCTAGGACCTCCACATTGTCTTCACCTGCAAGATCGTCTGAGACCAGCCACTGAGATGAGCTTCCCTGAGATGGCTCCTGACGGTTTGTGCTGTTCAGGTGGCTGGTCTCAGACTATCTTGCAGGTGAGGAAGCTGGATGTGGAGGACCTGAGCTGATGTTACACATGATCTGAGGTTGTGAGGCTGGTTGGATGTACTGCCAAATTATCAGAAATGATTTTATAATAGGTCTAATGAAAAATGTTGTTACTCCCAGTGGCCACGTGTTTTCCCACTGTCAGTATGCCTTTGCATAATGCATTTCCTGCATTACGTTTGTGCTAGCTTTCTAAATTGTTAGCCTCAGTGGCTTCTAGGTGCTGGTATTTGTTATAGCACGACTTCCCCTGTTGTAACCACAAGCTCATGAGCTCCATGTGAAGGCAATGTGTGTTAATCATCAAGTTCTTTCAATATTTTTTAAATCAACGTCAGTAAATAGGCTGTGCTCCGCTGTCTGCATGTGTGTCTCCTGCAGTAGCATCATTGTTGCTACTGCACGGACCACCTGCCTCGAAAACCCTGTCTTTGGTACGGAGTCTACAGTGTTTTTGATCATTTGTGCATTTTAATTACAGTTTCAATTTTAGAAATTTGTACTTGTAAATGTGTACTTTTAATGCATGATTTATGCCCCACTGCTGCATATGCATGATGTGCAGACTTTTGGTGGAGAGTACAGATTTTTTTTTGTCCTAATTAAAAAATATATAACAAAAGTAACACCTGACGAAACCCAAAGCCTTCATCACTTTCACAGACTTAGTTGATCCTGTTTGTCTGTGTTTAATGTGGAGGGGGAAGATATTTGCACTCGACCACACAGAGAATCACAAAACACACCTCGACCGTGTTCACACGATTACACAAACATACATGTGCCAGACGGACACATTCCTACGCGCAGACCTGCATAGCCAAGACTCAGACATGCAAACGACACGGGTACACACTTTCTCACAGCACCACCCAGACACACACACACCCACAGTGTGACGCAGACAGTTTGAAGGGCCTCATCTCGCCTGCCTTTCTTTGCCTGTCTGCTCCGTCTGACCCAGCCTTTTTATATGTCTAATTAAGTAGTCAGACCCTCCAGCGTGCCATGACATACTCATGGCTGATTTCTAGCCATGTTTTGTGCCTGTGTCTTCGTCTGGACGGATCGGTTTTATATCGCAATCTATAAGATATTGTTTTCCCATCGAGCTCGCCGCCCCCACTGTCAATGGTCGGGAGAGTCGAGGGATAATTCACAAAATGTTCAATGGCACCCACTGGACTGTTTTTGTGGGAAACCAGCGAGTGGATGACTTTGAGACAGAGGAAGAAATTTCAGACAATGTTCATTTGTGTAAAAAGGTTCAACTGAGCATTCCCATGCATGATCTTTGTCACGCATTTGTGAGCTGAACAATGTGTGACAAAAAGGAAAAGTCAAGCGATTCTTTTTAAAACTGTGCGGTCAGTCTCGATTGTTTTTACCACAGTCTGTGAATATTTCTAAAAATTAGGCATCAAGTTGGGATGTGTGTCCGCCATGAGCACGTGTGTAGTAATAAATTTCCACGGCTCGCTGGGGACGGACGACACACTTTGTCCTCCTGCCTGTCCTCTCGACCCCTCCTGACTGAGTCATGACCTCTGAGCTGTCATCAAAAAAGGAAGCCAAGAGGTTAAACTCAGCAAACCAGCAGGTCAACAACCTCTTTATCCGGCCTTGACCCCCCCTGCCACCCCAGCTCTGCAGTTTAGGAATGAACCGAGGTGATGTCTTTTTCACATTTCCAAAAGCTCAGGTTTCTTCTTCTGTTTCTACTTTCACCAAACTGCTATCATCATATACAGGCTGAGTGAGTTTGGGCGGTTTGGAAACATGAAACAAGCTGACAGTTTAAAGTTGCAAAGTTGCAACTTCTTCACTTCTACTGAATAGTCCGCAGTGTTCTGTGTTTTTCTTGCATCATGTGATCACTGAGTGGTGACAAGTAACGCAGTACATTTATCTAAGTCTCCTACTTAAAAGGAAACTTTGGTATTTTTGAACCTGGACCCTGTTTTCCCATGCTTTTGTATCGAAGTGAGTAATGGAGACAGGTTTTGAACCTGGTGCAGTATTGAGAGAGAGCGCTGCAACTACACTGCAATGTCATCCTGACGGGCAACTGTGTACCGTCAATTTATGTCCGTTAAAAGTGTTTGTTTTTGCCACTGACAGGGTCAATGAATGTGGCTATGAGTGTCTGACAACATTGAGGAAAAGACCCTTAAGAGAAATAAAATGTTTTTCCTTGCTTTTACTGATCCAGCGTGTTTTTTAGTGTGCATTTAATTGTCGCTCAAGGAGGAGTCTCGTTCTTAAATCTCACAAACTTTTACACATTGCCGAAATCAGCTAAATATTCAGCCATGACATGGAAAATCTTCATAAAAACATAATAATAACCCTAAGCTACGCCGTCTGTACTCAAACACAACAAACTCTTTTTGACAGTCCTCTCTCCAGCTCTCACTAACGTTTCCATCGTTGTTTTTCCTGCAAAATGAACAAGAAAAAGACCTCCCCTTGAGCAGGACTTTGTCACAGTAACAAACAGACCAGTGAAAGGTCAAGAAAAATATTTAATTTCTCTGTAGGATCCTTTCCATATTGTTGTCAGACACTTATAATAACAATCTGAGCCTGTCAGTGGCAAAAGAAGAACTTTAAGTGGATAGAAATTGACAGCGTACAATTGCCTGTAAGGATTACATTTCAGCCTGTTTGGCTGCTGCAGTGGTCTCTTTTAAAACTCCTCAGGTTGGAACACACTGGACTAAACTACCAAACAGTAGAGAAGATAAAGAAGCTCCAGCTCATCCAGCTACAACTGGAAAATGGAGCTTGCACATTCATGCATCAGGATCAGCAAACTAATAATGTCTTACATAATTATATGTTAGTCACAGGGGTCATTATTCTGCATACAAAAACTCTTGATACTAAGTACATTTTTCTGATAATACTTAAGTAAATTATTTGAATTGAACTTTAAATGCAGGACTTTTACCTATAATGGAGTATTTCTACACTGTGGTATTGGTGCTTTGAATTAAGTAAAGGATCTGAGTACTTCTCCCACCACTGACTGCCCATTTCTAGCAAGAATTAATGGTGTTAGATGAGGAGGGTGTGACTCTATAAATACCAACAGCAGGATGTTGCAGGTGTCTTTATGAGAACTCCCAGCGGCCTGTGAGGACACACAGCAACAATCAAAGGGATCAAAGGTGAAGCAACTTGTGAATTTAAAAGGCCATCGAAGAGGGTCACACAGAGCAACACCCCCACACACACACACACACACAAATTCAAACAGTCAATTGTGTGTAGAGGGGTGGTGAATTAGGGAGGAAGTGACCATTGTCCGTTTGCCCTTAGGTCAGATCTCTTCATGTCTCACTTAATTTCTGACCTTTAACAGGCCGAGGACCATAATTTATCCAATGTTTTTGTTTTCATACATTGATATTGACAGCATGTATGTGTAAAATATAGGGATTAATACCAGGAACAGGAGTATGTTGTCATGACTTTTAAAAAAGAAAAATCTAAACTTTCCAGCAGTCAGCACCTTTTAAAAGCCAGACATGTTCACTTCGGTTGTTGGTACTGGATGATTATGTGTGCTCCATATTGTAAGCAATGCAGTACATTCACATTAGGGTATTGCTGGAAGTTTTTCAATGCTAGTGTGAGTGCAGTACCAAAACAATTTTAATACCAAAGCTTGAGAAAGCCTTTTAAAAGTCAAAATTCTGTAAGACCCAGGAGGAAAGAAGCCACATTGTAAGTTATGCTGAACAGTTAATTTACAGTTGTGTTTCTGTTGCCATGTGATCTTTGCAAAGTTATAACTTTTAATACGACGGTTTCTGATTTTAGATAACAAGGAAAGAAGAGAGCAAATCTGAGGAACAACTTTAAGTACTTTGGCAGAAATATAGTGCTGCACTCATACCTGTATTTCCAACCTGGCCTTCTAGAAATGACGCTTGTATGTTACTAAACTGTTTCTTAATGACATTGTTGTGGCAATGTAATCGCTGCCTGAATTATGTTCAGCGACAATTTTTCGCTCTGGTATCAAAACATGACATTTATGTACCACATGAGTATAACAAAGAGGATGTGGAGGATGTTGGACGAACAAAATGCAGGACCTTCACACCAGAACCTCGGGTTTGCATCCAGACATCTTTCTTTCAGTTTAGGCAACAAAATCACCTTGAATAAGGTGGCGAAAGATTGTGATTTCAGATGAATGTTAATAAAAAAATATAATAAAGAAATAATGCTATAGTCACTGCAAGTGGAGACTGTACTGCAGGATTGCCTATTTTAGCGGAAAACAAAAATAATTTGTCAGTGAACATTTTGCTGAAAAGTTCAGTGTCAACATTTTTGTGACTTGCCAGGTGTGTTAATTAGCAACATTTCTTCATTATAGTGCGGCATTACGTTTCCCTCAAAACATATTTGCTGTTTCAGATTAAGTGTATATAAATGTAATTTCAGGGAGAGGGGACTGGTATTTCAGTTGAAGAGGTTCAAAGAGGTTCAAAGGTTGAAAGGTTCAATGCAGCCTTCATTCCCACATATTCAGTAACTGTAAGAATTATGCTAACAGATTTTATCTTCATATATAGCCTACAGCACAACTGAAGTGAAGATCATTAATAGTATTTTCTTCAACATTTAGTGGCCTTTGTTTGGAGCTGAAACAATTAATTGATTAAATAGATTGACATATGATTAGATATTTTGTATTTTACTTTTGTTTTTCCCAGCCAATATACCAAACGATCCCTGTGCTGTAGTTCCAGGATCTCACTTTGTGAGTTGCTTTTCCTGTGTGACAGTAAATTGAATATCTTTTCTTTTGGCCTGAAAACAAACTGTTTGAAGACAGTAACCTAAACTGTAGGAAGTTTACAGATTAAATTATATGTCTATTCATTGTGATAATCTGATCAGACTACAACTGTCGGATTGGATCAAATCTTGAAAATGGTTTGTTCAACAGAAAAAAAGGATTCTATGATTGATGAGATCGTGCAATCCAGACTTGGTTTTGATCTGGATCAAATCTTCAACATCAACATGGGTCATTCAAAAACTTTTTAGTAGGATTGGGATAACCTTTATCCATAATATCAGGATTATTCTGAGCCCAGCAGAAGGCTGGATTCAGGGTGGATTTCAGGAGCTATATGCAACAACTTTTCAAAATTGGTCAGATACACATTTATTAATAATTTGCACTTGATTTGTTTAACCATTTTAGTGTAAGTAGATGAAGTAGACATGAGGCTACCTGATAAGCCTTTCAGTAAAACACAGGATGTTGTCACCATAAAATGAGCTTCCAAATAACTGTCAGTACCAAACATAAATGACTTAATTTTCACTCTTTATTTATCACTTTACATTCATTTCAATGACGGAGTACAGTAGTTTCCAGCAATATCATCCCCCATGCTGTTTAAAACACTTAAAGTGGCTATTCTACCTGTTGTTTTTTACATGGCCTACATTGTAATATGTAGTCCCAGTTGGTATTCTTGAAAAGATTGTATCTGGATAAGGGAGACCTAATCCAATCTTACTTTGAAAAAAGGGCACAAAAGTAAAATGGATTATCTGATCCTGGAGAGCAAAACATGGGATTTCCAATTTAGGACAGTTTGTTCCAGGTTACATTTTTTGAACAATGAACTCAGGTTAACTGATACTGAAAACAGACAAAATAACAAAAAGCCCTGCTTTTGTTTTATTGTCAGTCACATGAATCTAACTCGTAAAAAAAAGTTTAAAATGAAATTTGACTTTCAAACTTTAGATTTAGAGATAAAAAGAGGCACATTTGACAGTTTGTGACCACCTCTGAACTCCTGAGTCTTCTGTGAATTTCACCACAGGAACAAGTAGATTAAAACAGAGGCGGGGGGAGTTATAGACACAGTTCAAGTCAGACAGAATTCTTTCAGAGACATTTCGTCTTCATCACCTCATCATGCAGGCGAGGATTTGCCGTTGAACTTGAACCCAGTCCCCTCACACCGCCTGATTTCACGGTGGCAGCCTCGAGCCCTCCAGCACCTCCCCCGTCCTCTCTGCCCCCCTCTGCACCGTGCTCGTCTTTGTGAAGCTGTCTTCCTTGACTTTCCGCATCCCCCGTCTGGCCCTCTGCAACCTCTCTTCCATCTCTGCCCCCTCCCCTCCCGCGCAGCCATTCTTCACTTCTGGGTTGGGGGGCTCCGGGAGACGGCCCACGGGGACTCGCAATACAGAATGCTAATCAGGCCCTCGGCGGCACTTCCCACGATTTTCCTCCCAGACATGAGCTTTTGTTTTGTTATTGATTCCATTATAATCAGACGGTTCCCGTAACTTTCCTGCTGTCTGGAGGCCGGTCTGCAGCGTTGACTGCAGCACAGGGCCTACCTGTCATATGGCCCTCCGCACATTCAGTCAGGATTTATGTTTTAAGTAAAACAATACAAATTATCATGTTTACAAGATCTGCAGTGGTACTTACGTTGTGTGGGAATCACTGCCCGTCAAAAAGGTTTAGTCACACTGCATTTTTGTTTAAATCTGAAAGAATGTCATTTTAAATTTACAGCAAATACCCCAGAGTGAACTGAGAAATGTTAAAATGTTGTTTGCCTTGTTGGAAATCTAACTAAAAAATCTGTAATTAGGCTTCTGTAACAGACAACTTACCGTATAACTGATGCTCGTACTGTGTCTGCTGGATCTTTAACCAGATTTTTCCACATGCAGTTTGAGGCAAAATCGTTCACATTTATTTAATTCAACCGTCATTCATACAGGGTACAGGAGGTTAGGTGAGCATATTTTACTGCAATGTAATGTCAGCAGCTTAGTAGACAGCAGATAAAAAATAACAGCAGATTTGAATAATTAAACAGAAAACAGTCAACAAAAGCAATCACAGGTGCAATGAAAATGATTATTGAAACTGCTGCACTAACAATACAGGCAGTCTTTCCCAGATCGGTTATACAGTAAGGTTTTTTTTTTTTTTTTTTTTCTTGGACAGAAGCAGAGCTGACGTTTGTTTACTGTGATGACGGCTCAGTGGTTTAGTGCCTTTTGATTTAAATGTAAGCTCTTAAATTGTAACGTACTAAAGGAGCGTGGGAAAGGTCAACCAGTTAAGCCTATATATGTTAAAGTTATACTGCTCAGGCTTTTAATACTGGATGTTTGTGTTTGCCTCATATTGAAAGCAGTTCAGTGATATTTCAGTGCAAGTGTGAATACAGTATAAGTAACCAATACCAAAATGATTTGAGAAACCAATACCTTGCTTTGAGAAATGTTATGTTTATCTATAAGCCCCCTTTGCTCATTTAAAGGTACAAAACATGTTCACCAGCACGTGAAAGTAAAAGCCAACCCTAGATTCACTCTCATTTGGAGTTTTACCTCACTGTGTGTGTGTGTGTGTGTGTGTGTGTGTGTGTGTGTGTGTGTGTTGGATTCCTGCTGCTTACTGTCTGGCACCTGGTTACTACCTTTTTATATAGCCCCAGCCTCACCTGAGTGCTGTGGGGGTACATGCCCATAAACATCCCAAACACAGAAAATAAGAAGCAAAAGACAAAATACAGACAGAGGGCAGGGTCTCTGCAGATAAATATACCGCCTAACACTTCTAGAGGGTCATAAGCAATGATTGAAAGGGATTACATCTGTTTGAATCTATACATTTTTTTTTTTTTAGAAAAATACTGCATAGTAATTCTTTAAAACATGTGGACAGTAGTTTTCTGCATTGTTTCATTACACTGATTATGATTAAAGGTATACCATGCAGGATTGTCAGTTACTGTTTGTAAACCATATCGCCTGCAAAAGTCAAAGTGAAAGCCAACCCCATATTCACTCTCCTTCTGGAACAAGCTTCGCTCGATGTTTCACCTCACTACATTTACATTCTTTTGGTGCTGTGTTCGTGATTTTCATGAGCACAGAAAATAAGAAAATACAGGCAGAGGGCAGAGTCTCTGCAGAAAATACACTGCCAAACACTTGACTGAGAGGGATTATGTCTGTATGGGTCTATAAATTGCTTTAGGAAAATCCTGCACAGTATACCTTTAAGGCCTTTTACAGGATTTTAAAGAATGAAAATTCAAATCATAAACATAACTAAATTTACCACTTTAACCAAAGATGCTCACATGAAGAGTATTTAGAAAGACTAGACTGTTACCAAAAGGCATTTCGGAGTTTTAAAAGCAAAACAAAAATGGATTTTACAGGCAAATTAAAACTCCCAGAGCTAAATCTCTTAAGTGTGAAGTCATCAGACTGCGAAATGTAAAGTGGAAACAAGCTAGTTGTGGCTGTAATGTTGCAAATGGATGACATGTCCTTGTTTGGAGTTACGGTATGCAGGCAGTGGAATCAGTACATACACTTTGCTGTATGCAAAGTCATGACACAAATGTCCAAACTGTATACGGTCATTTAAGAAACGGTAAACAAAGATTTAGAGAGATAATAGAAATATATCATTTTGGCCTCTTCACTGATGGACAACAGAACAAACAGTTAGCAGAATGCTCACACTTTTTACTTGGCGAGCCTTTCAAAAACATCACAGCCACTTTAACCTCCATCACTCCTGTCCTGATTATTTCTGTGCTGTATCGTGACTTGAAGGCGAGTTGAATATTACACATGCTTTGAGTGCAACCACTTACTATAACGATTCCTATCTGTCCTTTTATGCGTGACACGAGAGCTCAGAAACCTTCTTCCTGGAGACCTTTAGCCCCCGAGTGTTTGTGAGTTAAACGAGGAGCTCGTCCCTCCAGATGTTTACAGATGCTGCATGCAGCACGGCAGCAGCTGGATCCACTGGCCTGCGCCTCCTTAAGAGCAGCTGTGCCACGCTGTCCCAGACGCAACGCATCGTCCAGATGTGACTCTGATCTGCAAGTGTACAGCGCGTGTAAACATTGATCAATGATTGTGTTTAGTGTTCATATGAGCATGTTGTTCTCTGCTCAGTCCTCAAGTGTTTTTACCTCCGGACGTTTCTAATTAGGGTTTTGTGTAATAAGTCGGTGAGTTTACATACCTGTACAGTTGTATCACAATAAATGAAGTAGTGAACAAACATGGTTTGACCCTGAATTCATAAACAGGCAATAAAAGCCAATAGAGCCGCCTCAAATTCAAACATGATTCAAAATAGTTTAATCCAAATGGATCCACTCAACCTGAATAGTCTATGAAATTTTATATTCTTATGTCCATCTTTAAATTCACAGCAAGGCGTTTTCTCACGGTTAGCTCATGCATTAATCATTAAACATACCAAGATTATGTAGTTTAACATTTCCCCGTCTCATACTTCAGCGTAATGTAAAGGGAAATCATCTTCAACAAGTCTGACTGCCGGCATCATAAATATCACAAAACACATTCTGCTTGACAAACGACGCTGGATGGATTTTAACAGAATTTGGGGAAATGATGCATCACTGTTATCTTGTATTTTCACATTAGAATGATTCACTCCAATTACAGGTTGAAAATGAGTGTAACACAAATGTGTGAGTGCTGGGAACAGCTGGGCAGGAAAGTAATAGAGCTGGTTAGTATCGTTACTGTGCCATTGAGCAAGGCAGTGAACCACCAACAGTTGGCTGTTAGTGACAGTAAAGGACTACACTGGATTACGCCTATGACAGAAAGTGTGTATCAGTGTAACTCTGCTCAACTTAGTCTATATTCAACTGATGACTTAAAACAACTAACAGCAAACCATGTAGTAATTCTTTAAATCATGTGGACAGTAGTTTTCTGCATTGTTTCATTACACTGATTATGATTAAAGGTATTGAGTTGACTGAGAGGGATTATGTCTGTATCGGTCTATAAATTGCTTTAGGAAAGTCCTGCACAGTATACCTTTAAGGCCTTTTACAGGATTTTAAAGAATGAAAATTCAAATCATAAACATAACTAAATTTACCACTTTAACCAAAAATGCTCACATGAAGAGTATTTAGAAAGACTAGACTGTTACCAAAAGGCATTTCAGAGTTTTAAAAGCAAAACAAAAATGGATTTTACAGGCAAATTAAAACTCCCAGAGCTAAATCTCTTAAGTGTGAAGTCATCAGACTGCGAAATGTAAAGTGAAAACAAGCTAGAAAGTGTGCATCAGTGTAACTCTGCTCAACTTAGCCTATATTCAAATGATGACTTAAAACATCTAACAGCAAACCATGTATAGAATATAATTTTAAAGAAATACTTTACTCCCCAAATGACCATTTTTATATAATTTATTCACCTCGTGTTACGTTGTATTCTTGAAGAAATATTTTGGTTTTCTCGCATGACTCCGTGGTGAAAGAAGAATCCAAAAACACAAAAAAATTCTTGATGAATTGGTGTGAAAGGGTCCGTGTTTAACAACAGCAAAGCTATATCAAAACATCTGTCTACAAACTCTCAGACAACTTGTGCAGTATAATAAAAGCCTTATTTTTCCAGTCGTATGCTCAGTATTTCCTAAACACATGCATTTCAGTCAAAACTTCAATTTAAAGAACTTCTGCAGAAGTGGCACAGGCACTTAGCATACGACAGACGGATAAATGAGACTTGGATTATACTGCATGAGTTGTGTAAGATTTTGAAAACAAATGTTTTGATTTACTTCTGCAGAGGTTAAACATGGTCCCCTTTACTTTAATTCATCAAAAATTTTATCAGTTTTTGGGTTCTTCGTTCACAGTGGAGGTATGCGAGAAAAAGTTGTCAAATGAACTAAACATTTAAATTGATTGTTGAATCTCATACCAAAGTCGACAAATATTGACGCCCTTGGGTTGGTAGTTGGACCGAACCGCCAACCCAGAGTGTTGATACTTGAAGTCCTGAGTATGAGACTCAACAATCAACTATCTCTCTCCATAATTGACCTTTTGTTAAGCCACACCCCTTTGTGATGGTCCGACAAACTGTCAAAGTAAGAATGGAGCCCACACTGTAATTAATTGCACTCCCAGAAGAAATATTATATTTTTGGAAAAATGAAATAGTGATTCCAGAGAGAAGCAGACAGAGCGGTCTGCAGTCTACAGAAGACAATGAATATAAAGGGAAACATTGCTGATATTGAACCAGCTGTGTGGCGTCGCAGTGTGTGCAGATGAACAGTGTTTGGCTTCGCCCCCTGTGCCTCTGCTAGCACCCTGACCTCCACCGCCAGACGGGCAGGGATCTCCAGGGGAAGTCAAACAGCGTTCATCTGCGCACAGTGCGATGACACACAGCTGGTTCAATATCAGCAAAGTTTCCCTGCTTCCCTTCACTGGTTTCTGTACAGCAGGGTCAGTCTTTAATCATTAAAAAGCAAAAGCAGCATGTGCATACATTCAGTAGGCTATATCTTCAGTAGCTAGCTAGCTATCCCTACACTTTTCAGGGTTTGATTTTGGTTTTGGAACCAACCTCTCCAGGTAACGAGTATCATTAATACACGACGTGCCCCAGACACAACATTTAGATCCAAATCCACAAAACCAGCCTGGAAATGAAGGAAATCTGAAACGAATGCATTAGAGTCAATGGAGCACAGCTGTGTTGTTGTTGGGCCCCAGTCTGAGCTGGCCCAATGCTATGATTGGCCAGTCCGCATCCGAGGGCGGGACTTAGTGAAGGGTCAAGTACATACTGCATCTTTAAAATGGTTTTTACACAACTGACTCGCCAGAATAAATGTTGGCATTGTACATTTCTGCAAGCCACAAATATATAAAATTTGTGCATTACATATGTAGTGTATATGTTGAAACTCTATGTTGCCATTGCAACATTGAAACGTTACATTAGGTAAGAGGTTTAGGGGCAAAAAACAGTTATTTATTTCATATTTTGGCTTAAAATACTGGGTTTAATTGCCACAAACACAGCTGGACATGTCCCGACCTGTTGTGAAAATATACCTGTTTTTGTCGGTCTTGAACAGTGTTCTGATGCTTGGCAGCTGTCTCACCTTGATCTCACACCATCCACCATTCCCCCCTCCTCCTGGTGAGAAACTGAGCTCATATACATGTAATCTGAACTACGTCACTTTAAAAGCGTTTATGAAACGTATAAACGTCACATATCCATGCTTTGTAGAAACATACAGTGCAAACATTTTATCCTGGTGACTGGGCTGATTTACACAGCTAACGGGCAAAATGTGCACGACTTGTTTGTCTTTGTTTATGTGAGATCAGTATGTGGATGATGTGTTGTTGAAGAAACATGATGCAGTTTTGTAAATGTGCGCGTAATTTGATGATCCAACAAACTTGTGAATTAATGATTACGTCATGGTTGATTTTACCTCCTTCACATTCTCATCATAGATCATACCTTTATCACACAAACATAGAAATCGACACATAGGCAGTTTTTGTCTCATTGTAAACATAATACTTTTATTGATTTTAATTAAACAGTTGCATAGTACAGATATCGAGCACATTAACAGCAGCTCTCGTGCAAATCCTGCTTGTAACACTCATTGAGTGCATTTTAATATAATCAGTTCATCCTCTGAATTGTATCAAACTACATAAATCTATTGCACAAATTCTCCACACTAGATCAAAGCAAAGTCATATGCATTCAAGTGTTCATGTTACATTGTCTGAGGAGCTGATTTGACAAATGAAATGTGGAATAAATCGAGATTTTAGTCTCTGAGATCGACTGCAGTCACTGATTAAATCAATAAAACGGCTGTATCCACTGTTTCAAATCAAACCTTCATTACCAGCTCAGCACACACATTGCACCGGTGCTCATTTAGTGCATATTAGTAAAACATCACAATTACCCACATTTCTCACACACAAACTTTACCCGTACATTTAGCTGCTGATGTGCAAACTTAACAATTAATGTGCAAACACTTATTCAAACAAAACCTACTCGTTTCTTTTGCATAGATAAAAAATAGACATATTGTAGTTTTGATTGCACAAAATGCTCCCTGCAGTGATAAACGTGTACAGTAAAAGTAAAAATACAATTCAATAAAGATATTGTACAAAAAAAATTAAAAAAAGATCAAATAAAATGTAATGTAGGTGGCTGTGGATAGAGCCCATGTTATGGTTACACAGCTCTTAAATAAAAATGTATAAAACACTCAATGTATTTATGAGATGATAATAAGTATTACATGTGTCTTAAAATGGTCAAATCATCTGAATCATTGATAAACAAGTCGTACAAGACAAAACAGTTCTGACACTGCATATTTTTTCCACTAATATTTCAAGTACCCCAGTCACACAGATTGTCACCAACTTGATTGACACATCCAAAGTTTTACATGAGACAAATACACACATTAATTTGCTTGCTGAAATAATTAAATACAAATAGGATTCAAAAGATAAGTAAGAAAAATAAATGTAAAATCTAGCACTTAAGGTCTAAAGGAGAATAAATTGTATTGAATAATACACTACAGCAACTATTTTCTCCATCATCTAACCTTTTTCCCTTTTAATTATAAAATTGCTTTGAATCTCAAATGACTGAATTTGTGTTTGTGTGTGACTGAGAGAGAGAGAGAGATCTAAGCTCTGACCTACATGAAAATGTAGTGCAGATGTTTCCTGAACAGCTGTGCAGAGCAGTTCCCAAGAACACAGTGTACAACACGGATCTCTTTGCCGTCCTTTACTCTCTGTGTCAGCCCCATGATGACCAAATGTCGTCATGTTTGTCCACTTCAAAATCTTCTGTCTCCTTTTATGTTTTTTGTCGTCATTCGGTTAAAGATGTTCTGCTGTGGCAGCTGAAAACACTTTTGTATCCAGTTTTATGACAGTTTCAACTGTCCACTGTCCGGTTCATTGAGACAGCTGCTTTCACAGAATCCGTGTGTTTCCTCCAGTATATAATGATGTGTAGTCCTGTGGGAAACCAACATCGCTGGACTCAAAGTCACAGTCCAAAAGAGCAGAGAGGCAAAGATCCGATGATTCCCAACTCCAGACTGATCAGAAACCCTAAAAGAGGAGACAGAGGAGAGGTTAAAAACCGTCTTTTAGGTCATGGGCAGATCATGAGACAAGAGGCTCGTAGGTACAGATATGCAAAGGGCCCCACCACCTCTCCTACACAGAAGTCTCTGTAGTTGTCATGCATCTTTTTGTGGTTGTTTTTTTGTCTTTTTGTAGTTGTTTGGGTCTCTTTGAGGTCATTTTGTGTCTTTTTTGGCCATTTTGTATCTCTCTGTAGTTATTTTTGCGTCTCTTTGCAGTTCCTTTGCATCTCTTTGTGGTCTTTTTGAGTCTCTTTCCAGTCAGTGTGTGTTAGTTTGAGTGACATTTGGTGAAGGCCAGAGGGCTCCCTGACGCTTTGGCACCTGGGCCTGTGCCCAGTGGGCCAGTCCAGTAAACTATCCATGACTAAGGTACAAGATAAAGGACAATCATGTTTATCTACAGTCTTCCACACTTTGCATCTTGAAAGACTAAAAAACATGCAACAATGCCAACAGCATGATCATTGTTTTATCACTTATACTTTGATGAGATGTACAGTTTCTGCAGGATTTGGAGCAACAGAATATGTATGTGTGTATGCATTTTAAATACTGCGTTTTATTCAAATTATGTTGGTGAACCAGTTGGCTCAAATCCCCAGTTGCTCTGATTCCACTGTGTTCAACTTTACTGCATTTACAGTACAGTATAGGACTGGAGACGACTATAGATCCCAGGAGACCATCTTGGTTAAATAAGGCTCAGAAGTACTGCATCTACACATGCAATTAATATTCTACCACGTGTCCTGCATGACACACATAACCAATATCATTATAAACAACCTTTTTGGACCAAGCCGAAGCATTTTTCTCTAATTCTTGTTCACACTTCGAAGCTCCTAGAGATGGTAAATACGTGGAAGGATTGCAGTTGGATCATGTGCGCAAACATTTGTTGGACTCTGAGCTAAGCCATGCATAATTTATCACAAAGCTCAGTGTTACTGTTTACTGTACTGCCTTCTGAGTGGCCTCTACTGTAAGCTCCCATTCACTGCCCATAGATGGCACACTAATAACAGAGGGAACACAATCGACCCAGACAGATGAGATAAAATATGTGTCCCCCCCCCCACCTCCAAAAACACCAAACTCCAAAACAGCCATGTCTGTATATGCCAGTCTAGACACAAGCTGCTCTTCCAATCACCAACATCACACC
This sequence comes from Epinephelus moara, assembly GCF_006386435.1. Taxonomy (NCBI): domain Eukaryota; kingdom Metazoa; phylum Chordata; class Actinopteri; order Perciformes; family Serranidae; genus Epinephelus; species Epinephelus moara. The sequence continues at coordinate 21,510,423 of NC_065527.1, forward strand.
TCCTCTTCTCCTTCTTTCCTCTCCTCTCCTCCTCTCCCTCCTCCTCACCCTCACTATCATTGTCTGAGCAACCAAAGTGTTTTTTCCCACGCTTTATTTTTCTCCGTCCTGTTTGCAGCCAGGCAGCAGCAGCAGGAGGAGGAGGAGGAGGAGGAGGAGGTGGGGGAAGAGGGATGTAGGGGTGGAGGGGAAAGGGAGTGTGTGTTGGGGGGGTAAGAACTGATGGGGTCGCCATGGCAACCCCACATTGGCATGCCCCTGATTGGACTATGTGGTGGCTAATTATTCAGCGCATATGCTTAAAAAAAACAATAAAGTAGGACGTATTGAAATGCAGAGCCAAGCATCGCATGGTGTGTGATTAACATATGAGCCCAGCGCTGCTTTTGATGAAAGACGCCTCAGTTTCATTGCTCAATGTAGCTACAACTTGAACGCAATGTTTAATTTTATGTGCATGTTAAATATATATGGACTTTTTTTTTTTTTAAATTTCAGCTTTTTAAAAAATAAATGTGCTATTTTTGTTTGCAAAAATTGAGCTTTATATTTTAGTTTCAAAAATCTGCTCAAACTAATTATAATTATCTATGGAGATATTAATAATTTACATATGTGAAGATCAGCACAAACTTTACATTTCAGCGGCAAAAACTAAAACAAAAACCGAGCAGCATGCTAATGGCAGGCCTCTCAGCACTGGCATGACAGACAAATTATGTGTGTGTGACTAGGGATGGAGGGTCTGCTGTGTGAAAGAAACCCGTGGGTTAGGGGTTTGTATATGTGTGTGTGCGTGTGAGGAGGGGGGGGGGTACATTAACAATGGCTGGCATTGTTTACCAATCTCCCTCGTCCATTAATCAGGACGATCCGGCTCTAATTGGCGTTTTGGTTAAGCTGGTCTCCAGACCCCCGTTCCCTCCACTGGCCTAAATAATGGCGTTACGCCACAAGTGCCGCCACACATTGGGGAGGACAATGTGCCGCTTGTCTGAGGGCCCAGGATAGGATCCCCACCCTCTCCTCTTCCCCTCCTTTCTTAGTGCCCCCTGCACCCCCCAAGATAAACCTCACACAGAAACACAAAGAAGGCCTCTCACTATTGAGATCTCACTGTCGCAGCCTCCCTCTCCTCGTCTGTCTGCCCCCCCTCTCCTCCTTCCAGTCTTCTCAGTCATTCTACACTTTTTCCTCCCTGATGTCGTAGGTCGATCCCTCGTTTTTGGCAGTCAGGGTGTGAGTTGCAGATTCAGTGGTCAGGTCAAAAAACCACATCGATTATCCCTAACCCATTTGTGGCCAAATATATATATTTAGTATGATTAAAAAATACCACAACATTTGCTTGGACTGGTCTAAAGTCTTTGATACTTTGGGTACAGTACAAAAAAATCACACTTTTATAAATGGCCAAAGTCAGGATTTTTGAGAAATGAGGGAAAAAACTAACATTGTGTCACATAAATGTCTTCCATGTGATTTTTTTTTTTTACTCTGCATATGTGTGCATATCTTTAATATTCAACCTGTTATGATACCAAATACATGATCATGCTGCCCGTAGTTTCTGAGATACAGCCATTTTCTACTGTACTGGTGTTTTTTCCTAAAATATAATGAAATTCAAAGGAGGAAAAAAAGTAGCCCCATGTGCCTAAATATTTAAAGTGGTATGATGATTTAAAAAACAAACAAAAAAACCCTTTTCAGCTAAACAACTTCACTTATTTTGAAAATTTCCCATTTAAAAAAAAATTAAAATTTTCAGTTGCTGGCACAAATGATCTAAAGGTTGGCTTAATTGCCAATGTTGTATAAAAAACTTCAAATTAGGGGATTTTTAAAAAATATTTTTACACCTGCTGAAGGATTGTATGCTCCTCTAAAAGTCAAGACATTCTCAGGCTTGTAATACGTTTAAAAAAAAAAAATAAAGCATGCACATGAAGCTCAAACTAAGGCCAGAAAAGCTGACATGATGGTTTTCATCCAACAGCCACAAAATGAGAGGCAACTGTATATCAATATAGGTTATTAATTTAGTCATTTCCAGTTAAATCCCAAGGGGCATTTATCTGATCTCTTGGGCTGTGAAACCCTTTCAAAACCAAATGGTTAACATAAAAAATGCATGATCATAAAGCTAAAAAAAAAAGGCCAGAAAACCTGACCTGTTGGAGACACAAGGTTTCCATTCAACAGCATCAACATGGGGAGAATTGATTTTATATATATTTTTAGATTAGTCAGTCAAATCCCAACGTTTAGATGTTTCTCTGGTTTGGAAATGAGTGACAGGTAATGGAAATCCATATGGGAACAAAATATCCTTCTACAAGCCAAATGAGAGGTCTATTGCACATGTGAGAAAACTAAGTGTGATAACAAGCAGAGATTTATGAAGACCACCATGTTGCTAATTACGGCTCCTTGTGGATGTCAGGGAGCATGTAGGTGTTTTTTTTTCCTTCCACATCATCAAACAAAGCTGTCTGCACACGCCTGCAGCATGAATATCGTGTGAATGCTCCTACAGCTGAAATAATGCCAGTAGAGCAAAATACTAACTCTTTGTAATCAAAAGAATGATCTAATTAATGTCCCAGAAGCCGAGCGGTCGAAAGAGTTTTTCAGGGCGTCTTGGAAATCCACAAAATGGTCGATCGTCAGTGTCTGCAGCGTGACGATGGGCACGACGAAAGCGACACACAAACCGCAGCTGCCCTTAAAAATGCCAGCTTGCCGACACTCAAAAGCCACTAGCTCTGCGGTTTCCTCCTATCTCATCCCTTCCCGCATGTCTCTTGGGGCGATCTCTACAATTAACACACTGGCAGTAATTAACACTGTCTTGAGGCAACCAATGGCGCGGAAAGGATCGGGGCCAACACGAAGTGGGGGAAGGTGCAGCACTGGCTATCCACGTTCCCCCCTTTTTTATCCAGCTGCCATTTTGTGCCAGTCTTAACACCTAAGATGGTGGCAGGACTGTGACTTGCCGTGTGGGAGAGGAGGACAAACTGGCAAGGGAGGGGTCGGAGAAGAGGAGGATTATGGGATTGAGGAGGGAGTCTCTTATTTTCATTCTTCTAGTCGTACATTGCTGAACGGTTACCAAGACAGGGGAGAGAGAGGCGGAGAGACAGAAAGAGGCATGATCATCAGATTGGTGCCCTACATGCACCACACATAGAGGAGGAATTCTCCCACACATGGACACACAAAGACACACACACACACACACACGTCAGAGAGGAAGAACAAAGTGTGTATACAGTGGGCGCGAAACAAACAACACCCTGTGATGGTCTGTTTGTGTAAAAAAGAAAAAAAAAGAAGAAACGTGTAATTTACATGTGCTTAATATACGCCACACACATACACACATGTGCCCATGCATGAACACACACACACACACACACACACACACACACACACACACACACACACACACACACACAAACAACCAACACAGCCGTTCTCATGGTATGGTCTGCCCCTGAGCATGCAAATGACATTCATTATGCAAATGCATACAAATCAGAACCAACCATCTGAGAATCCAAGCTGGGAAAAAAACGAAAAGAATAAAATTAAATGAATGAGGGGGAAAGCGCAGAAAAGAAAGAAGAAGCATGTTGGCAAGTGTGTGCGGGGAAAGTACAGTGTCAGAAAACGCATGTGAACATAGGTGAAAAATAGATTATAATGTATTTGTCCACTTAAAAATAAGGTTTAAGATATAAAGAGGCGGCTAAATCTCAAAGATAACTAAATGAGCTGCAGGCGTTAGCAGTGTATTCAGTGGTGCAGTAAATACATTTACTCAAGTATTGTACTTAAGGACAATTCACTCACTTAAGTATTCCATTATCTGCTACTCTATACTAATACTTCACTACATCTCAGAGGCAATCCTTGTACTTTTTACTCCACTGGATTTATTTGACCACATTAGGTACTTTGCAGATACTGATCATTAATATAGCGACTAAAATTAGCTCCACTTTACCAGCTGCAACATTAAAGGGATATTCAAATTGATGCATTAATAATTATAATACAATAATATGTATGATCCTGAAATGGGATGAGTACTTTTACTTTTGTACTTTAAGTATGTTTTGGCATTATTAGTCTTGTACTTTTACTTAACTGAGATTTTACATGCAGGACTTTTACTTGTAACAGTAATTGCTGCTTTTACTTAAGTAACATCTGAATACCTCTTACACCTCTGAGTGTATTACAGATGAATAAATGCGATTAGGGTTGCCATGATATACCAGTTTTAAGGTATATGATATGATATAAAAGTTGACGGTTATAATACCGTGGACATTTGCTTATCTACGATATTGAAAAAACAATGCAAGGGGGCGTTGAATCTCCCCTTTGAATTAGTTTCTTTTTTTGAAGGGGAGACTTTTGGTTTCAAGTTTCAATTATAGTAATAAAATGCTTGTTCAACCAAAAATAACCCTACCATTTTCACTGCTTTCAGGGTCATTCTGACTGATAGCTAATTACATAAAATCTGTAATACTGTGAAACTGCGATATATTCTGAGATGGTTATCGTACTGTGAAAATCTCATACCTTGCAACCTTCAATGTGATGCAGATCTTACAGCCTTATTTTCACAGATTTAAGGGACTTTTCCAGATGAATACACTTTGTACCATGTCACACTACAGACAGTTGAGTGTTGATGCATCTTAAGAGGTTTTAGAGGAGATTTTGTCACCCTTTATTAAATTTTTTTTAGTTCTTAGATGATATTTGTTTGATGACAGTGAAGATGGGAGAAGAGATGACACACAGCATCCTCCTCACTGCCTTGTTTTGCCCTGATGTCGTACTGCTGGCTTCTTTCAGCAGGAAATCAACTGCAGAAGAGCATCAACTGGAGAGGAGATGCTCCAAATGATGGCAAAGTGCCACTAATTGCCTCTCAACGTGTCCTTTGTTTTGTTTCACCTCTCTCGCCACCGCTGCTTCTGTAGGACATGCTCTCTAAAACCGCAGAAGAGCTGCGTGCACATTATCACCCTTATGAATCATCATCCAAACCCTCAGAACTCCTCAAACGTAGAGGAGATGGTGGTGTATTTTTGTTGTGTGTAAAAAAAGAAGCTGATGAGGCTTCAGCTCCTCGTGTAGTTCACGCCTCATCTAACGACTACAACAACAACAAACAGATTTCCCTCCTTTAAAAAAAAAAAAAAAAAAGGATTCAGGCAAGAAAACTGTGTTAAGACCAAAATTTAGCCAATTATCTGACACCGATAAAAAGGCAAAATAAAGGCTAATTAGAAACAGATTGGGGCCAAATGTAACGAAGTGCAATTAGACAAAGAAATTCCTTATTGTGTGTGTGTGTGTGTAAGACAGAGCGGGAGAAAAGAGAGGCCTGTGACAAAAGAGAAGATTTAGGATCTTCTCTTACAATCAAATCAGTGTTTTTTTTAAGAGGGTTTATCTCAACATGCCGTCCAAGTGCTTTGAAACTCCCTTATTTTACTACTTCTTGAAATAACTGTTCCTGATTCAAGCTAATTGCTTCACTCGCCTCTAATTTAAACTTTCTTTCTTTTCTTTAGTAGTTTATTTATAAGGGACAAGTACAGAGAAACAAACAAAGCAAAAGCACCAAACCAACTAGGGTCTGATTTTTTTAAGTGTCCTCAGAGGAAACCTAATTTTATTTGATCAGTGATCAATTGGAGAAGCCTCTAATCTAAGAAGAAAAAAAAAAAACATGGCGTCAGGGCTGGAAATTAGCACCCGCCACCAGCCAAATGCTGGTAAAATATTCAAGTGGCTGCTACATGTGCTTCACTCGCCAGTTATCTATTGAGTGGCTGGTAGAATCCAGCAGCCACGGTAACAGGTGGACAAAAAAGTGAATTTCTAACCCTGAACAGGATACACGGGATAACTTGGTGTATGCCATAAATCTCTGAGGCACTGAGAATAAACCTCTCAAACTGTACTGTAGCACTGTAGTGTAACCCTTCTGTCTTCTCCAGTCCTTCTGGCTTGCTGGAAATTAGCGAGCCACAATTTCTTTTGTCCTATCTTCTTTAATTCATAGCAAGATTCAGGAACAGCTACATCCAGCTTCACTTTTAACTCAACTGCAGCACATGTTACTATAGTTCCTCTCCCTTGGTGTTAAGAGAACATAAAATAACAATTTAAAGGTACACATGAATATAAGTGCTCTTAGTAATAAGAGTAATTACTGTATGTAATAATTAAAGTTAATTCTGTATGTACAAAACAACAATGTGGAATTATTCCTGCTAAATATACTTCTTTCCACAGTATTCTGTAACAAGATAAATTAATAGATATATCCCCAAAATATAATGTGCACAGTAACTAGCAAGCGTTTTCCCATGTTTGCCTCATTAGTTATAGTTGGATGGGGTAAGAAAGTGGCAAAAAATGTTTGTCAGTCACATTGTCAATGTTACATGCTTGTGACTCTGTCTAAAATGTCAAATTTCATCATATAACGTGTTATTATCTGGTCCTAGCATATGAATGTGAGCTGTAAAAGTGAGTGTATTTGGCTCTTAACGGAGCCTTACAGTCTAGTGTTGTCAAAAATATTGATTTATCAGTACATATTGATTCTGAATATTTGAAATGGTTTCAATACTTATATTCCGCAGTACTGATACACCGGTTCTAGCTGCTCATTCTGCTGTTCTCTGATACTAACCAAGAAAAGTCATCATTGTCTCTGCCTTGTTGTATTTATCTTTTAATTATTAAAATTTTTTTTAATTGCATCCCCCCTCAACGTACATTTTGGTGTATCACAGTTACAAACTACTACAGTCTGTGTTCAGCCCTGCATCGTCGCTCACTACAGAGACTCGGAAGAAGTTTAAAATCACAGTGTAATTGATTTTAATTTGATGCATTTCCTCCTGAAGAGGGATGTTTGGACAGAATAGGAAAGGACCACTTCAAAACAAAGTAAATAAAGGTCACCACTAAATATTTTCTATATTCCAGGAGATAAAAGTACATTCTGGCCGTAAAAATATCAGATTGTTTGTCATTTTCTGATCTGTATCCTTCTATGGAAGTAGGTGCACATGTTTATTATCAGTTGTAGTGATCATTTTGCATTTCACTGTGACTTTAAGTGCATATTTGGGAAGGAAAAAGAAAACTTGAATGTTTTATCTCTTCCATGCCGATCAACCCCTCTAATTGACAGTGTGAGCTTATGCCAGCGGTTTAAAATGAGCCGGTATGAGGGAACATTCACACACACCCCATACTGTTACACAGCAGCACAAGCTTTACTGCAGTATTACTCTGGTTTGTATACAACAATAAGATTTGATGCATTTTGTGAAAATCTCAGCACCTTTTCCGTAATTACAGGTCGAATATTGATTATCTGTGTTACCTGGTGCACATTAGATCCTCTGTGAGAGGCCCAACACCCCCTCCCATCCCTTTAAAATCACCCCTTATGTAACACAGCATCATACCTTCACGTCATTGCTTGGCAGCGTCCATCGTCCGAGCCCACTCCTACTTCTTTTTGTGTTTTTTTTTTTTCAAATGTAGTTTTCATCCTCCATGCAGGCGTGTAATGGGATTCTTGTTACTTTCGGTTATCTAGCTTTATGAAGAATGTACGTCACTCATACAGCTAGATAACCAAAGATAACAGACAACCCCTCAGGCCTGCGAACACAGCTCTCTGCAAGCAACACACACACACAACCTCCGACACACCTGTAAGGACAAACAATGACAGGGAAAAATGCTTAAAGGACTAATTCACCAAAACAAAGCTGCTTAACTCCACACACTGCTTTGCACATATTCCAGAGGTGGAAATAATGACAACAATAGTCATAAATCTGGAGTGTTAATGCAGATGATTTATCATGTGGTGTTAAAAACGCCTCAGTGAAATGAGATGAAAAACAAGCATGACTAAAGATTCACAAGGGATACTGCTGGGAAAACACATTTTCCAAGCTATTAAGTGTCTTTTATATGACTGAAATGTGAATGGGCTCTTATAGGAATTCAAAACAAAGCATTACAGCCAACTATCCGGTGAACTAAAGACAACAACAATAAAGATCTTTATGAGGGGCATCAGAAGCTCGGGATGAAATAGCACTGAGGGGAATAATTTACACAAATAGTCCTGTAAAGAAAATATTACAGTGTGGCAGAATGAAAAGAGGAAATCCCTTGAAATTTGAACACATGAACTCATTTTACAATGGATATAAATACTCATAAAAGGTATATAAAGGTTTTCAGTCTATTTTAATGTCTAGTCTGGAATTATTTTAACAGTCAGATAAACCCTTAAACCATGTACTTAACATTTATAATTCTTTGCCATGTCTTCCTGCTTTTTTTTACATCTTGAAAATGCTATTTCCAGCATTATTTGCATATTATTAACATAAACAGTTTCCATCCTCATTATATTCCCTGCACATACTGTTTAAAAACAGTAAAAAGATATCTTCATATCTTTGCTGTGATATATAGCTCAGAAGGACATGTTTAAGTGACAGTGTCTTTACAAGTGACTCTTATCTTGCCAAAAAACTGATAGATTACAAAATGTATTTTACTAAAATGAAAAAAATGTATGCATTATTGTGGATAAGTTTATTTTCAATAATTTATTTTACATTATGAGGCAATATTTTTAGACCCTGCCGTATTTATTCCAGGTTTATTTAAAGTATAAAACGATATTTAAGTGACATTATTTGGAGTTAATTACGATCATCATTTTTTTTAGATATTTAAATTATGTGGAAAATATTGAAATATGTAGGCACCAACACAAAAACATCATCGTGTGCACATGTCTCCCTAAAATGGTATTTATATAATTTTTTTAAAAATCCTCATTTTTTTATGGCTTTTGGCGGTGAGAGTGGACTGACGTCACAGGCATCGCTGGCTTTCAATTAATGCAGCGAGGTGTGATGCCTAATTAACACACACACACACAAACACACACACACACACACACACACACACACACACACACACACACACACCATTATGGAGAGGATGGTCTTTCTTACAGCATCGTGAAAATAGGCCACTGCTGCCTCCATCTACAAATCATAAACACACATAAATCCTCTAAAAAAATCCGCTACAAAAATGTGGATAAATATATTATACCCTACATATCATTTCATGCTTTATATTTTCATTTATTCATTTATTTATTTATTTACACCTGCTTTCTAAAAGGACTCAGGGAGGGATGAAATAAAAGCAGCGGGCTTTGGATTTTTGCCAAAAAAAAAAGCAACATCCATTATGGAGATCACTTTGCTGTATTACGTCTGCAGGCCGTGACACACACGTTTTAACACGAGCTCACGACTTCAACCTTCACATTCACACCTACTGATGTCTGTAACTCCCACACAACCACCGTATTCTCCGTTTATGTGTGTTTTAGGACCATTTAGTTTTTAACATTTGTAAGCAACAGTCTTTGTTTTCATGCCAGTTGCACGTTATCTGTTAAGATGCGTCGTGCGATTACCATTACAGGTATAAATAAAGTTGTGCTGAATTGAATTAAATATTTTGGCTACAGAAATGTGTCCCATTTAAGCCTATGGATGTGTGTTTATAAATGCTAAATTTAGACTATTTTGCGCAGCTGCAAGTAGAGTAAGATGTCCGTTACATTGAATAAAATAACTGTCTCCTATCGTTTATTCTGCTATCCCTATATTTAATACAAAAAATATATTACATTTTATTATTAAAATTATTTATTATAATTTTTTTTGTATTGTTAGGATGTCTCTGTCAGGTGCTTATTTTAGCTTACCTAAATTAAAGGAAATATTAAACACCGAGCTGCTGACTGTAAATTAGCGGCTCAAATGAGACGACTTGTTCTAAATAGGGCTACTGTATGTTTAAACTGTACCTATATATTTTCTCTTTTAATTGATTTTTGATGCATTTCCTGGATGCAGAGAACACTATACCAGATAAAGCAGTGACAAAGCCACACAGAAAACGATAAAGAAAAAGATTAGTTAGGTCTAAACTGACTCTTGGTACCGCTGACCCTCCAGTCTCTGCAGGGAACACTGTAATGTCTCCACAGGTTCCCTTCAAGGTAACTTGGCAGTAATGCAGTGAAAAATGTTCTACTTTAATAGATTGTCAGGAGCATAAAAGGCTGCTGTAAATGCTGCAAAATCTGAGCGGAACAGTCGCGTCCACAAAAAGGATCCCGAAAGGATTTTAAAATGATTTCCAGGAGTAATCAATTAGTTCCACACAGCGTGCTGCTGCTGCTGCTGCTGCGTGGACTGTGTGTGTGTGTGTGTGTGTGTGTGTGTGTGTGTGTGTGTGTGTTAAAGACAGAGAGAGAAAGAAAGATGTTGTACTATATGGATTGTCCTAATTTTCTTGAAGTGCATTGAGAGCTCACGTGCAAAGTCGTCAGTGTTATGGACAAATATAAAGTGAGATCATTCATGCTCACCTGGAAGTTGGAGGAAGACTTCTTCATCATTTCTTGAGCTTTTGTGTTTAAGTTTCTGGCGAGAGAGAAGAAAGAAAGTATGACTTGGGGATATAGGGAGAAAGGTGCGCTAGAATGTCCCAGAAATACATTTCTGTATAACTCCCCTCCTCCTCTCTCTCTCTCTCTCTCTCTCTCTCTGTCTCTGGAAAATCCCTGGAAAACACCCTACGTGGGAAATCTGCCTACTAGGTCACAGATCGCCCCAAACTAGTCCAGTTTGTGTTGCTCAGCAGGGTCGCTTTGCACCTGCAGCTCCACTGACTCTGCAGCAGAGTGAGCCTCCAGAGATGCTGCTGCAGACTCACGGCGGTCCCACTTCACATTATGATATAGACCTGTGTCTTCTAACTTGGGATCCATTTCCATCCCTCATTCATGGCTGTTTGTACGTGAGTTTAACCAACACAGGGTGCCATATTTTACCTGGATTCACCTGTTCGGTGTAACTGCAGAGTCATGATTACTGCTCATGATAAAGCCCCGATTCATGTCTTCATTTTGGGGGTAGCACCCGGCTAATTTCGCCTTTGCGTCACCCGGCCTGCAGGATGCAGGAGTGAGTTATGCTGCTCAGGGAATCAGTGATGAAGCTAAATACATTAAGTCCATTGCACGTGTAAATCTATTGCAAACGAATTCTCTGCACATCAGGTTTATTGTACATAAAGTCCAACAATACATTAAATAAACTTCTCCAGGGCTCCCACTGTGTCAGCTGCAGCTTGGCGCAGCAACCATAAATACACTCACTGTACATTCAGCACTATAGAAAACATTATGTAATAATTATAACAGAAATAAAACCTATACACGCGTGAGAGGGAGGTCTTACTACCCACTCACAGAGATTAAGCAGGCCTTATGTAAGAGCTCTCCTATGCTGGCACTGTACTGTATAATCCCAGGCTGCAGCCGCACGCTGCTGGGTTCATGTACAATAATCACCTTTTGCTTTTTTACATGCGTCCCCGCTTCTGCTTAGCCTTTTCAGCGCGTAATCTGTTGACAGCAAATAGGCCAAACACAACACTGTGCTGTGAAAGGTTGCACCGCCCGAGGCCACTGTGACACCGCCACAGGCCGGTGTACAAACCCAGGCAACATTGTTAAATTACACTTCAGGAAAAATCTGCAATGGCTAAAGAAGCGGCAGGGTTTAGCATCTCTGCAATTTGTGAACTAAACTCGTGCAATGGTGCAACATGAACTTATGTAATGGTAATAACAACAGAGCAGCATATGGCTGATCCGGGGTCACTGAGAGGATTCAAATTCAACATTAAAGACGCTTAATGTTGCCAAAGCAGAACTTAAAGTTTAAAAAAACCCTCTCATTATTAGTGTGTTTTTTCTGGCTGGTGATCTCTCAAAGGTTTGTTCAAAATATAGATTAAGCAGGCAAAAGGATGCAGTTTCTTATTCATCAACACCCATAAAGATGTCTGAAAACTAATTAAAAGGCCTTGTGGGAGACAGGAGATCACCTGTGACCAAGGCCAACAAACTCAGTGTTTAAACTGCTGACTGGCTTCACACTCCCATGCTCAGATTTCAGTAAACTCCCTTGGACATGCACTGTAGTATCTAGTGCCAAACAAAAGTGGCTGCAGCCACAAGTGAAACTACACGTCTGTGCTGCCTCCATCCGATGATGTTCAGCCTTTATCTGAGATGCTGCCGCTGCGCACTGTTCACACAGACCTTAAACTGATCTGAACACACACCAAGCCTCACTGGAACAAAATGTAGATTTAGTGTGAAGCAGCTGGCCGGCCTGTAGATCCTCACTTATTTCACAACAGGGTTTAACACATAATACATTGTGTTGCAGCCTCCACGCGCCCGAGCTCGCCACATAAACCCTCCTGCAGCTTTAAACTCACACTCATGTGCCACAAAATCCCTCATAATACAAATCACGGTTCTTACTGTTTCCTCCTCGGATGCAGCAGGGTGGGTTGCACTGTTCTTGGATGAGCTCCTGGTAACCAGCGGTCCCTCCGGACGTGCGGCATGCTGGGAGCCAAATGAGCGCGTTCATGAGCGGCGTACTGAGCTTTGTGGCGACGGCGCATCGTGACGTCCCGCCGGCCCCGTCCATTTTTTTTAATCTAACGGGTTCTCTTGTTTCTCTCCGCGCACATCGTCACGCGGCTGTCCTCCACATCCTCAGCTCCCGTCCTCCCCTCACCAAACAGGGGAGTTGGGGCTGTCCGCCTGGATGGCTACATCTCCACCACCGTTTGTCTCCAAATGGTTTAACATCTCATTTGTCCTCAATCATATACGCCGTCCAAGGCCCACCCCCTCGTGAGTCAGTGAGGTAACACTGTTCCCACCCTCTGAGATTTTTGATATTATGCAAGACGGCCGGTGTAATTATAATAAGGACCTATGGCAGCGCCTCTCACGCCCCCCAACAGACGCATGCAGAAGTGCATGGTGGCTCCATCATTCATTCATCCACCAAACATCACTCTAATTCCTATAGGGAGATTCTGCATGACTTCATCATGTTATCCCTGCAATATCCCCACATATATCCAAATAATACGGACTTATAGAGAGTTGTAAACATGCCAGTGAAGATATGTTATAGAAATCATATTATCAGTGTCTATTTTAAGTCTTGTGTGCTCATTATAGCTAATGTTTTATCTCAGCATCATGAACATCACCACTTTGGACTATCTCCAATGTATATTAAAGTCTATAGTGTCTGCTGTCCTATCCTGAAACCCGTTAAAACTGATTGCAGGCCAGTGGTTTGTTCATGAATGCAGTGCATCCTGAGAACACAGACTTAAGATGGTTAGATGTGAAAAGTCATTTCTTTGTGTTTGGCTTCTCACCCAGAATTGACATATCTCAAACATGTCTCTGTCTGCAGCTGAAACTTGCGGAGACAGACTTGAGAGGCGCTCCGGCTTGGCTAATTATCATGATAATCACACCAGAAATCTTTTGAGTCAATGAAAGACGAATCCTCTCGAACGTTATTGTATAAGGCCTCAGTCTTGTCTGTGTGCATGCCCTAGATGGTGCTCATCATTTGCATTAGATAAAGTTAACTCAGACATGTTGATCCATCTAGAGTCTAGACTACATTAGTGTGTGGACATGCCTTCACACACAGGCCGCACTGTGGCATCCCCGTTTCCTCCACTCCCTGCAAAAACATACAATTCCTACATTTCAGAAGTACATATACCTTTTTGGTAGCACCTTTTGATAATAATAAGATGTGTTACAAAGGGTTTATAAGTTGTAGCCTAACTAATGGCTTTATTAATGGTTAGTTTTGTACCATTAATAAGAGCAAACTGTGGGTGATGAAAAATGCCTTTGACTGATTGTAGCTTGTTTCCTGCCAGTAAAAGATGTGCTCGGCCAAAATCCATTTACTTACTGCAACTTACTTTTACACTCTATACAAAAATGGTACAAACAGTACCCAAAGTGATTCTCTGGCCTGTTTTGGTGTTATATAGAACTCATCTTTGAAAGTGCTCTACAGCACTAATGGTGGTGTTGTCCAGAACTATAGGTGCACTATATTGATTTTAATATTTTTGAGCCTAGGGGGCCTTGACTGATGTCAGATAATACCATGAATGAGTCAATATGCTTATAAATGCCACTTTTACTTAAAATATGAATCATTATCAATCTTGTATTATAAAATATTGGTTTAAAGATTCATAGTCCTGTACTTAATGCTCACTGAGAAACACAACACCTTTTCAAAGCTGGAATATTTCCATGCGCAGCTACTGCTTTAACGTGTTATCCTCTGGAAATAGGCTGTTTCAATGTAGGCTAGTGTTTCTGTTCTTTCTCAAGTAAACTAAACTAGACTGCAAAACCAGTAGAGGACCTTTAAAAAACATATACAGAGGTTGAAAAGTTCTTTTTGTTGCAGCATTGCTGTATAGCACCCAACCCAGGCAGAAGAACTGCTTAGGAATCATCATTTTTCTGTGTAGGCTATATTAAGCATCTATTACCAACATTTATGCCATCATTATTACATTATTAGAGAGTGTTTGACAGCCTGGCATTGTAAAATGTGTTGTTATAATGGCACAAAACTGATAAGGAGTCAGTAAATGATTTATTAACCATTAATAAAGCTATTAGTCAGACAATATATAACCACTATATTAATGGTGGTTAATTAGTGGTAAAGTAAAGCCATTGTGATTCACTGATTGTGGCTCTAGCTATCAAAACTGCAAGTTAACAACACCGGACACAAATGAAACCCCACATCAGTCCTGTTTGTCAGGCTGCCAAAGGCCTGGTGGAGCTGAGAGATGCTCAGTAACCCGGGCAGAGCCGCCGGTACCGGACTGGCGGATATTAACGTACAGTGTGGCCGTTTTCCTTGTGCTGTATGCGTGGGAACCAGACACGTTTACTGGTCTGTGATGACATAACTCAAGTTCATTATCAACAGAGACCCTCCAACAACGCGTTCTCTGGGGAGCTACAGCGCACAGAGGCGCGCTCACATCAACACCGGCACGCGCATTGTTGCCAGGAGACCGTTGTGCCGAAAAACCAACCGGCAAGAAAACATAAACGTGGTTATAATTCTGAATAGTTTACAGTCCATAAAGTAGGCTAAATATTCTACTAGGCCTATTTGTGAGCTACACCTCAACACAGCCTTGTTCATAGGTTTAGGCCTACTTAATGATTTGACCTGCTGCCCGGGAGAGAACGGGACTGGCCGTCACACTCCTTAGGCTACTTTCATTTGAAACCATCAAAAAGTGTAACGTTAATAGTCTCCTTTTCAATGTTGATGAATGCCTAAAATGTCAGACAGGAATGGTGTGACCTCACTCTCCTGAAGCTTACTCCGTTCAAAAGATGGGGACTGACAAATAATCTACATTGTACACTTGTGAGAACCATCCCCATCATGGGGTTGGTTGTCCCTGTCTTTTTAATGGAGGGAAATTGAGCAATCTCAACAGTTAATTTAAAAAGTTTATTTTAATTGAAATGTTTTATTGAAATGGAACTACCTGACACATCTCCTGCATCAAGAGAACATAAACAGAAAAAATAATCACTAGGCCCATATGTAGGCTACATGTTCTATCCTTTAAAAAGAACAATACACGTGACAACTGACCCCGAAGAGATTGTGACAAGCATCCCCAACCTCAATGTTTTTGCTGGTGACAAAGCTAACAACCACATGTTGTAGCCCAGTTAACAAAGCAAAATATATCTATAGCTATCCTTTCATACTTTTCAATGATAATAATTGTTTTATTGTAACCTCATTGTGTTATAGCCTTGAAGAGAAACACAGAAACACTGAGTATTTACATTTAAACTTAATGTCAAGTGTCTTACTCCTGAAATGACTCTATAGGTAACCTTTGACCCCAGTTCAGAAAATATCAGTACCAACCTTTTTTTTTTTTTATCATGAGCCCTCAAAGGAGCGAGATCTAGTGAATGTGACCCATTCTGACTTACCTTAGAATTAGTTTGACCTGTATGGCCCCAAATCACAAGTTTGTCTAAGTGCTTTATAATTTATAATAGCACAGTTAGAATAGTACATAAGCTGAAAGACGTACAAAGAATTGATGCTAGTAACAGGATTTCAATAGGGTACTGAGGACCTGATTTAGCCCATAAAAATTTTTGGCCTATCATACACTCATAGGTCCATAGCTGCAGGAGGCCCATAGAAGTAAAATAGTTTTAATAATGTGGCTATGGGTTGTAGAAAAAACACCACAATGTAAAATACTGATCGTAAAAGTCTTAGGCCTACTTTAAAAATTATTCTCAATCAAAAGTGGGCTGCAGAAAAGTAGTGGTGAAATTCAAAAGTATGCTATCTTTGTTCAGAAAAAGGTGTCTCTGAGTGTTAGTGTCTAATGTAGGCTATGTTGGCAGCATTGATGGTTGTGATGTTAATAATTTAGATTAGGCTACTTCATATTGCTGGGTGGTTTAATCTAGACTATAACAACGCCATAATGTTATGTGTAAATCACGTTTTGTAAAATCAGTGAAGTAAAACCTACAATGTTGACCTCTGAGATGCAGAACTAGGCACATAGTGTAGCATACTATAGCCTGAATTACTACAATAAGACTATACCTCAAAGTTGTACTTCAGTACTTTGCATAGCCCTCCTACCAGCTGATAAAAGGCAGAATGGTTTCTCTTGATGGGAAGCACTAATACCAAAAGGTTACATTTATTGTAAGATAAAATAAAACTGAAAGTGGCTGATAAAACGAGTTATGTTGGCAACGACAGCAGCATCCAACTGAACTTTTTTTTCTGAGATAAAAGTAGCCTACGATTTTTTTCCACTTTACTTGGTTCGCACAAAGTCATAAAAAACAATAGCTTGTTGCCCTGATACTTATTGTAACGCGTTACACGGGCCGTGAGAAGCAGACAGTCTTTTGGCTGGTGGGTCACAGTCTGTCTCAGACCCTCCGACAGCAGTAAACCACCCTCCATTGTTTTACTGCTGCCTGCCAACCCAGACACCATGCAGGCTTCAGTGCGCACGGAGAGGCGCCGCGCATCGCGACAAAGCCAGCTTTTACGCACGTCGACGAGCAACATGTCAGTACAGTCGATACGCACAAACAACTCACCTGTTATTACAGTAAATATGAGCTGTAATGCCTTTGCCTGACCACAAGGATTCAGTGTATATTGGTGCCCATGCATGCATGCAGGGATCAGACCTGGCACCCTTTCACCCCCACGTCGCGCCAATATTCAAATTTGGATCCTCTGATTTGAATAGGAGTTTAATGAGACGCGGTGGTGTATAATAAATGAAAGTGGGGGTACTTCATGAGATTGAAGGCATGCAGCAGAGTTATTTCAGAAATGCTGCAGGAAATTAGAGGTTTGCATATTAAAACACTTTTTAAAAAAAAGCAGCCAAATAATAGTGACAGTTGCTTTGACCCCAGCTAAATGTCAAGAGTGTATAGGAGAATATATTTGCTGTTAAATCACAGTATATTTTTCTGGTGGATTTGATCCTACATGTTATCTGACAGCTGAAGCTCCTCAGAGGATTGCAGTGAGTCAACTGGTGGTCTTTGAAAAAGGACCATCAGCAAGTTCTCCGTCACTCTCAGGGGTCAGAGGACTCCTTGTTGTCAGGAGAGAATTTATATAATGTTCCTCTATGTTGTGCAGGACAGTCAAAGTGAACACAGATCTTTGCCATCATGAGAAACTGGAGAACTGGCACAAGAATTTGTAGTCAGATTTAATTATCTATTTATTTGAAAGTTTTTGCACTCAAGTCAAACTCTTGTATTTGTCCCTGCTTCGAGAAGATGGTCTATTGTGCAGTCTCATTTTACACTTAACACCACTGTGACATGGTGAACTTAGTGGCTGTCTCCCTGGTGTCCTGATTTAGGGAAGAGTGATGATTTACTTGACAAGCCCTGAAAGGAAAGCAAAGTGAGGTTTGTCCTTTTTTTGGCTTTATCAACGTGTGTTTGATAAAGCTTCAGTTAAACACCCTGAATGAGCCTTGAACACGAGCACCTCCTTGTTACTGCTCACATGAGGCCATATGCAGCATATTTTTTTAGTGTTTATTATTTTATCATAAAGGATCCTTGTTAAAAAATAATTAGCTATCCCTCTTGGGTTCCAAATATACCACAAATAGCTTACATTGAACATATTAAACTATTAGGCAAAATATAACTACAGACGAAATAATTCCCTGATGCAGTGATAAGGTCTTACTAAAGTCTGAAGTGTGTTTTAAAAGGCTTACACTCTGATTGTTTTACACATGCTCTCTACATTAACACTCTCTGTTGTGACCTGACCACTTCAGTTTTCTTGTTTTGTTTTAGAGGTGAACATTACTGTAAGCTTTTATGCTTTCTTATATGCATGCATGATGTTAACTGAAAGGAGAGCCCAAAATAAAGTCTCTCTGCTGTCACTTTATATTCCTGTAGCTGATACAAAAGTTGATCTTGATGCCCCACAGGTAAAATCAGGTACAAGACTAGATAGATGGATAGGTCCATTTTTTCCCCAGTTTAGTGTAGTTTAGATTAATGCCCTCCAAAAAGATTGAAAAAATTAGAATAAGAGTGTTTCTTGATTTCTAAAATAATTTTGATTCATTTTTATAGAAAAGTGAACCCTATTTGTTTTGTTTAGGTAATATGACATTTAAACTCCTTATAATATTTAATATCAACAAAATTAGGTTTTCTTGTGCTTTCCTTTGCTGCAGAAATGAGCCTAATTTTAAAAGTGTAAATTAAGGTTACACAGAAACAAAGCGGACAGACGGAGTGAGTGGAATTAAATGTCATAATGGGTCAATGTTCAACAGGCTTTTTGTTTTGAGCTTGTCACGAATGATAACTGTGGGCTGTGAGTTTCTGTGACTCGACTCTGAGACCAACAGGTTGACTTCAGGTACAACTTAACTGGAAAACTACGCAGCTGTTTACATAAATACAGAAACATTTAGGCTCGGATATGTCTGTGTGTAAATTAATTTAAAAATCCTGCTCTAAGATAAACACGTTTATGACAAATACTTTTTTCTGTATGCACACGTACCTCTAATGTTTAGCAGAGCCTGGAGGTTTTATTTCAGGTTTGTTTTTTTAAATTTCACACAGCGAAATAAACCGCACTGTCCTCTTTTTATTTTCTGCCTTTATGTTTTTATGCGCAACTGCATTTTCAACATCGACCTTTTGAAATTGAAAACTCAGATCCAGTTAAGAACACAACAAATCCTTTGTTCTGTTTCAAGACATTTTTCTCTAGTTTCACGTTTTTCTAAAATAACGCATTTCTGCATATATCGTCCATTATTTTGGATTTTATTTTGAATCCATTTGATTTCTCCTCCTTTCTTGAAGTCACAACAGAAAAAGGCCAAACCCTCATCAAATGAATTGCACCACCGTCAAAAAGGCTACATTCCCTTTTATTTTCTGTCTCACGACTGAAATCGATGATTAATTTACATTTTCAAACAGGAGTTGCTCACATTTTTATCTTTACAGTCTTGTAATTTTTGATTGCCCATTAATCATGAGTGTGTAATCGTTTCGGATACCATGCAGAGACATACATACACATGTCTATGCAGACATGCATAATCTGTTGATCTGTTGATCAGGTAGAAGCAGCTGATCAACAGATCATTTTATTAACTAGGATATTGGCTGAACAAATAAAAAAAAACTGGCACTGTATCAGATGTAAAGCAGCTGCAGTCTTTGAAAATATTTTGATTTTTGCAAACCAAAAACATCCGTTATTATGAAATCCTATCTCTTAAAAACATTAATATAAAAAAAGCATTATTCATGACAGCTTATCGATCACACATGAGGAACCTCAGTCTCGTATTTTCATTATCAGGGTACAGCGCAGGTCTTTTGAGAGGAGCAGCCGATTTAGATTTCTATGCATTTTTATTTTGTGGGGCTGGCCTCCACATAATGCACAGTACAGTGTGGTCTTTTTGCTGCTGTGGTCTTTAGGTAATTTCACCACTTCTGGTTATTTCTCAGCTGCAGTAATCAAACAGGTAAAAAGGTTTGAACCCCTAAAATCCTCTCCTACAGCATGTGGTGTGTTTGCAGTGTTTCCAGTAAAATCCAATGGTTTAATACGTTTTTTACAGAGTGAGCGCTTATACAAAGAAAATGTGATAAAGATATTTGGCCTCGTGATTGTACCATCGAGATGGCAATGCTGTTTTTGCAGCAGCTCGATGAGACCAGTTGAGGAAACCGACTCACAGCAGGATGCATGTTTCTCTGTGCTCGTGCTGCCATCATGAGGACATTTAGTGTATTACAGTCACACCACTGTGGATTGTTGAATCACAGCTATCTGCTGCCCCTTCTGGCCAAAAAGTGTACTGTCAGGGCTCCTGGACTAAATTATCTTCCCAACTGCTTTCATGCAAGCACCAATAATAACACAAATACTTCTCCCATCTCCTCTACAAATAGGGTCATTATGGGAATATGATATGGGCTGAGGAATAGTTTAAATTCTGTTATCACAAACAAACTACACAAAGTGGGGTTTGAAAGCTCTTTGTGAATTTGTTTTAATTAAGTAATAGCTGTTTTGTAAGCAAAAAGTAAATATAACACAGTGATTTAGACTTTAAGAAAGCTTTTCACTATTGTCATGGAACATAAATGAACAGTTAATTGAATTAATAGAATGGGAAAGAATTGACGAATCACTATGGGATAGTTCAGAGGGTATTTTTATTGCTTTACCTTGCCTTCAGACAGCCTGTTCCAATGCCATTAATGGCTTCACTTCCTCATCTGTGCTGTCTTCCAAGCTACCAGACTCCATTGACAAAAAAGTTATTTTGGCTCACTGAGCACAGCTGGTCTACCACCACCTCGATCAGTTATTGTGTGACTTTGGCTTTTAAAAGTGTCAGTTCAGATTCACCAAAGTCCCATAACAATGCAAACAAGCTAACTGATCGAGGCAGCTGTAGACCAGCAACTCCTGTGTTCTGCAAGGTAAAATTATTGTTTTTCTCAATGGAGTCTGGCTTTGAAGAGAGCGATCTAATGGCCTCAGTTCTCTGTCGGGAATCACTATCTGACAGAATGGTAAAGCGGTGAAAATATTCTTAATGTAGCCTACACTTAACTCATTAATTTTTCTTTAAATGGGACTTTCTTTGATAGCTGAAATACATTTTTTTCCACAGCAGTACATAGCTTAGCTTCCATGTTGGACTCCAGCCTGCTTCTCCAAACTGGGAGCGTGCAGACTGACATCTACTGTAGATGATACAGTGATTATGGATAAGTACCTCATAACACCACTTCAAGAGATCTGAATTATCCCTTCAAGTCAGGCAAGGTTGAACTGAAGAAATTATGTTTTTAACCTACTATTAGCATGGAAAATAACATCAAGGTGTAAAAATGACCTCCTTGTGTCTTCAACTGAATAAAGCATTAAAGGGACAGTTCACCGCAAAATCAAAAATACATGTTTTATCTGACCAGTAGTGGTGTTTATCATCTAGATTGTTTTGATGTGAGTTGCCAAAATAATCTAGTTCCAGTATAATGGAACTAGATGGCACTCTGTTTGTGGAGTTCAAAGTACCAAAAAAATACATTTGAAAAACTCAACAGCTATGTCTCTTTCATGTAGGAACTTTTTCTTTCTACTGAGCTACAGCCGCCAACTGTATCATCATGCAAAATTAAGCATACAGCTACAGCTAGCTCACCCAGCACCACTGGAGGAGGACCCATCCATCAGTTGATGCATGCTTCTCTGTGCGTTACACTTTTAGCACCACAAGCTGAGCACTGTCTAGTTCCAAAATATTTGAGAGAAGGCAGACATCTCTACGGCTCTGCAACTCACACCAAAAAAATATAGATTGATAAACAGCACCACAGGTAAGAGGAAAAATATGTTTTTGATTTTGGGGTGAGCTGTTCCTTTAAAGGAAAATGGTAGAATGATTTTGTTACTGGTTTTCTTGTCAGTAATCTTGTTTTATTTTTGTTTCATGTTATTTGGTCCATATTCAAATATTCTTGTGTGGACTGAGCAAAACACGACTGCTGCTTTATCTGTGAAATTACCAGCAGCTGAATTATGAGCTTTCTCTCTTTGTAGGTCTGCATGTTTATGGGCACATTTATCAGTGAAAATACATTTATGAAAAACACAAACTCCCTGCAGTAATAGAGTGAAGGCAGACTGAGGGAGAAGAATAGAAGTCGAGAATAGGAAAAGCTACGCAGGCACAAAGAGGAAATTTAAAATGTATAGGATACTGCGTTGTGTCATGCTGCCTCCCTCAGATTACTTTGGTCAAATTACTTTTTATTGTTTCTCAAACCAGTTTCTTTAGAGGTAAAAATGGTCACAACATGGTCACAAGTGGCAATACTGCTACGCACAAGTAGCTAAAATATCTTGCATATAAGATTTTCAAAACTACAGCAAAATGTTCTAAAGAGTATTAAAGTATCTACTTGTTTGGGCAGAGTGGTCCTTTTCAGAAAGTGATATATGTATCACATTATTAGTATCTGTTTATACATTCTCTGTGTGTGTGTAACGTGGAGGGGGCTACAACTAGGCCTACATTTTATTGTGCAATCCTGTATTGTAAGATGACAATAATAAATCCTTTAATCATTATTACTGATGCTAAAACAGGTAAGCAGCATTTTCATGTTACAGCTTTTATTTTATGATGCCCACGCTACTGGAAATTACATACAGTAGAGCCAACAGCAAGTAGGTTGTTAATAGTGATGGTCATCATCACCAGAAACTTTCAGCTCTGATTTGCAGGTGTCTGGGTCACATTCAGGTCATTGATTAACACGTGTTTGTGGGTTGGGTGGGTCCCATTGGCTCTCATAATAATTTCAAAAAAACCCTGACACACATTACTAGTAAGTAAGATTCATCCTCTTGGGACCATGAATGTCTGTACAAGTGGTATAAAAACAGACACAAAACAAGCATTGCTATGAAATGGTTATGCCCTAATTAGACTGACCAGGGTGCCATTAAAATTTGACAAAACTGCTACTAGTTTTTCCAAAGCTTTCAACCATATCATGACACAGTCTTCATCAGTAGCTGGGGTTTGCTCAGTTGTAATTGAGATGAATCTGTCAGCATGCAAGCTCAATGATGATTATGAGTTAATCCAGAAACCTGGAAAAAATCCAGTAATGTAGGTAGTAGCTAATTAGTTTTGGCTTTGTTTTTGTCAAAGGGTTTTGTGTAACTCACTTATGGCAATTAGTTGTGTAGCAGTAAAACATAGAAACGCCATGAACATAAACAAACATACAAATATAAATTAGTGCAAAATGTCAATACAAAAGTTAACTATTTCAAAATAAGCTCAATTATATATGCTCATATCACCTTTGAATGAACTTTCATGCTTAACTTATTATTGGTTTTTTTTTTCATGGTATGAGAAGTTGTCACATTTTGGCATGGTACTTTATTCAGTATAACTTGTTGATTTATTTTATCTTGGGAAGATATCAAATCAAGACTGACCTATTTTTCACTACAGTAATATGGATCTCAAAAGTAGCCCACTACTACTAGAAAACACACTCATGAGTGATAAGAGTGACTATTCTCCATTGTAAAATGAGATCATAAAAGAGGAACATGATGGCAGAGTGCAGTGCATGTGGGAGGCAGTGTGGAGTGTGCGTGGGCTGCAGAGTGGGGTAGACCTGCATGGAGAGCACTTTGGCTTGTTTTTGTCATTACCACAGTGACTGTAAAGCACATTACCAAGCATGCAGATGGGAAGTGATGACCCCTCACTACTGAGGATGGAAACACATTTGTCGGACTTGCTTGTTGTGCTCAGGGTGCACATGTGAACACGATGACTGTTTAATCACGGATGGTGGCTGCATAACTCCAAACCTGGAATATTTGCTGGAAACTGGTGGAATTATAACAAGAGATTTGATCTAGGTTTGTGCCAAATGACAATATAGATTGGCTATATACTGCGGGACAATATTCATTTGTCAAACATTGGAGATTGTGCCATACTGTTGCAGCTTTCTCTTTTGTGTCTCTGGGAGAGAAAGTTGTACTATGTGGTGATGCACCTTGACCTCACATCTATCTATCTATCTATCTATCCATCTATCCATCTATCCATCTATCCATCAAAATTGTCATGGGTCTATATATCCATGGACAAAAGACTTGTGCTTATGATGACATGAGATGTAGCTTAGTTGTTAGGTTAGCTAGCTCACTGGTGCTAGGTAAGCTAGCAGTAGATGCACCCTTCCTTCTTAGTGGTGATACGGCTCGAGGAACGTGACATAGACCTCAAGGTTTCGACTAGACCTCCAAATTCTCCAGATTCCAATCCAATTGAGCGTCCGTGGAACGTGCCGGTACCCTAGAAGTCCTGTGCCCATGCCTCCACAGGCCAGAGCCAAGTCCTATTCACTGTTGGGCCTCAGATTTGTTGACGCAAGGACACAAGACCCCTTGGGTTGTCATGTGGTGTCTGACACCGGGGCATGGGCGGCAGGCCTGTGGGTTCCGAGGTAAGGTATTGGCACGTCCCACCAATGCTCGAACGCATTGGGATTTGGGGACTTGGGAGGCTAGGTCAACACCTTAAGCCCTTTGTCACTTTCTACAGGCCATTTCTGGGTGAGCTTTTGAGTGAGTGCCATTGATATGATGGGCTGTACTTGGTCTGCAATTGTGTTTGGGTAGGTGGTGTGTGTCAAGTGGTATCCACATGAATACCAGAACCCAAGGTTTCTCAGTGGAACATTGCATTGTAACAAGATGATCAAGGTTATTCATTTAACCTGTCAGTGGTTTTAATGTTTTGGCTGATCGATGCTGTTATTGGTGGTGTTGTTGTCACGTTGCATAATTGTATTGTGAGGTGTTCTCTGTCTATGCCTAGTGGGCTACTATACATCCTGTCTGTATATGCCCCTTATATTGAACTGATGCTTAGTAACAGTAGCAGGCTATTGACAACTAGAAGCAGTTGTACAGGATCGTCGCCCTTACATTTTTATTGAGAATGCTGTTACGATTTGAAAAAAAAAAAGTCAACAGAATCATCAAACAAGCTTTTCACCCATGTAGCACATCGCTTAACAAAATCTCTTTTCAGATGAGCTTCTATCAACTCCTTACAGTTTACTCTCTCTCTTGTAAAGAGAGTTTCCAGAATGGAAATAAGTCTTGTACACTATTGAGTCATCCTTGACATTTTGTAGCTGTGTGTGATTCAGACGTCTGTCTGTACAGCTTCACCGCTCACAGTTAACAGCTTCTGCAATTTGGGGTTCGATGTTTAACTCAAGGACACTTCAACAGCACTGGCTCAAGGATCAAACCACCAACCTTGCAATTAACCCGCTCTATCAACTTATCTACAGTCGCCACACTAAATAGTTCAAGCTATTTAGACCTTTCTTCAGCTGGTGTTGAACATTTAACAGATGCCCACTCTGTTCTTTTGAGGAGCCTGAGGCCAATTCTTTCTGGAGTTTCTTCAGCTGAACTTTTCCTTCCTTTGCTGCCTGATCTCTCTGCCCTCTGCACCCTGCATTTTATATCTTATGTCTGCCCCTGGACACATGATGCTGCAGTATTTGAGTTTATACTTACCAATGGATTTCATTCAAATGACTTCTTTAACCTTTAAAAACTTCCAAGTCATTACAGGGTTGTTGCAATCCTTTGCTGCTTGTCTTTGGGGGCATTTAGGTCCCTTTACATGGTTTCTTTACTGCATCCACAAGAGCAGACCTGGTTCTTCTTATCCTCTGCTGCTTCACTATTCTATTTGACTGTCCTCCTGGTCCATAGTGGTGCCCATGCCTGTGCTGGGTGTCCATGACTCATCTTTATGCCTATTTGTAGCTTGTGGGTTTGAATCCAACAAATCAAGCCAGCCTTTGATACTGTGTTTCTAATCCAAGATGTCCCTTATGAGGCATTTTTCCAAGATGTCATGTGTTTTATCTCTGTCAGCCACTCTATTCCCAGTGGTCCACAGCACTGGGTCTGATACAGCATTTGTTTTTAAACTAGGACACAAGTCTGCCTAGAAACCTAGAGGAATGAAGAATAATGCGGGCAGCATGTTACTAGAGATGCAATGTTTTTTTAAAGCATTTTCTTTTCTTTTTTTAACTCCCTGGAGAGTCAGTGCACATCAGAGATCACTATTATCTCAGTTACAGGATGAGCTGTGCCCACTGGTTTCCCATTGGTAGCATATATCTGAGTCGACTGTCATGACTTGGTTATTTTAGCTTCAAAATTTGCATAAGAGCTCCCACTGAACTCTCCACAACTCCTCTCTGTGCATAGTTTATGCTCTTTGTAACCTCTGAATTCCCAAATGTGGAAATAGTTTAATATTTTTGGCAATACACTTTGCGTTCTTGCAGAGAAATAGATAAGAAGAGTCAGTCAGTCTGAGCACATATGTCCTCGTAAAAAACACATTTTAGTTTTTGTAGAGATTTTAAAAACAAGTTACATTATGCCAATTAGTGAGCTTTAGATGTGGCAGTAGACAGATTACTACCGGCTGGCTCTATAGCTTTATATTTAACGTGCAAACATGATAGCTTTATATTTAGCGTGCAAACATGACAGTGGTATCAATCTTTTCATCCAACTAGTATTTTTACAAAATATATAACTGATCTGCTAAGCACAGTGCAGGTAGCAGAAACAGATCATGGCAGCTTCATTGTGCACCCAGAGACCAACCAGAACTCCTGTTGTGGAATAAAACTACCTCTCAGGGCTCCAACATTTCTGTTAAATCATAAAGTTTCTTAGGAAATACATCACAATGTGTCAGTGTTTTCAAATGCAGTAAACCTTTTCACATTTTTTAAAAAAGGTCTGGGGAGCAACAGTATTACCTTGTTTAGTATACTGGATTTCATTTCCACACATCAAAAAAACCCTTCAAAGTGCCTGTCAGTGTTTTTTTCATTGATAAGAATGAGATACTGCTGCCAGCAAGCTAACAAGCGAGAGTCACTCACTGCCTGCTGAACCCATTTGAATGAAATTGGCCATGACAATAAGATGTTATTTGGCTGACAAGGACAACAGACAATTTCAATATTATATCACTAACTGCTCTTTAATTATGATCAAAACAACACATGGAAATGCTCTGTAGTGAAGGATACAGTTACAAACCTACAGTAAAACAGAAATAAACTTAAACCTATAGTTAATATATATACAGGTAAGAGCTTGACAGCAAACTACAGTGTCTGTGGACAAGTGAGGTTGTTGTATATAGCTTTGGTTGTGTTACAGTTAGTGCAGCTGTCCTGGGGCCCCCTGAGTGCCACAGTTTGACAATTAATTTGTGGTAATTTGATTTATTTGGCTTTTTTGGGAAGTATAGACTAGTGCAGCAATGAATCCTAAAACCCAGAAAAGAGTTAGCATTTTAGCACTCCTGGTTCTCTCGTCTTGAAGTCAGTGGGTATTTTGAATGGGTTTTTGGATAATTGCCTGAAATAAGGTATGAGGTTAACACAAGCTTAAGTTTTTTTCCACAACATAAAATATGTCAGTAAATATACCACTTGTGGACTTTGAAGCTTTTATGTGTCATATAAAAGGCGGTTGCTAACAAGTGGTTAAATCAGACAACAGCTCATCATCATGCCGAACATGACTTTACAGCATTGTTGTTGTGGCGATGTTAAGTCATGTGACTGTAGGGTAGTTCTTTATAGCCTTACATTAGCTTTTTACATCTCTGGCGATTGCATTTAGGCTTAAAAAAGTCATGAAAGTGGTGTAAATTTGTTTAGATTAACTTGCTGAACGATACATGTAAGTACCATAAAGTTTTGTTTGCTCAAGTTATTATCAAAAATCCAATGGTTTGTCCAGTTTTCCAATTGTCCAATCCAATTTTTGTCGAGGGAACCACTGCGATGCTAACTTCTATATTGGCCTACAAATTAATGTCATTTCTGCACCCCTCCATGGCATGACATAGTGAGGGCCTGCGAGATGGATGCTGCATTTGTGGAAATCGAATTCATATACTTTCAATATATCAGTTGATATTATACTTATGTGGTGCGTATTCCAAATAAATTTGTGTGTAATCAAAATTATTTTAATTTGGGAAGAAGATAGAGGCACCTGTAGGTCATTTTGCCCCAGGGCCCTCTAGCATGTTAATTCGGTCTGTATTGGATTATAAATGAGTCTGCAGAGAGGTGGTTTTATGTGAGATTTTATCTGTTCAGTAGGCTTAAATAGTCAGAGTATACTTACATATGATGATATAAAGATATCATGTATGTGTTGCACTATATTATATAAAGTACAGTGTATGTATTACAATGTATTTCACACATATTTTAGACCTCATGTCTGATCTAACTGTCCCCATATTTACTCTTCATGGGAACATTTTCACAAGACGAGCAGTTGGAATAAATCATTCCAGCAGGCCATTGTGTGATGCCATAATGTCTGATGGCATGATGAAAGAAGGTCTGGGAGAACAATTTCAGACGATTAACGCCTCACAACACTCAACATTTCTCTCCATAACAACCCTAACAGGCCTTAGCGGGCGGTTATTCGCCGCTTTACAGGGCTGTGGTGGTTACAGACGTGAAAAACAAATGGCCTAGCGGGCTCTCTTATGGAAAGCAGGCAGGGCACAGTGGGGCTACAGTGACATTTTCCCCACATGCAAAATCATGCAAAAGGTAAATACTGAAGCGGAGGGATACAAACACTATTGCAGAACATGGCCGTCACCTCCGTCATGTCCTCTCGCAAGGACCTGCCCACTTTTGCGACACTGCGCTCTGATTGGACGAGCGGCTCGCACGTCAGCTTCTTATTGGATTTCCAACGGGTCAATCACGGGCTAATGTCAATGACGTCTGTCGTACACTGGGTACGGTGTATCGCCTGGGTGGACAGTATAGTTACTTCAACATTAAATGGAATAAAATGCCGCGGATTCATGTAAATAAAGACGTCGCTTTAGCGTAATTAATTAACTGTTCTTAATTAAGACGTTAAGACGTCCGGAGCGCGCGACGGCAGGCCCATTTTCGGCTTTTTATCAGCAATATTTCAGGGTAAGTGGAGTGATACATTTCCTTCCTGCGTCTTTTCTCCTCGCTCAGGAGCAGACCTGCTTGCTTTATGATTTAAATATAGCAAAGTATATAGGCAACACTGTGCTGATTTATTTTACACAGAGGAATGGTGTTAATTTGAATACAAAATGTCCGTAATGTGATTGAAAGTAGTGCGTGCTACAGCTCGCACAGTCGAGTTATATGGAGAGTGTCAGGAAGGTAATGGCTGTCGGTCGACTCGTAACTTGAAAATTGTGAAATGGCCTGTTTAGAGTAGCTCGTCCTTGGCTCTTTTAATCAAACCCGGTTGTGGCGTCTTGACTAGGGGTATTTGGTCTGCTCAAAATCAGGACACACGGTTTGATAGCAGTATTAGCTCCCAACCTGTCAAATTAGACCCTGTAGGATACCTGCTGTCTGCCGTCAGTGGGCCTACTCAGTCTCCAGACTCCATCTGTCATGTTTGTAGGATACAGCTCTGAGTCCTGCTCCCGCTTTGATTAAAATCATTTAAACCTCGTGTGGACTCCACATACAAGATCTAACATGGTCAGTAGTTTAATGACGTTAAGGACAAAACAAACATATAAGAGACCCATTGTTCAAAGCTAGTCATCCAGCTGCTTTCCCCCAGCCTTACTCTTGACAAGAGCCTCCAGAAAAATAATAATATTTTCATGCACTGGTTTGAATTTGTGTGTGTAGTGACATGGTGAGATTTTGTGCAGAATACACGCCAGTATTTCCAGATGCCAAGGGGCAATGCTGATGGCAGGCGAAGGGCATTTTCATGGCTTTATTTACTGTATTGTTAAACATATACCATGCGAGCAACCTTAGTCAAATTAGGGCACCGATTGTGGTTTAACATGGGGCTGTGTGCATTCAGTGCAGTGGAAATCAGCAGCCATGATTTTCTGTGCCATCCCAGGGTAGATACCAAAGCTGTTGGGCAAGAAGTAGGCCAGTTTGACAGAGTGATACCGCCACTGTGTGTGCCATCCCTGCAGATGGATTCATATCAACATCTGAAGGTAGCACTGTCCCAGTGATTAAGAGCAGCGATGACACATTTCAGCAATCAGCTCTGTACCAGTAGCATGTTTTTTGTAATAAGTGGTTTGGATTTGCTGCTGGATCTGTATTCTTACGAGTCAAAGCCAAGTTCTCCATGTCCCAAAGATTCCTGTCTCTCTACTTGCCTCAAAGCAGGATCAACAACTTGGCTGGCCAGAAATCCTCGCTACAGTTTCATCAACAGAAGTATTTTATTAAAATGCTTGAAATAACAGTGTTGTTGAAACTTGCAGTTCCTATGGGCAGGACATTGAGCTGACAAAGCTGGGAGTGGTTGCCAAGATGAACAGAATTAAATCAACCGAGGGTTTCTCAAAGTCCACAACAGCAGTTCCTTAAGACTACATTCAGATCTTGAATTGGTTCGTCTGGGGTATGGGAGTTTGAATTTTTGTTTCTAGAGTAAAATAAAGCCAGACACCAAGCGGCAATGCATAGACAGCAAATCAAACAATTGATGATATTTGTTGATTTAACACAGATGTCTATTATAGAATACAACCATTCAATTTATTTTGAAACTGAAGTAAAGACAGTCAGAGAGGAGAGACCAGAAAAGAGGAGATTTTCTAAAATGACTGAAATAGACTTAAAAGTATTAACTGAAAGCAAACACTTAAAATGTACAGTTTGCAGTTAATGCAGTTGCAACATCTTTTATTCCACATGTCAGCCCTCTGAGTTGGTTGAAATACTTCTCGAAGTGTCCAAAAAGTTGTAATTTATTTCCCAACTTCTCAAAGTTTTACCAGGGTGATAATATTTACTTTCCTCGTTTCTCCTTTTGAGTCTGTCAAGTGGAAGAGGTACAATAAGACCTCTGGGCTTTCATTTGATTTGTCTTCTAATGGTAATTTTATAGCAAGGCATGAGGGAAAATAGTCCAAATGCTAAAGAGTTAAATGAGACATGAAAAATATGTTATTAAAATTGTTTAATTGGTAAGGTATTATGTTTTGAGGTAATGTTTTTTGTGCAGTCAACTTGTCTAATATTGTTTATTCTGTGGTGGTCACAACAGCTTGTTATCAGAGTGAGACTTATTACACAACTCCAACATGACACTTTTAGACACAACATTCAAGAAAATGATCAGCATGGTAATTGACAATGAAAACAAAAGTTAGGTTCAGCTCTCTAACGCTCATAGATGGCATTTATGGATCTTTCATCATGTTTCCTTTTATTGTCAGATGAAAGGTTGATGCAAAGTCAGAAGACTACGTTAGTGCACGTCAACGCTGTCCATCTTTGGGGAGTGGAGATTGAGCCATTAAGGCTGTTCTAAACCCCTGTCAGAGCCATGGATGGGCAAACCCCACTGCACGTCACGTTTGAGGCTCCGACCATTTATCTCAGGGCTTTGGCACATTTCATTGGCTAGTGCATAATCCACTAAAGGTCACAGCCACTAATTACACTCCTCCAAAACAGACAGATGCCTACTCTGAGCTTGATTGCGCTCTCCTTCATCAGAAGAATATTCATGGGTTGCATAACCATCACTTGGATGATTCAAATAACGTGCGTGGCTCACTTTACTAGAGTGTCCAAATGCATGCATGATGAGGCCAACCTGGTCCAGTCAAAAGTTATTAATTTACCACTATTATACACTTATCTCTAGTGTCATTAGATCGACTTGTGAAGTGTCTTTTCTGCTTCTTTGGGTTCCCGTATGTCACACAGCGAGTACGGTTTGGCTGGATGCAGGGCTCAGTTTTAGCCAAGCGGCGACCTCATTATCTTGGCGTCCAATCAGTCCTCCGGCCAGCTCCTAATTGACCCATCAGCGCCTTAAGGGGGAAGAGGAGGGATGAACGTGTCAATTACAGTAATGAGAGGGCAGCCATGCAGAGGGCAGTCAGGGAGAGGGAGGCTAGACAGAAACCTTGCAGTGTAGCCCCATTCTGGTCAATTCACAACTAATCAAAGGTAATATTGGAGCTTGACAATGGCAAAGTTACCCTCTCACAGTGGGATATTCCTACATGTTTTTTTGTTTAGATTTGGTGCCTTACAGTTGCAGCTAATGAATGATCTATGGTGATGCCCAGTGCTGCTGTGATTACAGATATAGTATAATGTATGAAACCACACCATACATGAATCTGCCTTTTGAAGTATTGTTAGTTTTGCAGCCTGTCCAATTTAATTGCCAGTCTGTATGTTGTTTGATAATGGACATCATTAAGAGGCTTTAACCACTTTCAAAGTCTTGTATCTTCGCTGCCATTACACAAAAGATTTGTATAAACATCTTGTAGCATTTGCTGTCTTCAACATAAATGTACTTTTCTGACACTATAATGTTATATTCAATAAACTGACTAAGTAGATCCTTCTACAGCAGTTTTTCCCAGCTGAACATCCTTGCATTTAGAGGGTGCGTACATGTTTTGAGCTAGTAGAGGCTATTATAAACTAAGGTGGCACCTAACGATTATTGTTTACTGATTAACAATTCTTAATCTATATTTAATCTATCAACTCATTTATTAATTCTTGTAAAGATGTTTTTTTCATTACTTGACTAATACAATGACAATTTACCCTCAAATAAATATAAAAAAAATATTTATTTAGTCACCTCCCCCTAAAAACAATGATAATGGCAATATTTTATACAAATGTGTCTAATTTCCACGTCTCTGCTGTATAATAATAATGATAATAATAATAATAATAATAACAATAATAATAGATCCTATTTTGTTAGATTCCTGACGAGAGAAATCCAGGACAGCAAATTCAAAAGGATTGCTGTGACACATAGATATATTTTATCACTGGCAGCCATTTCCCTGAACTGGAGAATTTGTATTTTTACTGAAGTACTTGACTTAAAACAGTCTATCACTGGAGTAATATGCAGTCAAGATAATTAGTGACAATTGTATTTTTGCATCAGTGTGGAGCAAGGGAAATTACTGAAACAATTTACAGTCTGTAGCAACGGTCTGTAAGTTAGTTTAAGCCATTTTCTTACTCGTGTATGGCCATAAAGGAAAACAGAAAATATAAAATGGCCGAATTACTTTTAGCATGGGCATGATAAAGAAACACTTAGAAAATCAATTTTGAGTGACTACTGCTAA
Organism: Epinephelus moara; assembly: GCF_006386435.1. NCBI lineage: Eukaryota > Metazoa > Chordata > Actinopteri > Perciformes > Serranidae > Epinephelus > Epinephelus moara. The sequence continues at coordinate 21,543,900 of NC_065527.1, forward strand.
TATAAACATGTTCCTCAAGTTCATAATCTTAATATACCATTCTTGGCAAAAAGTAAACAGGACGGTGCTGTCCTGCCGCTGTCTTGGCAAAGCGCACTGGGATGCTTTCACTTCAAGTGTCTATGCACAGCAGTTGCAAATCGACGTATTTTCATTATTGATGATGTCAATATTTCACTTCAGCCCGACTGTACACTGCTCAAACAATTAGTCGATAGGCAAAAAATGGTTTAAGTTATTTATCAAGCAAGAATACCAAAGATTCACTTTTCAGTAGTCATGATTTGCAGCTTTTCTCGCAGTTTATTGTGTATCTTATGGGTTTTTCACTGTTGGTTAGACAAAAACAAGATGAAACAAGACACATTAGGCTCTGGGACATTGTGACGGACATTCGTCACTTTTTTTGTGACTTTATATAGATTAAAATGCATTGGTCAATAAAATGTAAAAAAAAAATAACTAAAAAATGCCAGTGTCGACTTTGCGGGGGTCAGAGTGCCCAGTGTAGTTGCACAAAAAGCCCTTAACCCAAAGTAATACAGTTTACTAATATACAGTGTGACAAAGAGAGGTGAGCATATCCTTCCATGTGAAAAGCTGGAATCCAAAAATGTGTTTCACCTTTCACTATTTTTGCTTAAAAATATCTGATATTTGACCAATTTACTGACTAATCAGTCCAGCTGTAGTTGCAGAACTGATAGTCACAATGACCAGCAACGATCCAGCTACAATAAGCTGACTTCACAGGAAATGCCCTTTTAACCAACCTGAGTCAGTTGTAACGCCTTAGCACCAAATGTTGTGTAAAGTCTGGAAATACATCAACATTTTCTCTCCTGATACTGTTACTGGTTGCTAAATAGAAATCATTGGAGTCATTTTTATGTAGGGTAACTTGAGGCCAGGAAATGCTATGGCCACTGAATGAAAAGTGATAGTGAAAACACTGAATTTTTATAATGATATAAACTAAAAAAACTGTATTTATGGTGGATGGTCACCTCATGGCTGACACCTGATCTACTTAATCAGGTCAGTATTTGTACTGATACTGATCGGGCATATCAAATTGGTGTGACCCCCCTAAAAAAACTAGTTAGCAGGCAGACAGAAGTCAAAATGGATTGCTAAAAATAAATACGGGTGATACAGAGGGCTGAAGTTTCATAAACTGCTGTTGACGTAATGCATGGCACTGATAAATGACACTGAGATTTTCAGAGTTGAATCTAATGTGCTGGATTTTATTACAACTTCTGATTAATTCTCAAGCTGGACACTCTGAAGTGTTGAAGTGTGGCTTGTGGAGGCCCCATGTGCACTCCACTGGCGTTTTCCAATTTTTTCCGTCTGGCCTAACAACAGTCCCTCAGGACAGCACGGACATGGAGGGTCAAGACTGGAGGGAAAACTTAACACGACTGGGCTGAGGCTGTGTAGGAAGGAGAATGGATTTCTTTTAGGGGAGCTAATGTATTTAAGAAATGTAAAAGTCTTGTTTTGTTTCCAGTTTTCGCCTCAGCAGTGTTGTCTCATTTTCACCTCCAGAGATATGGTCACACATCAAACCAGTTCATATCCCTCTTCCATGATGCAGTATATTAAACACACACACACACACACACACACACACACACACACACACACACACACACACACACACCCGACATTAATGTCAAGTATGAAGTTAAATAAAATGATGCCTAATTTAAAGATAGTAATGGAGCTGCATTCAAAATCATAGTGGAAACAAACCTCTAACATTGAAGAAGTTGAAACCAGTTCATATGTGGCATCTCTGCATGAACAAATAAAAAAAAATCATCAATCAATTATATAAAAAAATGCTGCCAATTATCTTTCTGTCGATCTTCTAAATAATTGCAGATTAATCGACCATTCTTTTCAGCACCAGAGTGTTTGATTAAGTGCACCAGAGCAGCCCTCCTAAATGCAAAGCATCAGCATCACACCTGAACAAGTTTAATTGTTTAAGCTAGAGTTGTGATTATGAACTGTGCAGTGCTACTGTAAACTTAAATCACAGCTATTGATTATATTTTATATATTAATCAGAATAACTCCATCTAAATGGTGCCACTAAGCCTGTTACCCCGGCAGGAATATCACTTCGGAAACCATTAATCATTAGATTGAGGAAGTGTGTAACATGACAGTCACCAGTTTCCTTTGTAACTCATGCAGAGGTGGCAGAGCTCTCAAGGCTTTTCCTATTCATCATCTGTACATTTTTTCATCTCATATTCATAACTCTCAGCCCTTCATATCAAGGAGGATTTCAAAGTATGTCCAAAATAAAGATCACCAAACAGTGACTCAGTCAGCACACAAAGCCAACTGACAGTACAGCTACAAAGACGTGTGAAGCCCTTATCGTTGATAATATTCCACATAATGACGACGTGCAACTTTTGAACTGCTCTGGGTGAAGCTGACAATAAAACCTTAAGTTTCATATTGTGTCTTAATTTCTTTCGTGTGTAAATATGATCTAAAACACTTGAGCCTTGACTTTTGCAAGCTCTTAAGCTGCCCATACTGAATTCAGTTCACTGAAAGCTTTTATAATGTAGCCCTGCTCTGAGTTTCCTTCAAAAGGAAAGTAGCGTTGCTTGTTTCAGTGTGATCACTGAACTGCTCTGACTGTTTTCTTGTACCTTCTGATGACTCACAGGTTTAAGTATTAGCATTAATAATGTGTTAATCTACTCAATCAATTAATCATTTAGTCAAACGTTAATCATGAATTTCCAAAGTGATGTCTTCGCATGATTTTTGTGGCTGTAGATTGTTATGTGGTTATAAGTCATCAGGTATAGTCACATAAATAGAGTCACATAAATATAACTAGGTTGGCAAAGGTGGAATTGTGCATTCTTGGCTTTTTTTAGTATGAAATAGTGTACATATATATGTATATAGCATGTGACGATATGAATCATACTGCAATCATTAAACCTTACATTTGATTGAGAAAATATATAATTTTTTTGCATCACCGATACAACACACGTTTTTTAGTGATCATTTTTTGAGGTCGGTGCATACACAGCCTGTTTTTGCAGAGTCTGCCATTCATTGTTAGTCGTTCAGCAGTCTCTGTTGGTGCTGTTTGACACGATATTCACCATTATTCCATTCCCTTGTAGGAAATTTATAGGATGATATATAACAAGGAATTTTTAAACTGTTTAACACTCAAGTTTGTTGTTGGACATGAGTTAGTAATCCACTAGGTAGAATGTAGGTGATGGTAGGTATGTATGGAGTGATTTTGGACACAGCTAGTGGAAAGTAAAAGACTCCTCACATTTGAAAAGCTTTACTTTAATATTTGACTCATTAGCCCTTTTTAGATAGGAATTGTGCAAATTTGCAGGAAAGCCCAATCAGTCTTCTTTCAGCATTGGCAGTATAAAAGCAAAATCGGGGAGTGCGGTAAAATGCCGCCTGCCTACTTTTGTTGATACAGAATGTGCCTTTTTCGGGGCAATGGGGGGCGTGAGCAAGTAACAAAACGTGTAGCTCAGCGTGTGACGTAAACAGTGACATGCTCCGAGGGAAACCTCGGCTGGTCAGTCCTTAGGCCATTCTCCTTTAAGTCGGCCCGTCCTTCAACGTCCCCGTCATTTGACGGTTAATGGCCTCTTCATTTGCGAGGGCAAGGAGGGCGCGCAATTCTTTGTCTCCCCAGTTGCTCATCTTTACAGTGTCATTCAGGTTTGCATTTCCCTCTTGCTACTAGCTGCTTGATCATTCCTGCTATCAGCTATTTCCTGTTTATCCACCACCAGTGGGTCGCACATGCGGCGTCATCAACAGCTCCTCCCACAAGTCATCAACAGGCCCTCCCATGGCGGAAGGGCGCCTCGTTCTTTTTAAACCAAAAAGGTTCCGGCAACCCGCCGTCTGCCCTACGAGGCGGAAAATTGGGCATCTCGGATCAACTTGCCGAAAATCTGGCAGTGTAAAAGGGGCTAGTGTTGTCATTGATGAGATCGACATTGGTCTGACATTGAAGCCTAACTGTCTTTTTCAATACATGACAGTGTTAGCATGTAATTATATGTTTTATTGTATTCTGACGCTGTCATTTCGTTTAGATTATACCGTTAGTAGTTTCATGGATCATGAGTATATTTGTTAAAGATACCTGCCAATTTGACCAATTTTCCTCTTTGTTAATAGACATATCATCATATTAAAAGTTGCATCTTGTATATGGCAAATCTAAATTGCCGGACCTCATTTGATATTTAACTCACCTCCCAAGCATGTATCGAAGTTATCTTGACTGAATTTTCCAAGGCCATTAGAATAACATATTTAGATTCTTAAATCAGGTGGTTTTCTTCTTTAATGTGTGTCTGTGACCCCCTGCTGTAATAATCAGACAGCAATGTTGTCCCTGTGGGTTAAGGTTAGGCATTTTATTTCTAACATGACAAGAATATGATGATATATTGATTTACGAATACATAATCTCCATCAACTGTTATCATCCATTTATTTTCCTCACACGTCCTGTTTTGATGTTTGTGTGATATTTGAGTAACCTTTCTGTCTCTGTCTCTTGCAGGAGAGGAGCGACATCCTCCTCACCACAACAGCTGCAGGGAAGTTTGTCACCTTTGTCCCTGTTGAACAAACGATGAACTGAGGACCTCCGAGCCTCAACATCACACATCTCTGCGGCGTCCACACTTCACTCTCGCCACCGCGCCAGTAAGAGGAGTCGACAGTGTTGCCTCACCACACCTGGGCAGAGAAATGTGTGTGAGCGTGTGTCCTCGGATGCATGACTGTGTCTGAGTGTTTTTGGGCTGAAGTAAGAGGTCGTAGGCTGCACTTCCTCTCTCATCCTCTGAGAGGCGCTTCTCCACTTGACTGACTACGACGTTTGTCTCCACAACTGCAAAGCATCATGGGTAGGAAAAAGATTCAGATCCAACGGATCACCGATGAAAGGAACAAGCAGGTGAGTCTGAAGTTTTTATCCGTTTCTCTTTTCGGTGCCTTAAATCAACATTACAATTAAGAGAGATGCCCCAACAATCCCTTTCGCATTTTTGTTTTGTGAAATCACAGTTACAGATACTTTGTACAGATACTAATTTTCAACCAGCTTTGTACCATAACAGTGTGGATATTATGTGTAAATGAGCTCTGGTAAACTTCCCTCCGTCTTACCAGCGCCCAGATCTCCCTGCTCAAATCCGTTGAATGAGGCATTTCCAGTCATCCAGCAGATTTTTGCTGGCTCGGGCTGTTGCTCATATTTTAAATTCCTGTTTGCTACCAGCCAAACACTGTATTGTTACCTGTGTCAGAATGCCCAAGCTTACATTATGTCACCGTCGAGCGGTGACATTTATTGGTCTAGTACGGCACAGTGCGTTCTGGTAGTTGTAGGCTTTGAGCGGAAGCGAATGCCACAGCCCTTTTTCTGTGTTTTCTGTGGTCACTTAGCACCAATTTCAAAATTATTTGCGTCCTCCTACTGCATTGACAGCCCAGTTTTCAGGGTTCTCATGGTCATGGAAAACCTGGAAAAGTTATGGAATTACACAATAATATTTTCCAGGCCTGGAAAGTCATGGAATTTGTGAAAATCATCAAACGTTTTGGAAAAGTCATGGAATTTTGTTGTGTGTTATGAAATTGTTGGTAATCTTCCTTGGACAAGTATTGTAACATAAGGGCAAATCTGATTTCTGTAGCTGTCGGTGATAGCTTGAATATGAATCAGTGTGTGGCGTTTTGTTTACTATCACATACATTTCTTTATTTTGCTCCCCATATTCTGTCTCTCCCTTCATGTATGCCAGCTAGCTGAAATTATGTTTGAATATAGTTTGAAACTGATAGGTTAAAAATTGCCAGGCAAGTGGGGCAAGAAAACACATGTTTTTTTAATCATGGGTCCATGAAAAGTCACGAAAAAGGTTTGAAATTTTGTCCATGAAACAGGGTTGGAAATGAACTTTCTTGTGCATGTGCTACTGTGGCTGATATATTCCAAAATCGGCCAGCCGCTTAATAGATGAGCGTTGTTTTCTTGGTTGGTTAGTGAAGCAAATCAAGCAGCCACTTGCATATTGCTAATTGCCAACCCTGCCATAAAAATGTGTGGAACCCTGATTATTATGAAAAGACCACCTTTCCAGCACTTAAGTACTTCTTTAAGAGCCACACTTAATTTTATTGATTGAATCAGAGTGGTGTGCTACAGGACTCTTTGTTTAGAAGTGATCAGATGGGGCGTCGGTGGCTTAGTGGTAGAGCAGGCGCCCCATGTACAAGGCTGTTGCCACAGCAGCCCGGGTTCGAGTCCAGCCTGTGGCCCTTTGCTGCATGTCATCCCCTCTCTCTCTCCCCCTTTCACACTTAACTGTCCTGTCCATTAAAGGCAAAAAATGCCCAAAAAAATATCTTAAAAAAAAAAAGAAAAGAAAAAAAAGAAATGATCAGATAAAAATCAGACTGTCTTAGATATTATGAAAATGTAACTGTTGTAAGACATTTTATTAATTTTTGGAGTGCTTTAAAAACTGAGAAGTTGTGTTCCCCAGGCAGTATAGTGCAAAATTGATTTTTTTCTAAAATTAATGCCATGAATTAAATTTTAATAAAGACCATTTTAAGTGCTGATATTTTAATGTATTCTTAAAATATGGTCTTCATGTTTATTAAAAGGCTCAGAGATTAAAAGAATCGTAGCATCAACATATTAAAATCATAAGTAATTTGTGCAATTTAATGATGTCACACAATGTGATGTGATTTTTGGTGCTGAGCTTTTCGTTATCTTTCACTACAAGCCTGAGACTTCAGGGGTTTTGCTCATACTGAAGCTGCTATATTATAGTTTTTGCGTTACGCTTGCAACAATGCCCCATTTCAAATATACAAATATTCTGCAGTGAAAGGTCTCAAATACTGTACTGCAGGATGTCCTCAAAAATTTGCCTTTTTCAGCTCCATTTGTTGTTTCCGCTCTCCTCACACGTCTTCGCTGCGTGAGGCTGCCACCCCACTTCACAGTAGGGGTGGTGTTGGATGAGTGATGAGAGGAGTTTGGGTTCTGCCAAACAAAGTGCTTTGTATCACTGCTGAAAAGTTCAATTATGGCTTCATCACACCACAGAATATTTTGCCTCATGCTCTCAGTCCTCCACATGTTTTTTTTTTTTTTCCAATATTCAAGCACACTGTCATGTGTCATGTCTTTTTCTTTCTTTGGGCCTGCCTACCATGCAGCCCAGATTTGTGAAGTGCTGCACTGATTGTTGTTCTTTTAGATAGATCCACAATCACAGCAGCTCCCTCACAGTGGCGCTTGGTTTCCTCCCTGACCAACATCTTTCTTGTTTTCTCAGTTGGGTTGGATGAGTAGTAATACAAAAATGTTAATTCTGCATTTTTTCTTTCTTTTTCTACTGGTTATCACACTTTTCTTTTGTGAACCACCTCCTCACAGCTCTGACTGTAAGCTCCTGCAGACGAATCTTGAAATCATTTGGACAGTAAATACTGAAAATGTTTAACTTTATATCATCAGTAAAATTGTTACGATGCAAGACATTTAGAATTGGTGTGCAGCATAATGTTGCGGAAGCTAAGCAATGTACTGCTGTTGATAGGGGCAGCAGCAAAATGTATTTTAAAAAATCAATATATGTTCATATTTAGAATATTTTCACTGCTTCACCTTGCTGACATTGAAGCCATTTTCTAGGCTCTATTCAAAGCCACCAGACTGCATTTACAGAAACTAATTTTACCACGCAGAACACAGGAGTTGCTGGTCTAACACTCCCTCAGTCAGTTTGGCTTAGTGACAAAGGAACTGATTGAGGCAGCAGCTTCTGTGAACTGCAAGGTAAAATTACTGGTTTTATGAAAGGAGTCTGGCGGCTTTGACAAGCGCTTAAATAACGGCTTCAGCTCCTCATCAGAAAGGGCCGTCTGATAGGAAGGTTAGACGGCCTCTACAAACTGGGGGCGTGCTGACTGCCATGTACTGTAGGTAATACACTGATTATGGTTAAGTATCTGATGCAACCCCACTTCAAAAAATCTGAACAATCATTTTAAGTTACTTAAAGCATCTCAATGTTCTGATTTAATGAACATAATTTAGTTTGAACTCAGGTTGTAACTGCCTACATCACCATGGGAAATTAGTTAAAAAGCTGTTATGGCAGAAGAGTTGGCCACCAAGTCATCTGTGCTTTTGGCCTCTAATTTAGGACTGACAATAAACCTATTTCCATTGATTGATTGATTGATTGAAATCTTTATTTCGAACATGTGAGAAAAGAAAAAAAATAATAATAAAGTAAATAAATAAAAGTAATAAGCCAAACAAACAACAACAACAACAAAAAAACAAACAATTCCATCATACAAAATTAAGATAAATATCAAAGTTGCTTCTGTCAACATGCTTGAAAGGGAGTAGGAAGAAGAAATACTTATTTAATCCTACCCCTTTTTACTATACGAAATTTATCACCCTTCAAATTTGTCGTTATACAAATATACATATATCTTTAATACTATACAAATATATTACATCATTAATTTTATTTATTTATTTAATTAGGCCACTATGTAAATCTTAAGTTGAACCAACGCTTGTACTGCATGTACAGTAGGTTTGTGTGGACCACATCTAATGGTGATGATGGCAGCAGCAGCAGCAGTGGGAACTCGAGAATCTAAGCTATGATATAGCTTCAATGCATATAACTGGTTGTTATAGCATTGAAACCTGTCAATGGGGTATAATTTTAAAAAACAATCACTGCTTTAGTGCTTAAAAGCCAATGTCTGATGCTATTATTTCTTTGTGCTAATAGTCAGGAGCCATAAAAGGTCCACAAAAACAAGGATGCTTCATTATAGATGCTGAAAACTGACTCCGCTGTGTTTCAGTGATTGTTGAGACAGCCAAAGAGCACCAGAAAATACTATTTGCTGGATATGTTACTGTTAATGTGTCTGCCAGTAATGTGACTGCATATATTTTCTTCATTACTAGGCAACTGAAAGATTATTCATAGGTCACCAACATCTTCTCCTGAATTGTGAATTATTGCTGAAATATATTATCTCAAAGACCTGAAAAGACAGGGAAATAGAGGATCGTGATCAGAGAAAGTTTTACAGGAAAAAAAATTGAGCTTTATTTATATTTAAGGGTTGTATACTCACATACCCTTTTGTTTTTTCCCCATTCACTGTCCTGTTTCTCCCTCCCAAACTTCCTCTGCTGTTTTCTCTCAGGTGACCTTCACAAAACGAAAGTTTGGCTTGATGAAGAAAGCCTACGAGCTGAGTGTGTTGTGCGACTGCGAGATCGCTCTGATCATCTTCAACCATGCAAACAAGCTGTTTCAGTATGCCAGTACTGACATGGACAAGGTCTTGCTCAAATACACAGAGTACAACGAGCCTCACGAGAGCCGGACCAATGCAGACATTATTGAGGTAAATCCATCACATTGATGGACATGTACTAATGCTGGAGTTTGAGGTCATCTAAAAGAAATGTTCCTGTGTTGCCACATCTGCTGTTACAGGGTGACTTTGCCCTTAAACAGAGATAACATGCCAAGTAGTATTTATGGATGCTAACAACTTCCTCTTTAAAGTAGCAGCCAGTAAATTAAGTATTGATGAGTGTATTCAAACAGTAAACAAGTCAGGCATTGCAACGAAAACGCCAGTCCTCCCATTCATTTGAATGTGCACAGGTCAATTCAGGGTGTTTGTCATATGCACAGTTAAAAGCAAGTTTCCTCTGTACAGTTATATTCTTCCTTTGTCTTCCACTCTAAATGCCGTTTTAACAGTGAAACAAGGTATAAAAAACTCTCACTGATTTCCTTTCTGTTTAACTTTACAGACTTTGAGAAAGAAAGGCTTCAACGGTTGTGACAGTCCAGAGCCGGACGGTGAAGACTCCATCGACCAAAGTCCCCTAAATGATGACAAGTACCGTAAGACCACAGAGGACCTGGATGTTCTCTTCAAACGCTACGGAGTAAGTCATCTAACCTGCACTTCATTAACTAATATTTCATGTTCTGCTTCTCTCTTGACTGTTGAGTTGTTGGTCAAATATTTCTGTTATTATTCTGTGTTAAGTTTGAATGCCAACAGGAAACAGCTACTGGGGTGAAGTTCCTCTAACTGGTCGTTTGACACACTTTTCTTTTTACTCATCATAGGAAATAACTGATATATAAACAGTTTTTGGCCTCTGTCATGTTTGACCTTAGGTCTCAAAGTCTGGGTAAAGTAATACCAGAGATTTGTCTCTAATCATGTTGCACATGTAAGAAAATAATTACTAAAAACATATGATAAGACTTTGTACTATATAGTATAAGTTGTGGAGTTAAAACATAAAGCTGTTTTTCATAGTTTTTGTGACCAGGATTTTTTGGGCGGGCCTGAAAGCATGGCTCGATGATGCACTGGAATGTCAGTGGTAGTTATTGTTGATGCTCATTCTCAAGTCGTCAAATACCGACGCAGCCCTTAATATGTATACATTTATTGCATGAATACAAGGCAATTAAACATAGCTTCTCTTTCACTGTTTTTACACAATTTTATTCATAGCATTGGATGTTAGGCTACAAAATCAGCTGTCAAACATGGGTGGTAACAGAATTACTTAGGCTATTCATAAAATGTTCTAAAACAAACATACTTGTAAAATAATATTTTTATTATTGCTTTGTGTGTCGGCTCTGTCTTCTGCGCCACATCAGTCAGGTGTGTTACTAACAGACATGTTAATGTTTAGCTAATGTGCTGCTCAGTATTATCAGATTAAGCAAAAGATATTTAAATTGCATGTCCTGAATTACCTTCGCGTTAATGTATATTATCTTAGTTTCACATATATGAAATGTCCCCAAATGATCACTGTAAAGGTGCTGCCTAAGTGAATTTATTGAACAGTGCATGGTTATTAAGAGGATCTGCAGTTTCGGGTCAGGCCGTGGATCTTATGTTGGCAGATTTGGTTGGATTGCAAAGGTAGTTGGTCATTTGTGCGCTCGACTGCATGTTTCAATGGTGGGGCGGGAGAAGGTCTTAAAAATCAGACCCGTGAAGGACTCAGAGGAGCGGCGAGTGGTTGTCGTATGGTGAGAACTACAAGTGAAGTTTTGTCTCTCCACTTTCCAGCAGTCGGCAGCTCCGCCCCAGACGTTCTCCATGCCAGTCACAGTCCAGGCGTCCAATCAAAGCACACTGCAGTTCAGTAACCCTGGCAACGCACTGGTAACTACCTCCTATGTAACATCATCGTCGCTCACGGATACCCACCTCCTGTCACCACAGCAACCGGCTCTCCAGAGAAATACGGTGTCTCCTGGGTTGCCACAGCGACCAGCCAGTGCAGGTGAGCGAGTGATACTCTGCCTAGTGTGTCAAGACTGAAGTCGTCAGTAGACTTTTATAAATACCAGCAGAAACAGACAGAAAACCATCGAGCAGCCTCGTCCTCTTAGTCAGAGATAATTCTGTCATGAAGGAAAAACAACTTCTCAAGTTGTTGTTTTGGCTGCAGCCTCAATCTGCGTTTTTTTTCTCCTCCTACACTTTGTGCTCTTCTTCATGTTTACCTCCTTAAGGATAACATAATGTCATATCTATTGTTATCAGTTGTTGTTCTCTCATTATCCTGCTGTGAATATTGTATGTAGTTCCTGATTACATGTAAAGAGCTGATTAGTTCCTCAGGGAGTGGTGCACATTCCTCTGCTCTGGACTAATCTGCAGTGTGTGACATTTGCTGCACTCCCCCTCCAACTTTTTAAAGTGTTTCACTTCTGTATAACCTTTAAATTATTCATAGCTCCATCAACCAAATATTATAGGTATACTATGCAGTATTTCCCTAAAAAAAACAACCAATGTATAGACTCATACAAAAGTTATCCCTCATCGCTTATAACCCACTTGAAGTGTGTGGCAGTGTATTGGCCCTTCTCCAGTACAGAGGGAGGTGATAAAGCACCTGAAGCTTTTTGGTCACTGCCATAAACATCAGAAAAAGTAGAAAGATCATTTTTGCTCTTAAGCCTTTTGGCGTTATTGTGGATCCCACTGCTTTTCATGTCAAGGTCCACCCTACTGTGCTGTGAAGGTCTCGCAGTTTTTGATTTTATTATAAATTAGTCTTTTCAAAGCTGGAACTTGTTACATGCCAGTACAACTCCAATAAGTTGATGCTCTTAGTGTTGTTTTGGTTCTTGATTCACATCCTTTTACCCTTTTTCAATAGGTGCTCTTCTTGGAGGCGACCTGAATAATTCAAATGGAGGATGCCCAAGTCCAGTCCGTGAGTACTTTACTGTGCTGTATCTGTTCAAATCATGAGTTCCCTTGGTGTCTGGTCTGTATTGGAGTATTTATCCCAAATCTTTCCCAAGGTTCTTTCTTTCCTCTCCTCCTCTGCACCATCTGTGATTAGAGGGATCAGGGGATGCCGCCAGTAACATTCACAGGCATGCATGGGATTCCCAGTAGCTTTAAAGATCACTTTTTAACATTAGGACACATTAAAGCCTATTTATTGTTTTTGGTTCTTTGTTTTAAATGTTTGCACAGGAAAATGTTGTATACCTTATTTTCATCTGATATTTAAAATAAAATGAAAGGAATCCTTTGGCTCCCTAATCAGGTTTACTATGTGAGGAGATACTGACATTTTAGTGTGAGGAATAAATTTGTCTTCATGTCTTATAATCAGCGACACAAAAATCATCTTTTAGCTGCTGTTAGATGAGATTTTTACTCTGATAAGGTGACATTTGCTTTTATTAACGGCTTCATTCTGTCGTCGTTGACATGTCTTTAAATTAGAGCGTCTCAGAATAGAAGAGTCGTTTGAAAAAGAACGCTGCTGAGGATTATTTTAACACAACTTTTGAGTGCACACAATGTTCGTACCCCGCTGTCTGCATTCACCTGTTTGATTTTCCTATTGATTTCTGTCCATGCGCACCTCTTTCTCCCCGCAGCTAATGGATACACCAGTGCCAGGGCCTCCCCAGGCCTCCTCACCGTTTCCAACGGCAACAGTCTGGGGAAAGTAGTTCCGGCCAAGTCTCCACCCCCACCTCCCAGCCCCCAGATGGTCAACAGCCGCAAGCCAGACCTCCGAGTCATCACCTCACAGGGCGGAAAGAGCCTCATGCAGATGGTGAGCCTAACCAAGCCGAACTTGTGTCGTCTGGGTCCTTTTAGTTAACATTGTGAACCTTATACAAAGAAAAGTGTCACTTTCTACCTCTGTTGACACACCTGGGATAATAAAAAGTAAGGATCTTACAAACAATAAGGAAACCAAGACACCTGAATTCCTAAAGATTTGTTAAAGAACACAAGAAGGGAATAAAATTTATTTTCATTTTCTCAGAAAAGCAAATCTTCACTGGCCAATGAATGAGGTGGAAACCCATGTGAAAACATTGGGAACTGATATATTTATATTGTGTATATAAAAGATAAACAGTCCGTGAGAGGCTGTTTGCCATCATTTTTATGTTTTTAGTAAAGACCCGAGAGCAGAGACTTGTGTTCTTGTTGAACATCTCATTATTTACTCTGGCAAAGTTGGTTAAGTCTCGGATGAGTCAGTCGACTCCCACTGACATACTGAGGAGATTTCTCATAGTCTTTTTAACTAAACATGTACCCACCTTAAGTTATAGCTTTATCTTATGGCTGTGACAAATGTGGGCCAGTTAATAGCTGTTCAGGAGCTTTTTGATCATATCACACAATCTTGCCCACTACAAACTCACATTTTAATGAGCTCTATAAACCTGCAATATTTCTACAGTATATATTTTAGCTTTACGGCCAACAGCTTTAGTGTTTTGATTTAGTCTAAAGTCTAGTCTTGTCAGGGTCGACCCAAAGTGCTTTCCAGTCTAGCCAGAGAGGGTTGGAGCTGCCTCAATACAGGTATACATGATTAAAGACATAAAAAGGACATTAAAGGTGATATGTAATACAATGAAACTGGGAAGGCAAGACTAAAAGTGGTAGGCATGACATTGCTTAACAATAAGGTTGCCCGATTGCCCGGGTCAAGTAAAAATCCATGTCAGACTAGTCAGTCTATCAGCGCACTTGCCTGATCAGGCAAGTGATTAAAAAAAGAATCAAACACACCACTTATTCCATAGCTGATGATGGAAGTACTCCGTTCTCATCTCTGTTGAGAGTTGTACATGCGCAGTACTGATCAGGTACCAGCGAGAAAATGGGGGTGGATACAGGCATAGTTTATGAGCTGAAGTGAGCATTTCAGTTGTCTTGGTAACGGAGTTTACCTGAGTGGCATTAGAGGATGTGGGTTAAACTCAGCCTAAACTATTTATTGCACAGTTTGCATATTTGAGAGTTAGGTTGATAAAATGTTTTGATAACTGCTAAAAAATAAAACCATTTGTGCAGGGGCAAGTAAAAAGTGAGTTCGGGCAACTAGTTTTCTGACGCTAACATTGAACCCTGTAAGTCTCAGAATGGAAACCTCAAACAACTTGATAAAATCAAAGTTTAAAGAAGGAAATTAGGAGAAACAGAAGAATCAACAACTGATAAAGAAGGCAGTAAAAGAACTTAAGAAATAAGTTCAGACGCTGTACTCGACCTGCCCAGCTCTGAACGGCAGACAGACACAGTTAGTGACTAGCAGGTGACCATAGAGAAGTATTTAGGGGCTAAAAAGAGAGATATTTCACCAGGAGTTGGCAGAGGTCAAAACAGAGCGTATAGGAAAGCAGATATTGGGCTGAGAAACAGAAAAAAAACTCCTGAATGCTCCATGAATGCTAACAATGCTCCATGTCCGCTAGCTGTATAACTAGGCATCTCTTTGCTAATTTTATTTATTGTTTATTCAGCAGGGATAATGCACAATATATGTACTGTACCAAACACAGCTAAAAGCTAAGTTTCATCTGTAGTCCCTGGGCAGAGGCCACTAGTGATGCACATTTACTGTGGTGAATCAAAACCTTACACTTACCCTATTGTTCATGTTTGTTTTAAATTAAGATTGATGTTAGAAAACTGTGAAGGATCACTGTGATATGATCTTGTGATATGATCAAAAGCTGCCGCACAGATACCAAGTTAACCTTGTGGTTAGATTTTTATGTCAGCTATTTAATTTGTGCTGTCCTCATATGACTGGAGGCAGAGTGATGGCACCTTCTGTAATTTCAGGTCCCACACATTTACTGTAACGATTATTATACTCCAATTTATTTCATAGGTTACTTAAATTAATCTGCTATTTTTTGTGTATTTTTTAAATTGCTTTATTTACTATTAGGCACAAATATGAATCAGAGTTGTAACTCTTTCTATTACCACCCTTTGCAGACAGAGGATGAGCTGGAATTGGTAAACGAGGTGATTTCCCCTGCGTCAGTCACACGCATGAGTCGATGGCTATCGACTGTCCGCACATTATTAGCATGGTTACAATACTGTAGAAGAGTTTGTCACTGTTTTGGTCTTGCTCCACTGACATTTCTTGGGATGGTCTTCAGCCTGTCGTTCCCACCTGACTGCATGTGGTTCAGGGCTCATGGTTGTGTTGTTAGGATCATGATCTTCACAGTGATAATCTAGAAAAATAGACCTTCATAGTTATCAGTGCTTCAGCAGAGTTTTCTTTGAGTGAGTCAGGTTTTTTTTTTACCTCAGGCCCATTTACTTCATCATGTGATGCCACTTAAAGGGATAGTTCAGATTTTTCAAAGTGGGGTTGTATGAGGTACTTAGCCATAGTCAGTGTATTAGATACAGTAGATAGCGACTGGGACACCCCCAGTTTGGAGTACAGCCACAGAAGATAAGCAATGTACTGCTATGAACGAAGGCAGCAGCAAAAAGTATTTTAAAAAGTATATCTGCTGTCTCGATTGGTTAGTTTGTTTGTGTTGTTGTGCAACTTTGGTGAGTTAAAGGGTGAGTTCAGATTCACCAGTCACACAATAACACAAACAGACTTGCTGATTGAGGCAGCAGTAGGCCAGCAGCTTCTGTGTTCTGTAAGATGAAGTCACTGTGTCTGTCTGTGGCTTTGAAGAGAGCGATACAACATCTTCAGTTCACTGTTGGCAAGGTAAATTTTTAAAATAATCTAAATTAGCGTACACTTGAAGTGATATTGATTTTTTTTTAGGTGGCTAAAATACATTTTGCTGCTGCACTCGTCCACAACAGTACATTGCTGAGCTTCAATGGCGCTACTCCTTCCTGCCTCTCCAAACTGGGGGCATGCTGACCGTCATCTGCTATATGTAATACACCGGCTATGGATGAGTACCTTATACAACCCCACTTCAAAAAATATGAACCATCCCTCCAAAGCATGGGTGTCTCTTCACTTGGCATTGTGGTGCAAAGTGGTGCGGAGCATGTTCCCCGTTCACTGACACTCATTTTCACCTCCCACCAAATTGTCAATTAGAGATGTTTTAAGAACTAACTGGCATTACATTAAAGGCATTTCCCTCAAATGTTTTTCCTCCATCACGACTTTATGTGTAGCTCCAAAGAAACAAAACTTAAAGTGTTTAATATTTCAAGATTGTGTGCCTCCTAGTCTTTTGTCAAGTTTTATTATTAAATCAAGTGATAGGTGTTGAAACCAGTGGTTGGTTATTCAGTTAGTAGATCAAGAGAAACATAAATGGCAAGTATTTTGATAACTGATTAATAGAATCACTAATATTCAAGCAAAAATGGCAAATATTTTTCTGATTTCAGCCTTTCAGATGTGAGGATTTGGTGCTTAACTCTCTCATTTAAGAAAGTAAACTAAATATCTTTCAGTTTTGGACTGTGGGTCGGACAAAACAAGCAATGTCAACATGTCACCTCAGCTTTTTGGAAATTATAACAGCATTTTTCACTATTTTGATACATTTTGTAGAAGGTTTATCGATTAATCCCTAAAATAATGGAACAATTAATCAGTAATGACAAGAACTGTTAATTGGAGCCCTACATATGATGCCTGTCCTAAAATAAAGAAATAAATGTATTGTGATGTGCACGATAATTCATTTTTATAAATGTATGTACAAGGGCTTATTATCCTGTGAAATCACATTTTTAGCTGAATTTACTCAGAGAGAGAGATGATGGCCGCTGCTTTCTGCTGCTGGTGCCGTTTGTCAGTCACCCTCCTTTTACAATTCCACTCAAAGTTGACAGGCAAGAATCTCATTTTCCAGAAGATAGTGATTCATTTTCATCACTCTCACCCTGCCGCCCCTCCTCACTTCTTCACAAAGGCAGTTAATTGAATCTGGCCCCTCTCTGTGGTCTATCTCCTCTCTCTCTTTCTGTAAATTCAGCCAGTGTTTCCTCTCAGGACAATCTGCATTCACAAGGTCTCACAATTCAGAAGAGTAATTTCAGACCAGAATTATTGCATCTTTGGCTTTTTGTATGCAAGGGCTCTTATTTTTTTTCTCTTACAAAGGGACCTTAGTTTGCTTTTATCAGTGTTATAATTCATCTTACCCAGACTCTGGAGTATTGTGCTACTTCAGAGATTTGTGTCTTTCAGTGCAGGTACAGTACACGATAATGAAAACCTCATGGTAGCAGTTTCACAGATTTAGCAGCATGTCTGATGCAACTGTTTTGAGAAACACTGGATATTTTGTCATCTAAGTGACTGACTTAATGTGCAAACGCCGAGGAGACAGCAGGTTTGTACTCTGTTCTCGGAAAATGAGTGATTGAGACATAAACAACATGGTTAACAGAAGTGCACCCAAGCATCGCACTGTAAGGCCTGTAGTGACATCCACTGGAGAAACATGAGAGAGCTGCACACTCAAGTAAATGTCAAACAACAGCTGGGTCACAATAGTCAAAGATAACTTCCAGTGCTTGTCTTAATCTACATGGATGATTTGACAGTTTTACTTTATGTATTAAGACTTAAAGACCTAAAATTTATTATGAAATGTTTTAGATTTAAAAAAGTTGTATATAAAATGCAGAGTGTACAGTTTCTACAGTATAGTAGACTGTATTGTAGCTGACATTAGTCATGAATTGATTTGTCCTTCTTCCGAAAATTAATTAAAAAAAAGAAAAGTATGATGTAATTTTATGATTCTAGCTCCTTAAATGTGAATGTTTGTTGTATTTTTCTTGTTCTACAAAAAAATAAACTGAAAATCTGCAAGTTGTGGACTATTGGTCGGAGAAAAAGAGGAATTTGAAAACGTCAAATTAGGTTTTGGGACCTTGTAACAGGCTTTCTACCATTTTCTTACATGTTATAGATCAAGCGATTACTTGATTAATCACAAAAATAATGGCTTAAATGCGGTGGTGTCGGTTTATGAGTCTTAAGAAATCATAAATCATTTTAGAAAGAGTAGATGTTTACCGCAAGCTGGTTCAGCTCTGTTAAATTTGACAATATGTTGAAAGAGCATGGCAAGCTAATCACTAACACAGCTGGTTAAAAAGTTAAACAGCTAATGCTATGAGATGACTATTGTGAACTAACTCAGGCTGTCTGACAGAACAGAGCCAACTATTTTTTCTTGTCTTAAAGAATAAAGAACTTTTGCCCTAGTTTTTGTTGTCAGCATCCTTTTTTTGTTAATGTAAATGACACAATTTAGTCATTTAGTTGATTATGAACTGCAGTATCTCTGGTTAGTGTCTGTCTCTCTGTCCCCTAATTTCCTGTCATCTGTCACTGTTTAAAAACAAATCCTTAAAAAACACCCTGGTACATAATTATATCTGATGGTTGAATAAATTGCCTTTAATGTAATACACTCAAAATAAGGAAACTGTTTTTGATGCATGACATCAAGAACCTCCTGATAGTAAATCCACTTTACTTTGAGATTTACTCAGTTTACATCATTATGAATCCAGCCATATGCACATCGTCATTCCCAGCATGTCAGAATCTACAACATCGAGATAAGTCTTTCAGCTTGAGGCCACGTGAGAAAAAGTTGTTTCTGCTGTGACTAACATGTTGGTGTCTTCTTCTGGCAGAATGCTCAGCGGCTGGCAGCAGGAGCCCAGGTGGCACAAACCCTCACCACACCGGTGGTCTCTGTGGCCACACCGAGCCTCCTGGCACAGGGGCTGCCCTTCTCCGCCATGCCAACAGCATACAACACAGGTGAACTGAACACACAGCAGTGAAAATATAAACACTGAATCAAAGAAGTGGACCTCCGGGTCTGAAAGGTAAAGCCAAAGTCGAAGTGCCTTCAACCTGCATTCTTTCTAATGGTCAGCAGGGGTCAGTCCACTGGTTGCAAAAAATAAATCTGATTACAAGAAGAATGAGTTTATAGTCTCAATTGCTAGTTTCAAGTCTTCTTCAGTAGACCCTGATGTTGATTTGTAATTCACAGTCCCATTTTGAGTAAAATAAACAAAACCGGTCAAGACCACAACTGCAGGGATATCACTTAATTGCCTGTGTGTCAAATAAAGATGGTTAAGTTAATTTTAGCTCTGTTTGCTCATAGTAAACAAGACATTTCTAATGGTTAACACAGCAGGCAATTCAGTTGTTTTTCTCAAGTCAGATCTTTAAGACAGACTGTCCACACTGTTATTTGAAAGACATGAGATCAAATTTGTTACCAGACATCACCAACCTTGCTGTTGTAACGACGTAGGCGTCAGTAACTACGTAGCAACGCTGGTGATGCAGTTTTCCAATGTGGAAGCATCAGTCAAAAGGGGTCCATCATTTCGCCCTCCAAACAATTAATTTTTGTCTTTCCATGAACTGTTTTCCCTCATGTTGTCCTCTTTAGCGCTGTGCTAATAGCAGCATGGATCTACTCAGCTGTTCTGTCACTCTGGATTTGACATTGTCATTGTGTGTTGTGTTCAAACACACTTTGAATCCGTAGAAATCTTACTGGAATCACATTTCAAGTCACCTTCAAATATGGTTTGGATCAGATTTGCCAAAATGTCCTTTTTGCTGTCCAAACTTTCTAAAATCAATATAGAAAGAATCTGGATATGCCAAAAAAAAAACTGAATTTGGCTAGCAGTCTGAACAAGGCCTCCAACACAGAAATTAATTGAGAGTATGGCAATAAAAGGAATCTTCCTTTGTTTTCTGTGGGTGATTTTATGGGAATGTGGATCTTTCTGATCAATTTGAGGAGTGTGTATGTTCCAAATTTTATCATAGTTTGTCATGCAATGTAGGAACCGCACTGGTCTGGTCTTGGTCATGACTTGGTCTCAACTCTTCAAATTCTTGGTTTTGATTCGGTCTCGCTCTCCCTTGGTCTTACTCTTGACTCAGTCTCAACCCCTCAGAGTCTTGGTCTCATCTTGGTCTTGATACACTCTTTCTTGGTCATGTCTTGTTCTTGGTTTAGATGGTCTTCACTTCAACGCTACTTTAGGGCATGGCTACCTTGTGATTGACAAGTTGCTGACATGGTGACTTGTCAGTAGTGTCAGTGGGTTCTAGGCCAGATCCAGCCCATGCTCCCCCACAGCACCACCCCTCTCATCCAAATATGGTCGCTTCTGGCTCCAAAAAAAACCAAGATAGCGATGGCCAAAAAACCAAAGTTGAGGCGTTAAAACGGTACTCCACAAACCAATGGATGACATCACAGTGGCTACATCCACTTCTTTAGTCCAGTCTGTTGAAAATATCATTCTTAGTTTTACCTCCATGGTTTGGTAAAGATAAAATATTCAATTCAACTGCATTTTATTTATAAAGCCCAGTATCACAAATCACAATGTGCATTGGAGGGCTTTACAGCATACGACATCTGTCCTTGGACCCTCACAGCAGATAAGGAAAAAGCCCCCCCAAAAAACCTTTAATGCAGCAACTGTATCCAAAATTTTGAAAATGTGAGCCTTATTATGTGACTGTTTTGTCCTTCACTCTCTCAGAGTACCAGCTGACCAGTGCAGACATCACTGCTTTACACGCTCTGGCTTCACCTGGCGGCTTGTTGCCAACGAGTGTGTCCACATGGCAACAGCAGCAGGCTGTTTCCCAGCAGCAGCAGCAGCAACAGCAACAACAGCAAGCACAGCAACAACAACAACAACAGCAGCAACAACTTAATCTCGCATCACTCAGCAACTTGGTGTAAGTCTCCTCTTCAGTTTCTCATCAGCGCTGCGTCTTTGTTTTAAATCTGGTTTCCTAAAAGCTCCTCCATCACTCACATCTAGTGTCAGGGATGATGAATATGTTGATGATGATGATGATGATGATGATGTTAAAGACAGCAGGTGACATATTTGTGGTGTACAAGCTCTCAGTTTACTGATAACCCTCCTAACACTGAAATACTTTACTACTGACCTTTCCAGTCAGCTTGCATGATATCCATACCATGACCTTTATATGCAAGCAATTCACATTCCTCTTAGTGAATTGGTGTCTCACCAGCATCTCACCATCTCAGCCTCCTCATAACATCTATCTGAATATCTTGTTCACCGCCTCAAAGATCCTTAAATAGAAACATGAGTAACATCTGTAACTGCAGAACTAATTTTTAGAAACTTGGCATCTTTTATCAATGAGTTCCCCTCAGTGATTCTCCATTACGACGTGTTTTTCACCCTGGCAACTAGGGCTGCATGATACCAGGAAAATATGCTATAACATGGTTAAATATTGCGATAATTACCATTTTGTACCGTTAAAATACGAGAAATAGCTTGTTTAATTAAAAAAATGAAAGGAAGCTGTTTCAACATTCTTTTATGAACAAGCTGAACACTGAACAGAGTGAAAAAATAATTATGATTACAATTTAAAGTGCAATTTTCAACTAACGCAAAAAAAAACCCTAAATGCAATTATGCAGTTTTCCATGATGTTTATCTCGAAAGTTGACATCACGATTAAGATTAAAACAATTTTAAAAAACAATGAATTGTGCAGCCCTACTGGTAAACCAGAAGTGGTACTTATAAATGGCTTTTATCTGACCTATGAAACATTAGTATCATTAATTAAGCCATTATTTTCTTTATTTACATATAAACTGAAGCTAGTTGATATAATTTTAATCAATATTTAAATGCACACATGTATCCTAACAACTAACAAATTAGCACATTTTAACTTTAGCAATTTATTCTTCCTGATTTTCCTGCTGAATTATTTACATGCACTAAACATTTAAAAGAGATATATTGAAGTAAGAACAGCAGCATAAACCTCAGTTTATCTCAGTACCTCAGTATAATTTATGTTAACACGCTTCCACTGAACCTCTGCACTGATGCATCAGGTTGCTGGTTTATTACTGGTTTAGGTTAATGTGTTATGTTATGGCATGAGTAATGGCCCCAGTTCTGGCCATCATGCGCTCTTCAGTGGCTAAAACCTGATTTATAGAACAGCTCACAAACACACACAGCAAGGAAAACATAATGTCAGAATATTCTTAATAATATCCAAGTAATATATACACGTTTTACACAACTGGTATACAGACATTATTCAGTGTACACAATGAACT
This sequence comes from Epinephelus moara, assembly GCF_006386435.1. Lineage (NCBI taxonomy): Eukaryota > Metazoa > Chordata > Actinopteri > Perciformes > Serranidae > Epinephelus > Epinephelus moara. The sequence goes on from NC_065527.1 coordinate 21,566,510, forward strand.
TTATCAGGATTAAGGCAGTTAATGTTATCTCCTCATTCTCCTTTAGATGTAAAATTAATATCAGGCTTAAATTAAAGGTATTTTAATAAGAGTGTAACAGCCAACAAAACTCCACAATTCGCTATGTTTTTGGTACAGCAGACAATACAAAAAAATATAGAAAAAATATTTTTATTTTAATTCATTTTGAAACATTTAATAGTGGCTCTGTGGCCATAATTCTTTATGTAACAGGTTAGACACTCAGATACTGGTATATTTTTTAGAAAAAATATAAATAAATAACACAAATGTAATGTAAATGTAATGCTCCATCATAAGACTGTGACCTGTTGGTAATTTCTGAACTGTAGCCCAAGCACTTAAAACATATGCTTTAAATATGTCTTCTCTATGACGTAAGTTATGTTATATGTGAGTTTGGTCGAATATCCGCAGTGATAAACACTCTAAAGCATCAGTTATTACTTGGAACAGTCCAGATCTGCAGTGGGAAGCTGCCCTAACGCTGTGAGGGGAAGGACTCACCTCCCATTCACATATTTGGGTGATGCTGAAATGTTTGAAGCATTTCCACAGATAAAGCGACTTCAGCTTAACAATGTCTGGGTACTGCTTGACACAAATCGTCCATTTAGCTTGACTAGCCCGGCTATCAGGGCAAAGCTGACTAGCATGGTACAGATGATCGATAGGAACTAGTGCACTGCCCAACTTTCCTGGGAAAACTTGGGTTCCAGTTTCTGTGACATGTGTGCGACTACTAGATATACCACTATTTTGACTGTTTAGGTCACAGGGCATACTGAACGTGTGTTGCATACCAAACCTAACATACTGCACTTAAGGGATGAATACATGTGCTGTTACTTTGCGAGCGACTGGATTTTCTGTAAAAGTTAAGTGTATGACCCTGCTGTCCTATTCCTCTCAGGCAGCATTATAAAATACATACTCAATAATTTTAGGTAATAAAAGGTCCCAGTTATAAATGGAGGACTTGCTGGCAAAGTTTTGCCAGGTGATTGAACAAACAACTTTGTTAACTCTTAACATTAAACATAGTTTCAGTATCCTGATTCATATGGATCTTCATAATCAGGAGAAAGACTTGCACACTTGTGTGTCGTGTTGCTGTCCCAGTACTGTTAACACAACTTTGTTCCAAGACATTAATGGTGATATTCATAACTTAAAAATTAACTGTAATTTTAAGAGGTGAAAGATTCTGCCAGTGGTGTAAAAATAATTTCTCATGACTTAAATGTAATTTACTGTGTAGATGCGGTATGCAGGGATTTCCTAGAAATGAGGCGCAAAGACAAATCACAAGAATCAAGTAAAGGGAGCGTGATTTGAGGAAATTCTTAATGAAGCAGAGTTTTTTTAGAACATCCTTGGCAGATATTTTTCCCTTTTTCTCCTTTTACATAAGATTTTATATCACGAGTTAATAAAGAAGACGACTGAGAAGCCTCTTAATCAGATTAAAGGACTTGTTGAGTGCAGCTGTGTGACGAGAGCTGCAGGGTCTCCAGTTGTGTCTTTGGTAGCATGAACACCAGATCCTTGAAGTGTATTCTCTCCTCTTGTCCACAGCATGTGGGGCGTGGACAAACAGAGCAGCGAGCTGTCTAGCCAGGTGTCCAGTCTGGCTGCCAATCTGAGGTGAACAGCCACTACTAGTGTGTGCGTGTGTGAAGTGTCATGACCTTGTCTGTGGGGGGGTCTGTAGTCCATTTTGCATTTGAAGGGTTTTTGTCTAAAACGAAACTACATGCAGTAAATGTTGCCTTAAGGGCAGCCTTACAACTGGCCTTAAACTTAAATTGTCTAAACTTTAAAAATATGATGGTCGTTGTTAATTTCTCTGACTATTAGGAAATATTCCGATTTTTTAAGATAGCAGAGCGCTCAGACTATATTAAACAAAAATATTTGGATTTAATAAAAGGTGATAGACAATGGACATTGACTTTGCATATTAAAGTCCACTGCATGTGTATTTGCTTTAAGTCTACATTTACATACATATATCTGGAGTAACTAGGCTACCAGCTATGTAAGGTTTTCATTTCCCCCTTTGATTTAAAACAAAAATGTTGTCTAACTCCATGGGCGAGGCGAGTGACCCAATAATCAAGGCTGACTAAAAAAGTTCCTGTTAAGCTGAATAAAAACTAGATGTAAAGATGAATCCGTGGTATTGATACAAAACAGTAAAGAGGCGTATGCTGAGTTATGATGTTGAACTCATAACCCTGAGTACGCAGCCTTAAAGTGCAGCTCTGTGTCTTGAAAATGTAGCTCCTGTGTTTAAATGAATTACTTCTTACAAATAAGCACTTTGTTGCTTTTTAAAATTCTATTTAGCATTATTAGATTTAAACTGTAATACAGCTTTTGGTGCAAGTAATCCAAGAACTTATGTCGTTTTTAATACTTGTGCTAATAATTAATGATTCAGAGAAACTTTAAAATATAAGATCCAAAGTGTGCATGCTGTTAGCTGAGTTTCTGTGATGGATGAACCACCAATTACTGTATATAATAATTATAGTTACTTTTATTTATCACAAATAACAAAAAGCACAAAGTAAAATTCTTCGTTTTCTCGTTTTCTTTTTGGTTTTTTTCCCCCATGTGGGTGCAACCGACAAATAATTGCAAGCCTTAGCTTTGAGAAATCATCTGGATAATTTCCTTAATTTCTGCACTTTCCCTTCTGCTTCAGCCCTGGAACACCAACAGATACAGTGGCCTCTAAGGACCAAACACATGCAAGAGTAGGCCTGTCATGATAATTATGTTATTGTCTTATTATAGGATATATGGACATGACCTTGATTACTTTGCTGACCTGGATACTTCCTGTCGTGTTTACATAAGAATGTCACCAACATTATAGCCAACATGATGCCAGAATAAACAGCAGGGGTTTCCCAACAGTTATAAGACTTGGGTGGAGCCCCTCTCCTACTTACCCAATTCCAAGAAAAATACGCAGCATAACTTACCGGCTTCACTTTTGGAGTGGAAGATACACAGTCCTGATATTGGTGAGCTTGCCAACCGCTGGCAACGAGCCATAAAAAGTTTGTCGTTTGTAGTTTTACCCTTCAACCACCTCATCCCCCACTATGTAAATGCATCAGCAAACTGCCCGGCTCTCAGGTCGTCCATCCCTGCGAGCACACAGGCCAAATTATGGAGGTAACTTAGATGTTCCCGGAGCTTCGCTTGGCTTGTCTATAGCCGCAAGTGGCATCACTTAGTTTTGTTTTTGTTGGCTAAATTTTGTATCAAGTCTCAAACTGAGTAATTTTGGGCTGCTCTGATAAAGGTAATTTAATTATTACACATCCTTGTCAGTAATGGCCACGGCCAGAGGGATTATTTTTTGTCCATCTCCTTCTCGTGAACGCGATATCTCAAGAACACCTTGAGGGATTTTCTTCAAATTTGGCACAAATGTCCACTTGGACTCAAGGGTAAACTGCTTAGATTTTGGTGGCCAGAGATTTACAGGTCAAGGTCACTGTGACCTGGTCCATCTCATTCTAGTGAACGTGATATCTCGAAAATATTTTGAGGAAATATCTTTAAATTTGGCACAAACATCCACTTCAACACAAATATGAACTGATAAGAATTTGGTGGTCAAAGGTCAAGGTCACTGTGACCTCACAAAACATGTTTTTGGCCACAACTCAGTAATTGATCTGCTAATTATGACTACGTTTTATTCAAATTCATTGTCTGGACAGACATGGATTTAAATATTTTAATATAAACTTTGTGTATATTAACAGGTGTAAATCAACTTTTTAAATGTTAGATATTTTTTCATATTTTAGTTCCAAAGTCTGAATAGGTGTACTTGCATTGTTATGCTATTAGCATTATATCAGTTGCATAAAATGGTCTCAATATGGCATTAATATCTTTTATCAAAATTATTTCTGCAACAAAATATCAGCCAACACAAGTAGATATCATGACAGGCCTGTGCGAGAGTAAAAGCCCGGCACTCCGTATCATGAATTGCTGCAAATGCCAAATGCACACAAAAGGCAAAAAATTAATTGTGCTCCCTCTCGTACACATTAATGTTTTGTCTTTTTTAGCATTTGCAACCTTTGGGATACATAACTGGACAAGATTTAATGTTTTTGCATTTACTCTTGTATACAATTTTGTCCTTAAGGGCCACAGTGCGCACCCTGTAGAAAGGCAAAGTTTCAAAAAGCATCACTGTCCTGATAAACACATTTATTCTTGTGTTTGTAGGTACAGATTTTTATGTCTGGATTTTTGGGTGCTAGAACAAAAATTCTGCAGATTAGGGTCTATTGTGTTTCTGATGCTAAGACATTATTGACATTATTGCTGTTGTTGAAGAAACTTTGCTCGCAATAATGTTTCACACTTTTCTCCACACATGCCTTCTAACCCACCTCTTCCCCTTGGTTTGGGCTCCAACATTTTGTTTTCTCCCTACAGTGTTGGCTCTCCGTCCAACCTGCTCTTGGGTAGAGATGAGTGGTTGGGCCGGTACTGTATCACACTTCCTTTTTCCTGTGTGTCTGTGCGCTTTTGGCTGGCTCCCCCCTAAGCATGCCTGGTGCTGTCTGCAGTCAAACAGGAAAGAGACGTAGTTCCGGTTTCCACCATGTTCTCTAACCCGAGATTTGTCATCTGTAGTTTCTCCACATCATAGCTGTCTCACTGCGAACCACCCTGTCACACAAATCATTTCATGCTTCCTGGGCTGTTGTGTTGATCTTTTTGGGAGCAGTGGAGGGGTTACTTCTGCTTTGAAGCCTCAGAATTGGTTATTGAATAATCGAATGTGGCTTTTCCCTGTTGGTGCTGTGCCTTGTAATGTTGGTTTTTGTCTTGATGCGAGTGACCTTCCAGTTTCTCATATGCCGTTTGTCAAGTCGCTAATCATTGAATGTTCTGTTTTCTCGCCTTTCCTCTTTGTTCTGTCCCTTATCTTCCATTGTCTTCCTCTCTCTGTCCTCTCTGACCCTGTTCTCAGGCCTGTGACTCATATACCTCAAGGCGCCATGCTGACTGTCAACACAAACTCCAGTGTGAGCATCAAGTCAGAGCCCGTCTCGCCAGGCCGGGATCGCAGCACCCCATGCCCTCCTCCATCTTCCACCACGCCGTCCTCAACCTCAGGGGGAGCCATCCTGACTGCACCGCCACAGTACCCCGGCTCCCTGCTGTGCCTAGAGCCCCCGACCGGCCGCTCGCCCGCAGACAGCGTCAGCAGCAACGCCAGCTCCTTTGAAGGCAGTGATCGCGATGATGCCGCTGCAGCTGGTGGCGGAGGCACAAGTGGAGGTGGTGGCGGTGGTGGGGGCAATGCAGCTGGTGCTACGGGAAGCGTCGGCACCGGCAGCCGCCCTGACTTCAGTCCCTCGGCTGAGCTCCTCAGGGCGTCGAACGAACCAGAGCAGGAGGGAGGAAACATCAAGCGCATGAGATTGGACACCTGGGTCACATAGAGTCATCTGCCACACCTCTCTGCACCCACAGTGAAGTTTTGGTGACCCACAACATACACCCACACTCATTCTTAAACCCCCCACTGCCCTGACCCCACTGCCATGTGACACTATCATCACACATCTGCCTCTGTCCAAAATTATACAACTCAGCTGCGTCACCCAGACTTATGAGGCTTTGCCAAAAAAAAAAAAAATCGAAATAAAAATCCTTTGGGGATCACACTCTGAGTGAGGAGAGGATGACTCAGCTGGATATTTTGTCCGATAAATAGAGGGACAGTAGATTTTTAAAGCCTTCTTGCTTGAATGGACTCCCATATAGTAATTTCTTTTGGTAGAAATGAGGTGTTGAACCTTTTCGCAATCTGACAAAACCATAAAAACATTTAGATGGTTTCACCGTCATGTATTTACATCGAGCTCTGCTACATTGTTCACGATGTGATTGGTGGCTTGTCATCATCATGGGACTTGTATGACTCACCACTTCCTGCTCTTTGAAATCCAGCGTCGCTCGGATCGTGTGCTGTCCATTCTTCCATAAGTCACTTCCAAACTGCACTTTTGGATAGAACTTAATCTGGACGTGTTTGAGGACTGAGCATCAATCTGGCACTGAGCAAACAGACTCAAACAGGGTCTTCTAGGTAAAGACACCTCAGCGTGAATGGTTCCTTCTGCTGCCACATTTCCCAACCTTGTACACCCAGGCAGGCCCCTCAGGTGGAGCTGAGCACCTTGCCAGAGTGCCAATATCAACCTCTCTACAACAACAACAACGACGACGACAAAAAAATGCCAAATGCCTCTCGCACACGGTGCAGGGACACTGACGAATTATCACTCGCACTGTCACGGAAACGAGAACTAGAAAACTGTTGATGCTTTTCAGGCTTTGAATTCGCCGTCACTCTCTCCTCAGATGGGGCGCTCCTCCCGTCCTCTCACCTCATCTCCTCTGGATGGAAATTGTTGCACCAGAAATCCAGCCAGCCACTCAGCTTATTACCAGGAGTAGATGCCATCCAGTTAAAATGCACAGTATGAGTTTTATGAGCCTCGCTGGTGGCTTTTTTGGATAGGGAAAGTATTTGGTTCTTTCAGTCCAAGTGTTCTTTATCTGTTGGTATTTAAAAAAGAAAATCTGTTTTGAAGGTCCGTTAGTTGTCCAGAAGTAGGAATTCTGACTTTGTATAAAAATCACTCCTTATACAAAAGCTTTGATGTCCTCCTTAGCTCTCTCTAGCTCTCCTTAGCTCCTTGCCGTGTTTCAAAAAGTGAAAGGAAAAAGACATTTTCTATATTTCTACCGCTTCAGTTGGCGACAAAGTAAAATAGCTTTTCAGCTTCAACGACGTGTATGTACATATGACTATATTTGCATAGACTTTGCTAGGTATCCCTAAAAACAAGCAATGTGTTGATTCTCAGTGGATCTGTTTGCATATATGAGTGTGAATTTGATATGTTTCGAGCTACGGTGCAGGGGTTACGCCACACTAGGTAGTGCTGGTGGATCGGACTTGTTTCAGTAAACCTATTTTATGCTAGTGTTGATGGTGTGTGCACTTTCTGTCTCACTCACAGAGGCCTGCTTGGTTGTGGTGTCATCATATTCTCCTACCACACACATTTTTAAAAAACCCACGATCAAACGAGTCAAATTGTCCGTAACCACCTGAACATGAAACGATTAGGACACTGCCATTCACTTATAATGTAGTAAAGACTTAAATCGCACTTCTTCACACATATTTTGATCGACAGAATATTTTCCACGTTAAGCAGACACAGATTAAGCCTTTTTTCACTTTAAGTCAAGAATTTGGCTACCAAGTGCTGTGTTTGTTGTTTAATTGTATGTTTTCTAGTAAAAATTTGTTTAGTCTGAACCATTTCAAGTTTGCGTGTATGAGTGTGTGTACACAGGTTGTTTATAGCCCACAAATAGAAAGTTTCTCCTGATTGCTTGACCTCTTTTTCCTTGAGATGATGCTCAAAGTGCAGACTGGCGTGCCAGCTGCTGTTTGTTGACTGTTTATTATCTACTTAAACAAATCTACACTTAAAGTCAGTGTAGGCGAAGTGGACGTGGTTGCTTTTATGAACTGATGCCGTTTGGTGCGATTAGTCGCAGCCCACTGCAGAGAGTGAAACCATTGTCTGTCACAAAGACTGTGGGTTTGTGGTGAGTGTCCGGAAAAAAACGTCATTGTGCTGTGTGACATTTTCACACCAGTGTTGGTGATGTTTTCCAAGATCAGGTCATTTTTTTCCGTCCCTCATTCAGCAGTGTGGTGGGTAGATTTTCACTCTGATAATTTCAGGTTAGTACTGTATTCATCTTTCAGTCATCAGTTTAACATCCAACACTTAATGAAGTCATGTTTGAGGAAATTTGCCTTTTTAAATTGTAAAAGGAAGAGTTCTGCATTTTAGGAAACTCGCTCTAGTTGCACTCTTACTGAGAGTTGGATAAGAAGATCGATACTCATGTTTGTGCAGCTCGTTATTTTAGCAGGAAACGGGCAAACGGCTAGTCTGGCTCTGTGCAAAGCTAACAAAACTCACCGTCCAGCACCTCTGAAGCTCATGTCTAATGCTGCATTCAGCTGATGTCCTTTTGACTGTTATAACGATCGAATAATTTGCATGCAAATTTAGCAAAAATTTAACATGTTTTTTTCACAAATTCTGCAAAAGAAAAAGTGAAATATAGCAGCAGGCTGCAATCCTTTTTCAAGCCCTTTCTCGGGCAACAGAACGAAGCAGCGCAACTGCCAAAATAAAAGGTGCATGCAACAGAACCAGGTTTCAGGCTTCACAAAGCTGAGCAAAGTCACTTCAGCTTGTTAAATTCTGTCTGAAGGAGTGAAACCAATCACACACTCAAAGTCTCACCTATTTGCTTCCCCCTTATCGGATGTGAACAAAACTCGGTGTGTACGTTCAGGACCTAGCGCAGGCCGAGTGAAAGCCAATTTCCTGCTTAGCCCCGTCCTTGGGGATTTTTTTTTTTTTCCATTTATGGCGGCTGATCTTGCACATTTATAATAGAAATGTGCATTTCTGTCCCACAAGGTCATAAACCAAATTTGGTGTTGATCAACAAAAAGGTCTATTCATAATACTGTTTTTAACATTATGCAAATTAGCAATAAATCCATCATGGTGAACCTTTATGTATCTAACTTCTCTAACTCTGCAGGAAAGCGGATAAGCACATTTCCCAAAATGTTGAACTTTTCCTCACTAAGTCCAGCTGATGAGCGGCACCGGCCCTCATGGCAGAGCTGATGAGTCATGTCCATTTTTGCAAAAACTAATTTCCGTGGAAACTCTTTGTGTTTGTGGGCGCTGATGGTTGACTGAAATGTGACACCACACCGATTGGCTTCCTGCCTCGTGCAGGTTTGTTCATGTACAAAAAGGTTCTCTGTCCAATCTAGCAGTGTAGTCACAAGACAATCTATATGAGAAATGAAAACCTGCACCCCTGTTACTTGTTGTGTACAATGTTTTTTAGAATCTCACTATTTTTGGATTAATTTGTGCTGGTGACAGTTCCATTGTCTATTATTATGATGATATTATTATGGAGCTTTTATTTTATTGCTATTTTTGTGTAGGATAGTTTTTATTTTCTCTTATTTTATCTTCCTTATCATAAACATATAGTACTGGTTTCCTTTTTTTAAAACAACTTGCTGAAAATTGCACGATCAGTTATTGTGGTATTAGCAAATGCAATGAAGGAAATACCAGTTAAATGCTGCAATTTTAATTAAGATATAGAATATATTTATAAAAATGGGAAACAACTGAAATTAGTAATTCATGAAATTTGAAAAAAAAAAAAGTAAATGCATGGGATACAGGTAACAACAAAACTTATGTTACGTACAGTAATGATAAAGGACATGCATCACAAATGAGTTTGAAAACAACTCAGAATAATGTAGCATATGAAATACTAAAGATGAAATTTATAGCTAATATATTGTGTTGAGCTAGTCTGCTTTGGGTTTTTGTTGTAAAGAAAATATTTCTTTTTGTTGTTTTTTTTTGAGAATGATATACAATTTGTGTATATTTTCATATACAAAGTATGCACTGATATGTTATTGAAATTCTATACCGCTTTTACAAAAAAAGTGTTTGTTGTACCAAAGTATCCAAGTCCCTTGAAACCTTACCCTTTTTGCGTATGTTTTACCGTATTTTATATATTAAATAGACAAACTGAGTGAAATTAATTTGAGTTTGTGGTTTTATTTTTATATTTACTGTGTTACAAAGCAAAAGTGCCTCTGACATAGATCATAAAGACTAAATCAGAAACTTTTGGTTTGAGTAAAATCTAGAAATTTTTATAAATTGACCAGAAATGTAACTCAACCCATTTTCAGAAGTGCAGAAAGTGTTTGTCCTCTATTATTTTATCTTTTTTCCCTCATTCTCAGCTCATTGTCACAGTTACAAACACGTGTGATGATGCTTCATTTCACACATTCAGTGATAACTACACGGCTATATTTAGCTGATCTCTCATGACCTCCCGTGACTGAACAATAATTTAACCCAAGAGCAATAACAAACTTCTGTCATGTGATCGTTTACCCAACTTTAATATTACTATTTCTTTGTCTGATGTTGTGCTTTTTAAGCTGTCAATAAAATCTGCATAAGTAAAAGCAACAATACTACAATAAAAAAATAGATTACCAGATAATGTATTAATAGCAAAAGAAAACTGACCCCTGAGAGCATCATATTATTACTGCTTTGATAATCAATTAATCATTTAAAATGCCAGAAATTCTTTGGTTTTAGCTTCTTAAAAGTAACAATTTTCTAGTTTTCTTAGTGTTCTGTAATACTCAACTAGATATCTTCAGATGTTGGATAAAACAAGACATTTGAAGTTATCACCTTAAGCTCTGGGATATTGTGATGGACATTTTATTGACCAAGTTATCACTCAAAGTAAGACAGACTAATCAATAAAGAAAATGTTAGTTAAGACATTATTTAATTATTACTACAAATGTATGACTGTGCAAGTAACTTTTTACTGTTGTTGGTTCCAGTAAAGTACTTTATGTAATTTTGGGTACCTTAAGTAATAGCAATACATATTTGTAAGATGATTACAGGTTTCCTATCTAAATCTTAATCTAAAATATATATTTATTAGAAAATGGGGAAAAAAGTATCACATTTACTTGTAAAAGAAACATAAAATGTAACTACCTAAGTACAATACATTAAAAGGTGTACTCAGTTAGATTCCACTACTGATAGTTGATAAACATTATAAAGTGATACATGTGTAGTTTTGGTTATCGTCCTCAGCCTTATAACCATTAAAAATAGTCAAACTTAAGATTTTTTTTCGTGATTAAAAGTGACAGCCAATATGTGTGAGAGTTCATTTTCAGGGTCACTTTTCTGGTGTTTTCATTGGACCTGCTTTCAATCCTCCAATAAAATAAAATGTTTCTATTTATTTCACACTGTGCTCAGAATTATACTTTTATCTGCTGTAGGAATGTTGTTTGTACGATAAAGAGAAGAACAAGAGGTTTGACATTGCAGCTGTATTTGTATCACTTTCCAGTGGTGGACTGTAACAAAGTACATTTGTTCAGGTACTTCAACTTAAAGGCTCTCTAAGTCTTCCTAAGCTTGAAAAGTTTTTGTCACATAGAGCAAACATCTCCTCACGATCCGCTAGCTACATGTCCTCTGAATATGCTGTGAACAAATCCGGTCTCTGTAGGCAGCCCAGGCTCCGCAATGGCAACAAAAACATTTTGGTCCAGGCTGCACCAACCAGCCAGCACGAGACCAGTGAAAGCAAGCATACACACATGAATGCGGTGCCCAGAGAGGCAGTTAGAGCTACAGGCTACAATGAAGCTAAAAGGCGAGCTAGCTCTCTGTTTGATAACATTGTTGAACGTAAACAGAAGTGAAATGTTTTTGTTGCCATTTGCGGAGCCTGGGCTGCCTACAGAGACTGGACTTTTTCACAGCATATTCAGAGGACATTGTAGCTAGCAGATCGTGTGGAGATGTTTGCTGTATGTGACAAAAACTTTTCAAGCTTAGGAAGATTTAGTCTTTAGTATGACATTAAAAATATCATATAAAAAGTCTTAGTTTACTATGCAATAATGATTTCCTGATTTAGTGTGTCATTAAAAATTTCATTTAAAAAATGTCAGTGTTATAAGTTATGAAAACGTCATAAGTGATGGCATAGTATATTTAAAATTTAACTTAAAAAGTGTTACAAAAACGTCAGAGTATGGTTTTTCGTAAAAATGTAATGAAGTAATAGTTAACTATGCAAAAAAGTGTCGTAGTATAGTATCTCATGGAAATGTTAAAATAAAAAAGTCATACTATCTCATAAAAATGTAAATAAAAAAAATCTAAGTATAGTATGTCATAAAAATGTAAAAAAAAAAAAAAGTCATGATAAAATAAATATTTAAAAAAGTCAAAGTGTAGCATGTCATAACGTAGAAAAAAAGTCAAAGTATGGCATGTCACAAAAGTCATGATACAATAAAAAATATTTTAAAGTCATAGTATAGCATGTCATAAAAAATGTATGACAAAAAAGGTCATGGTATAGTAAAGAATGTTTGTTTTTTTAAAAGTCATAGTATAGCATGTTATAACATGTAAAAAAAAAAGTCAGTATAGTATGTCACAAAATATGTTAAAAAAATCAAAGTGTAGCATGTAAAAAATGTAAAAAAAAGAAAAAAGAATCATAGTATGTCATAAAAAATGTAATAAAAATATCACAGTATAGTGAGTCTAAATCAGCCTATCGACATTAAAAGTAGTTCTAAATGAGCATTCAAAAATATGTTTTACCACAAGATGGCTCCTTTGTAGTGGGCTAATTATGATTATTTGGTATTTTAACTCTGCAAACAAATCTGTCCACCCGCTAATAAATTCTTGATTTTCCTCCGAGTCTTTTACTTCTGTGGATTCAGAATCCATTCCTAGTCTAGCTAGGGGACACTCAAGACTCCCCACTGCTGCTGAGGTTTGGCACAATTTAGAGGAAAAGGTGCCTGGCCGCAGACAGATGACGCTCATTTTAGCTGATGAAATGTTAAAACTTTTTTAATTAATGCATAGGATACACATTTTTACAACTGGAGAGTAAGAATTCTTTGAGGCCTTCAAAAATTTATAAATATAAATTAATAACTTATTCATTTGAATGTGATTTTATTTTTCCAAAGCCACAGAGACCCACAGGAGAGGGGTTAAAGAGTCGCATATGGCTCCAGAGCCTCTGGTATAACGTCATAAAAAATGTAGAAAATGTCATAGTAAAGTATGTCATAAAAAATTGTCATAGTACAGTATCACATAAAAATGTTTATAAAATCTCATTGATCTCATCTCTCTCTCTCTGATCTTAAGTCCTCTTGGGAGGGATCTCCAAGACTTCATTGAAGGTGGGTAATAAGTGATGTCATAGGCCACTGGGTTTAAAGTGCACAGGGATGTGGTGTTTGTTGAAGATTCTCCTGCGACACAAGGAATGACAATGCTTCGTTTTTGTGTCTCTTCCTCTCTGTCTGCTCTGGGTCTTTTAGAGGTTTTAAACCCAGTAACACACTGAGACAGAAACCTGTCCACCCCAAGGACAAAACACCCAGATATAAGCAGAGTAATGTAGTGTATGCAGTTCAGTGCAGCCAGGAATGCACAGAATCATACAGTGGGGAAACAAAACAACCACTCCAAAGGCACGTGGCAAAACACAGGAGAGCCAGCTCCTCAGGTCAAGACTCAGCTGTCCACTTACATCTACAGGAGAAGGGACACTCTTGAGGACAGCAATGTGCCCATCTTGGCCAAAGAAAAAAGATGGTTTGAAAGAGGAGTAAAAGAAGCCATCTACGTCAAACTGGAACAACCATCGTTGGTCTATGACACCACTTATCACCCACCTACAATGCAGTCTTGGGATCCCTCTCCAGATGATTTCACACGACTGTTTTTCCGTATCTGAACTTTGACCATGACATTGCAGTTTTTTTTCTTCACAACAGTTTACCTTCATTTGTTGTTGTTCAAGACTGGCCACATTTTTTGAGGTTTTAAATTTGGGCACAGACTATATGATCTTGTTGAAACTTGCCTCATGAATCATGATCAGAGCGGACCAACATTTGCAACTTTTATATAATAATGTTTTTTGTTTCTGTCTGAGATCATCAGCGAAGTGTCATTTGGATCTGAATCATCAGCTGCTGCACAGTGTTGAGTATCATTTGTTTTTGCTTTATTGAACTCATTCAAAATCCCAAATGTTGGTTTGAATTTCACTCATACACTAAAAAAGTTCCTTCAAAAGAAAGAAAGGAAACAGCCTGACAAAGCTGTTATAAACAAAGAAAAGCTTTTGATCAGTAAAACAAAGATGCATTCAACAGTCTCACTTATAAATAAAAAGACTACCATTAGTATTAGTTGTGTGATGACAAAATAAAAACGGGAAAATTCATAAAACAATTTCATAACTCAATCTCATATAAAACATTTTTATCATTTACTTCTGATATCCAACTCACTTTTGGCTGTACATTTTTCATATCTTACTTTTCTGTCTTCATTTTGCTGCATCACATCCAAACACTGGGTGCTGTACACCGACACACTTCCTGCTCACAAACTCACGTGATGGAAGCTCAGTGAAATTAATAACACACACTGTAAAAAGAGGCCTCATTCAGACCACATCTCTCTTTTTTTTTTTTAATATGCACACACACATAAGAGCTTTTTTGTTGTACGTAAACTTTTTCAACTTCCTCTCTTAACTTGCATGTGTATATTGTTGGATTTCTTCATGTATGTATACATTTAATTTAATTTACAAATAAACCCACAACCCGCTTCATGTCACTGATTTCTTTGTTAAGAAAGGCAAAAGAAATGATCAAACACTTAAAGTTATAATCCTTGAGATTTTCACTTAACATTTTTTGGGTGGTGGCGGGGTCCGCCATCCCTGACTGCCTTCATAAACTCACGGAAAATGATGCATGTATGTGATCCAATGTGATTTCATCTCACTGATGAACAGTCACAATGTGCTGAGGCAAACTTGACACTTCCTGCTGCTGCTTCAAATTAAAAGCGTTCAACTGGAGAATCACACAGTGGCTTTTATTGTGACACAGCCACAGGAAATGCAAAATCTTTGTCACCATGTTTTTTTTTTAAACAGTGGCTAATTATTGATTTAAAAGTAAAAACAGCTGCTAAAGGAGTGTTTGCTGTAGTACAAACAGCAGTTGTTTTTACCATGGCAACCACAGGTGTCGCCAAATCAACCAGGTCTGAAATCTGAAGGATTACAACTTTAAAAGGACACAGAAGGAACAAGACACGCCATCTGGCTTAGTGTTTTTGTGTCATGATATTAAAAAGTGTTTTGCAGTTGTTGTTCTCTGAGCTCCTCACCGCCTCTTTGGTCGTCACCATTTAACCCCACCAGCGCTGCCTGGGAGGAGCTGTCGTGGGAGGTTCCACGTCGAAAATCGCCCCTTGTCCGACCGACGAGCAGACATAGTACAGGTTGACGCCCAGCATGACCAGTATTGGGAAGAAGGAGAAGCCGAAGCCGAGGCCCCTGATGCTGCTGTCCAGAGAGAGGCAGAGCCAGTAGATCAGCCTGCAGCACAGAAAATAACACAAGTGATTCGAGGCACATAATACGGATTTACTCCATTGTCTCTGTCTGACATTTATTTATAATCAGCTTCATTTGGATAAATAATGACAAAAAGATCTGATCGACACCCACATCAGCCCACACACAGACTCTCCCCTTTCAGCAGGAACATTAGATGACCTCGCTCCTTCACACCTTTCATCAGTTTGTATGTCAAGTGCTCCATGACTCAAAGGATCTAGACTGATAAATGAAAAGATGCTTTTTTTACTTGTTCTAATTTTCCCTAAATATGTTTTTGATTCTGCCTGAGAATAATTTTTCAGAGTCCGATTGTTCAAGTCATATACATTATTAACATAAATTTGTATTTAAATGCAATACGACGAATACTGTGTATGAGTCTGTATCCAAGATGATTTTGGGACTAGATTGCCAATGTACATAACTAAATAAAATATTTAAATCTGAAGTACCGTACTGTAATTATGCTGAATTACACTGCACAAGCTGTGTGGAGGTTTGTAAACAGATGTTTTGATATACAGTAGTTTTGCTGTTGTTAACTGCAGACCCCTATGACTCCATTTCTTAAAAAATATTCTCCGTTTTTGGATTCTTTGTTCACTGTGGAGGCAAGTGAGAAACAAAGTTTTCTTCATGATATCAAAGCAACAAAGGGCGAGTATTTGCTACACAAATGGTCATTTGGGGGATGAAGTGCTTCTTTAGTATCTCATCCTGTGTAAATGCAAACTGGAAAAGAAAAGACTTTGTTAACCTCATGAGTAAATAAATGAATTGGGCATGCAGCCTTATGAGTCATCAGGTTCAAAACACATCTTCAGTTTAACGAGTTCATGTATAAGTGGAAAAGATGACTGTATTCAAAATGACTGCTGCAACTGTCCATCTACTCTGTGAAACTTTGATCTGTGGCCATGCATGCAAAGTTATAACAGGAAGTAGCTAGTGCTCCCACACACAAGTGGTGTAGACAGTATGGTTAAACTGAGGATTGTATTAATCCTTCCTGATCAGCTCACTGTGTGTTGTAACGATGTGTCTTAGCAGTGTCATGCTGAGAAGGAGAAATGTAATTCTCATTGGAATGAACAACTTAAAGTACAGAAGGACAATTCTTTTGGCCTCGACTCACACATTCATTTAACTGACAAACCCAGCATGAGCTCTCAGCAGGAAACAACACTGTATCTGTCGCTGATATTCATTTGGCTGTTTCAACCACATCAAAGTTCGCCAACGTTAACAGGAGGATTTCACAAGCTAGACAGTTATTTCAATATTCCGAAGACCCACAGATCATTTCATTCCTGAGCCAAAGTGCAACTAAAACTTATTATAGCACCAAGCAGTGTATCAGTCATGTTTGGGAGGACGTGCTTAAAAGTTAAAAACATTTTGAAATATCCACTGTTGTGTACTTAAAAATTAAAATAGCCATCATCACATAAAAAGCTTTGTTTATTTTCATGAAGATAAAAATATTTCCGATTTGGATCACAAAGGCCTTGTTTTAAATGAGTACTAAAAAAATTCCATCAGCCTCAACTGCACTTTGTGTTTAGTGCTTATTAGTATTAGTTAGCATGCTGACACACTTAACATGGATTATGATCATAGTGGACGTTATACCTGCAAAGCATCAGCATCTTATCATTGTTGCTGTGAGAATGTTAGCATGCTAATGCTAGCATTTACCTCAAAGTACAGCCTCGCAGAGCTGCTGGTTTGACTGTAGACAGTCACATTAGTGGCTTTTGAAAAACAGAAACATTTTTTTCAATTATGATATGAATATCTACAGATGCAGCCACTTAGAATTTCCCATTCCTCCGTGATGGGTCCCAGGCAGATCCATGACGGATCCCTGCCAGGACCCTGCCTGGTCCTTGGCTGGCCCTTGGCTGAAATGAGATTGTGTGTGCCTACAGTTAAATCTAGACTTACCCTGTCAGGAAACCAGTGGCTGGGTGACTGGCAGCCGGCTGGCAGCCGAAAGGCTTTCAGCTGGAAGGGAAATTCTAGGTGGATCTGTATATTCCAGCTCCGTCTGTATATTTTCCCTCGTAAAGGAACTTTGACTCATCGGTTTTGTGGTGTTGTATAACTATCAAAAATACTGCCATGGCTGTTTTTCTAGATTTCCTCGAGCCATGGGAACTTTCAAAGTTTGTTTTAAAGCTGTTCACCTCTTATGGCCTTTGCTGCTGCCGTACATATTTAATATTACTGAATTTTTGACAAAATGTATTGTTTTCATTTAACTGACAAAGTCTGGTAAGTGTTGCCTCTGCAAGTGAACATCTCTTTGACACTAGACTAATTGCACCTGTCAACGGAAGGAAAAATCAATTTGTAGAAATAACCATAAACTGTATTATTAAAGTATAATCCTGCAAACATGTAATAACCAAACCAACACTTAGAATCATCTGTACATTCACCCTTCCCTGATCTGGATCTTTAACATTAAAAGGTTAACAGCGAGCACGCATACCTGCCAAAAACAAAAATGATGGTGAGAAGTGGCACCAGTTTGACCAGGTCCTGGCTGATGTACGTTGCCATGACAGCCAGCTGCAGGAAGTAGAAGAGGAAGAGGGCCAACGATTCGTTGATGTAGTGCCAGTGCACCGCCACCTCTCTGTTCACCAGCTTAGTCTGGCAGAGGGGCTTCAGGGAGCTGTAGCGCAGCCGGGCCACGCCCTGCACCACCACACCTGCAGAGGGACAAGTGTCAGTATTACCTGGTTTTATTCTGTGGAAGTTTTACAGTGTTCATTTTAGATTATATTAGGTGTTTCAATGTATGATAAACTAAAACATGAGGTCTTACCGAGCAAGATGGGGATGATGGCGAAAAAGGAGCAGCGCAGAGTGTACACCACCCTGAGGGGGGTGCTCTGCAGCAGCGGTGAGTCAAAGGGAAGAAGGGCGTAACCTCCCCACACCAGGAGAGGGAAGAGGATCCCTGCAGCCGCCGTCGCCAGAGCCAGCCTCAGTTTTTCACTACACAGACGCTCACACAAGTCTAAAGATGGAGAATGGATCATTTTAATACAATGTGCCTCATTTCTGTCTGTATTGGGACAGCACTGTGACAGCGAGACAAAGAGGATGAGACGGAAATCATAGCATGATTCATCTCAAGACATGTAATTATGTCTGATTGAGGAGAAAAGAGATCATAACGCAGTGACACACTTACTTACTGAGTGAAAATGTGTTTCAGAAAAACACTTTAAACTCCCTGGATTAAAACAAACACAGCAATCTGATATGTGACCAGCTAATCAATTATTATTATTCATTTAAAACCCTCCCTTCTAAGAATATACTTAAAATCTTATCTGTTCCTGGCTGCAGGGACTAAATTATTTAAAATCCACAGCACAGCGGGCTCTGATGTTCCTCACATTTGGAGACAAGAAGATTATGTTCCCTTCTTCTTCTCAAAAAGAACAAAACAGGATTTAGAATTACAATGACGGAGTGGCTTTTGAGCATCTGTCTTAATGATAATCTTACTTAATCTGGCCTTAATTTGATTTGATATCCGTTGAAAGAGGATATTTGGCCAGGAAATCACTAAACAGTTAGTAAAGAAGGATTAGGGGGTTTAAGAAATCTGATGCTTGGGTGGTCTGGAGGGTTTAAGGCACCAATCACGAGCTGCAACACCTCTGGTTTGAGATGAAACAGACACCTTTGACATTCCTTTATCTCTCCCTTCATCTCTACTGTCTCACCAATAAAATGCCCATAAACGACTTGAAACAGCAGACATTTTCACTTGTCATAGTAGAAAAAGCACAGGTGTTACCACCGCGTCCATTATAATCAACTGAAGCTGCTACACTGACCACAGACGCCATGCTTGCCAATGCAGGCACCGTGCTGCTCGATGTTAATTTTAAGCGGCTGGTCTATTTATTTTTCTTGGCGTGACTCAAACAGGTACAAACACAGAGCATGCAAACATAGAACTGTGTAATAATGATTACAATCTGTTTAAAGATGAAGCAGCAGATTAACCTTGTGTGTGTTTTTACATTTCACATTAACATAAATCGATGCACCCTGTCGTTGTTAAAACAATCCAGTTAATTAATTCAGCCCCACCTAATAAAGCCAGCACTTCCAAACCCTGCATAATCAGCTGCATTATCACTTGGCGAAACTCAATTCACACACAGTGAAGCTGGCAGTAATCACACGTTGCAGAGATGGAGTCTAAAAAAAAAAAGTGACACATCCCTACCCCATGTATTTCAGCTGTTAGACTTAGGTGAGGTAGTTTCTTTCTACCCAGCTTCACCTGCCAACCGTATCACTGTGCACAAAGACGAGTGCATTTACAGCTAGCACACCTAGCACCACTGAGCTAGTTTCAGCTCAGCCGAGGAGGACGGTATTTATGTTTAAATCTCACACTGTCACAACCACGAGTCTTTCGTCCATGTGTAGATGCACGCTTCCTTCTGAGCGATGATACGGTTGGCAGGTGTAGTTCAGTGGAAAGAAAATAGTTCCTACATGAAACTGCTCACAACAAGCTCTGCGGATTATCATGAATAACTGTGTCATGATTTCTGGAAAGAGAGAAAGAGTGCCATCTAGTTCCATGATATTCAAGTGAAGGCAGACATCTCTACGGACGATATCTCCAACACTCACCAACTCACGTAAAACAATCTAGACTAAAAAATACCAGTGCAGGTAAAATGAAAAATATGTATTGATAATTTTTGGGGTGCTGTCTCTTTAAGAATTCATTTTTAATTCCTATTTCTACACTTTGATGTTATATTAGATTGCTGTTAATTTCATCGGTTAAATTAAACGTGTTTTTTTTCCCTGTTGGACAATGTGCAGATGAAGTGTAAATCAGTCTCTGATTGGCTGTTCCTGCTCAAGTTAACATATGCTCAATGCTGTGACGACTCTTTAAAAAGGTCTAGTTTGTATGATTTAGGGACATCTATTGGCAGAAATTGAATATTCATTACTATGTTTTCATTAGTTTACAATCACCTGAAAATAAGAATTGTGTTTTCGTTACCTAAGAATGAACCGTTTATATTTACATACCCAGCAGGTCCTCGTCCACGGTGTCTGCCATGTTGTTTTAAAGCAGCTCAGAAGGGACAAATCAAACACTGGCTCTAGATAGGGCCATTCACAATTTTGTGTTGGCCGCCGTAGTTCTCCTACACGCTTGTTCCAGTTCAGCAACCACACCACTAGATGCCACTAAATCCTGCGCACTAGACTTATTTGACGAATAACTTTTTACTCCTATGTTTGTTTTTTATGTAATTCTTGATAAACGTGGGTCCAGAGATGCAGTAAAGTCTAGTTTGTGTATATATACTCACAGTACTTGTCGTCCTGTTCTGTCCACTCTGGATAAAACTGTGCTGCTGAGTCAGGCTCCATCTGTGGCTCCTTCTCGATGTCCTTGTCTATGTATAGCTTGCTCTCCTCAGGAAACTCTTTGCTGGACGGACGCACAATCGTGACATGTGGAGTGAAACCCAGAGCAGCTTTCTCTGAGATCCAATTCGTCTCTTCGTCGTCGTCCTCCTCCTCCTCCTCCTCTTCATCGTCTGCCAGTGAGCCGTCTCCTTTATCATCCCGCTGCACCTCCATCTCATCGTCCCTCCACTTCTCGCCCTCAGGCATACTCTCCCTCCACTTGCTCTTTCTGTTGCTCTCTGCCTGGCTCCGCTCCTCTGACAGGTCCTGGCTTCCTCCGCTGATCCCCGTGTCCCTCTCTTCAGGCTCCGAAACTCCTTTATCTGACCAGACTCCCCCATCGTTGTCTGTCTGAGGCCTCTTGTCTTTGTCCCCAGGCCATGGCAGAGTGCTCGGCTCCAGATGTGCAGAGCTGGTCACTTCTTCCTCCTCCTCTTCCTCCTCCTCCCTCGAGTCCTCTCCTTCCTCATCTGTAACCTCACTTCTTTTATCTATGCTGTTGCTTTCTTCTGGCTTTTTACTTCCTCCTATTTGTGGCTCTGTAGGTGAAAGTGTCACCTCTTCAGGTAAATCTGTGACTAAACCACCTGGTCCAGACATTTTTAAATTCAGTTTTCTCTCTTTTCAGTCAATACCCGTTGCAATATCAAGAGTCTGGCTTTTAGCAAAGCTTCTTCTAGTTGCTGAAAGTCATTTTTGGTCACCTTTGTTGACTTCTGTGCAAGAGGAGAAAAAAGTTACAACCATGTTTGAAACAATGTCCTGCTCCACCTTCAGCTTCAAAAAAAAGAAAGAAATCAAAGTTCACTGTTTATCATGGGTGTGTTGCCCTATATGGCTTGTCCTGCTCCTGCACAGGCCAACACTGTGTGTACATGTTTCTGTAGCTGTCAGACAAATCCAGTGAGAGTAAATCAGAAGCGCTGTTGATATATCAGCACTGAATATGTCCAATTATGTGAAGGACATGACAGAAATACATCTTTTTACTACTGTTAAAATAAAGCCCAAATCATATTTTAAGTTCACAGTTCACTCCAAAATCAAAAATGCATACTTTTCCTCTTACCTGTAGTGCTATTTAGCAGTCTAGATTGTTTTGGTGTGAGTTGCAGAGTGTCTGAGATATCGGCCGTAGAGATGTCTGCCTTCTCTCGACTATAATGTAACTAGATGGCACTTGGCTTGTGGTGCTCAAAGCGCTAAAAACATACATTTGAAAAACTCAACAGCAATGTCTCTTTCCAGATATCATGACTCTGTTACTCACGATAATCCACAGACCTTGTTGTGAGCAGTTTAATGTCGGAGCTATTTTCTCTCCACCAAACTACACCCGCCAATCGTATCATCATGCAGAAGGAAGCGTGCATCTACTGCTAGCTCACCTGGCACTAGTAGGCTACTTCATATCATGTGAGATGAAATGGTACTGAGCGTGTCTGGGACTGTGAAACAGTAAAATGTCAGTGGCGTAGGATGTAATCGACAATCTGTAATCTTAAAACGCAAAATCTAGAAACATTAAAAACACTATCCAAAAATTCACCGTCATCTGAGACTTAATTTACGTGCAGGTATCACGGAGCTATGCGCCTATGTGACATTGGCATAGAGTACTTTTCTTATTTAGTTGGATGATGATTAATGTGTCACATAAAACACCTTAAAGTGATGCCAGACTGTTTCTGCTTCTGAAGTAAAGACCGGAAAAGTACTTAACGACTGATGAGGTCGATATGAGCGAAATGTGGCATTTTTAATAACGGGAGCCAGTTAACAGTGTGTGGATTATTTTACTAATAAAATATAATCTGTTATATCCTCGTTCTCATCACAAAGGTGTCTCATGTTATTTTGAGCTGCAGTGATGGAGTCAGAGTGTAAAAGAAGCAGCACCATCACTGTGGACTAAAATAAACTTAATCATTTCAAATCCTGCTAAAATCACGTGGTTAATGTTGTAAACGATCTCTCCGTTTGTTAGAAGCTCTGTTTTAAACCAGTGGAAAAAGAGCCCTAGATCAATGAAGAACTCTTTTTACCTGTCACTCCGGACTTTCGCTCATGGGTACTTTTTCTTTAGTGATCTGACTGGTCAGTGGTTGGGGTGTTGACAGGCTGTGATCCAATACTCCACTTCAGCATACGTTGCCATGGTGATTTATCACAGTAAAAAGTGAACCAGCTTCATAGTACTGAAAACCCAGATTTTACCCCGAAGTTACCTCGCTACCTCGATGTAGCAATTTTATTGATGTAGCAATTTCATTTTATCTTTTATTTATCTATTATTATCTATAATTTTTATATTTGATTTTTTCTCTTTAATCTTATTCTATTTAATGTCCTTTGGTTTTGTCTTGTGCTGCTGTGATACTTGAATGTCCCACCTGGGGGATCAATAAAGTATATCTTATCTTAACTTCAAATCCTGCTTAGTAGTACAGGCCTCTGGTCATGATTTCCAGACAGGGACACTGTTGTTTGGTTTTTCAAAAGTATTTTCATGGTACTTTCATGGTACGAGCAAAATGCCATCTAGTTCCATTACATTAGAGAGCAACTGCTTGTACTGTCAAGTCAAAGTCATTCAGTTTACTAACACAGAAGACAAACTAATTTTGGTATTTTGCTTGAGAAATAACTTAATTATTGATCACTTTCATTCTAATTTGGGGGAATTCATCTTGGACTCTGCACTGCAATTCAATTCAATTCATACAATAAACACAAATTGAAGACATAAGATTAGCCTATATTCTTGCGGAAAAACTTACACAAAGTACATACAGTACGAGAGTTAAAAACAAATGCCTATTGCACAAACCCCTGGGCCAGATGATGCACCTTTAAGTTTAAAATACCAACATTAACATTTCCCCAAAACTGACACACCAAACTGTAATGTTAACAATTTGTAAAACATGCAGCCTCTTAAAGATTTGCAGAGAAAGTATTTTACAATTCAGGACTGACAACAGCGTGATTAACTAAATCCATGCTTCCACCAGACGAGATCCAAAATCTAATAAATCTGAAATTCACTTGTACTTGACTTATCTGTGCCATGTAAGGTTATTCTACCTGGCCAATTATTAACAGGAAACACTGAATCATTTCAGACATAGCGCCGGATACAAGCTATTTAAACATGGCTGCATTCCTGCTCTCTGAAACAGTGTGGACTTTGCCTGTCTGCCACAGTCTGACTACAAACAGCAGGCTGTGACACCAGCAGCTGAAATATCCTTAATGTTAAGTTAATGTGTTGTGACTGTGTGATGAAGGTATAAAAACATGGCTGGGGTTGTAATAAAATCAAAGATAAGTAAGATATATTTTAAGCTTTAAAAACAGGCTCTGTCAAGTCTAATCAGTGTTTTGAGTCTGGTTTCAGGAGGCATTTGTTAATGTTTAAAAACATGAGTACAGCCTACTCTATTTCCCTGTGAATATCAGATTATGTACTGTATTTCCCTCTCAGTGTCAACTTAACTTACTTTACTGTTATGGTCCTTTTTCAGTTTTAACCAGGCCTAAATTAGTGCCACACAGTACAATACAAACACTGAAACTCTTCTGTGAGAGCAATACTTTGAGCCTGAGCTGTCAACAGCCTACTTTAGTTTTTCACTTTAAAACAGCCTTTGTTTATCAGCTGTGTGGTAGAGTCTGCTGTAAAGTGTTACAAAGGTTTCTCCCTCCTGTACACCCACCGAGGTGCAGCTCATTAGGCCTGACACCGACCAGGGAGGAATGTAGTTTCAGGCTGAAGCTAAAACTTGTTCAGCAACTCTGTCTTCAGGACCCAGTCTTATGATACTGTGACACAGATAAAATAAACTGAACGTTAATGGCGGACGTACCTGTTGTTACTCCGGTCCCATCACCGAAACAGTCCGTACCTTTGTGTGAAAGTAGCGCGCTCACTGTTTTAATTTGTTCCTCACAGAGGGAGTGAAAAGTTACCTGGCAGGTGTTTCCAGGTGCCTAATCCACAGAGAGCAGGAAACGGTAAAGAGGTGTCACTCTGATGCTATTTCCACCCACTGAAAACGTCACCAAACGTCGAGTTTGACGTCTTGTTGTAGTCCTTTTGGCCCAACGGTCACTTCCCTCTTAAGTTCTATATAGAGCCAGTGTATGGTTTTCTCATTCTGGGGCTGGCTGACTCCTCGGAAAAGGACGTCTGCTTCCTACGTAGGCTAGATATGAATGGCTCATTCCAAGGTGACAGAAAACAGATCGTTGGTTACATTGATAAAAAAAAAATAAAAAAAATAATAATAATACATCCCCCTAAAATGTACATGCTGGACCTTTAATAGCATGTGCTTTTGATTTAATAATTTTTGCTCTTAATTTAATAAGTCATGTCCTTAATTAGTAATTTGTGGTTGTAATTTAATAGTTTGTGCTCCCTAATAATTAGTGATGTCAAATAAGAAATTTGTGATTTACATATAATTCATGCTCTTGATCTAATCATTCGAGCTGTCGATGGAGGAACATGCGCTCTCTTTTTAATACTGTCTGCCTATTTAATTCATTTATTTGATCTACATTTAATAATTAACCCTCTCAAATTAGCAATTTGTGCTCCCAAGTATCCGAGCACTTCCCAGGCTCCAAACTCTGTCTTTCTTTGTAGGATTTCTTTCTTTTTTTTTTTTTTAATGCCTGAGTTATTGACTCAGGATCCATTTACTATCTCCACAGCTGACTGATACAACAAAACAGCTCTAATTGTTTTTTAATGAGTAAAATGAAATGTTATATATATCTATAGAGCTTATCTTAATTAACAGATTTTTTCAGGTAAGTTAAAAAAAAAAAGGGGGGGGGGGGGGGGATATAGTCTGCACTTTCTGCATGCCAACAGGCACTTCCTCTTTGTGTCTTAGCCTTATCTTGTTGATGTTTAATTATAAAGTAGGAACCTTGATACTTAGAGTACATTATACCGTCTGCAGTTGTGAGTGCATCTTAGTAAAAACACTGGTCACTGTGATAACAAATAATGCTAATGCTCCCAGCACAGTATTTGTTAGCAAAACAGCAGATCAAGTTGTACAGGTTTTCCAGATCAGAGTGATTCATCAGTCAAAACACACACACACACACACCTTTCTTTTAGCCTGACTCAACATAGCATCAGTCAGGTTATCAAACAGGGCCAGTGAGGGCGGAGCTGATACTCACAGTCAATACAATAAACAGAGAAATACTACCGCCTATGTGTTCGCCTACATCATTAGGTTATGTAAACTGCCTGGAGATGGATAATTGAATATAAAGAAATTAATAGGACATAAAGGGACCTTGAGTCTGATCCAAACGTCACACCACATAGTGGAAATTAAAACAGCAAGATCAACATTTTATTTCAAGAGCAAAATCTCACAAATTATTGACTTTTTCTTCAAAACACACAAAATCCAAATATGTCCACTTAAAATGATTTGACGTCACAATGCCGGATTGAATTTTGATGTTGATAACTTGACACACCGAAGCACAATTTGGCATTTAGAAACTTCAATTGTTTGACCAGAACCCTTAAGATGTTAATATAAGTAATAATGATGTCACACAATTTCAACACTAGGTGCTTAAAAAAACAAAAAAAACAAAAACAAAAAAAACCAACAAAAAAACAAGCACAAAAAACAGTAAATGAATGTTTGTGAAATCAGATCACTTGAATTTAAGCTCATGACAGTCCCAAGTTAAAGAAAACAAAAAAGAAAGGGATTCACAGCTACATGTCGACATTAAGAAAATTGAGTAAAATAACTATAGCAATAGTTTAAACTAAAAAGTAAATGTTATAAGCGGAGGAGGAAATCTTCGCGACTGTGAGTGGTGGGAGGGTGTTTGATGCTGAGCTTTTCCTGCTGTCAAGGAATGCATTAAAAGCAGAACAGCTCATTCAATGAAGTAACGGTAACTGATGGTACATTCAACGCTTTGGCAATTAAGAGAAAAAAATAAAAAAAATAAAGACACAATAAAACAGTGAAATGGCATTGAGAAACTTACGACATCATTTAGACGTGTTTTATCTCGCAAGCACTCAAGCTTTTCTCGCAGATTCTTCATAGAGAGCCGAAGTGAAACCGCAACATCCGGGTTTTGGAAAAACAGAAATGACGTAAAATCTGGTCTCACTCCACAGGACTACATGTGGTTCTTATATTGTTGTTTATTCTGCATTTCTGTATTAAGCAGACTTTAACAATTTGATACCAATGAACAAACAAAAAAATTCAAGTTGTAATTCTGTGTGCTTGAGTTAAGTTATCTCGGCAGTTATCAAATAACAAAGTTAATTATCATTAAAAACAGCCAGTTTTTCCACCCTGCTTTCAAACTTGCAGCAAACTGCACGATACATTGTTGCAGTTTCGCCCTTGCTGTTTAAAAATTATTACAGTATTTGAATTTACAAGTCAAAAAACGTACACGTCACTACTGGGCAGACTCTGGTTTCAAATAATTTCACCACTGCAAGATGGCAGCTGCGGTATCCAGGACATTTTGATTTCACTTTTGTACGATGGGAGGAAGTGGAGATGCGTCATCCATTTTTAAAAACGGTCTATGGTTGAGCCCTGGTTTAGCCCAGTACTAAATACAAGTTAACAC
Organism: Epinephelus moara; assembly: GCF_006386435.1. NCBI lineage: Eukaryota > Metazoa > Chordata > Actinopteri > Perciformes > Serranidae > Epinephelus > Epinephelus moara. The sequence goes on from NC_065527.1 coordinate 21,593,906, forward strand.
ACATCAATTATAATTATCTACTCATTAAAATCCCCCTCCGCTCTTCCTGTAAAAATATACTGACGACACATTTAGCCACCAGCTAACCCCACCCATCATACAATTCCACACTTGACAGTTAGCTAATGTGTCTCGGCTAGCAGCACAATCTCATAATAGATGCGAGTTGGGAAAAACTTTTACATTTTCAAAAAATGGGATAGAGCCTAGCACTGCTCTGTATTCAGTTTGTCCTAAAATATAAAAAGTAAACCCAGGAACATTTAATTTTTCTCAGAGACAGATGAAAGAATGAGAGATTGTGTTGATTTACAGAGGCTAGTGGAGCAGAGGCTAGCCCAGATGTGTCGTCAAGACTTCGGCTCTCTATAATTGTACTTTTTTTGTCTTAATTTTATTTTCCCGTCTCTTCTACATTTGTTTGGGCTTTTTTTTCTCCTCTTCCAAGTCATTCCCCAGCAACTGTTTTACAGTTAAACTGACAAACACTACATCTAAAAGCTAAATGAAAACTAGAACAATCAGTCTATAATAATAAACTCTACATGCTAGTTCTAGTAAAAGATTATTAGTACTACTGCTTACTCAGATGACAGAAATAAAGTACTTTATATAAAAAAAACAAAAAAAAACAAACAAAACAAAAACACAATAAGATGGACAAGTTAGTCAGGGAAACAGAAGAGCTGCTGATATCTATCCTACCTGACTGACAAAATGTTAAAAACCGCTTTTAGATTGTTTTCTATGACTTAAACAGCAACTACTACAGCAACTTTTTGGTCAGACCGGGATGGTTCATCAAGCCTGGTTACTAACTTCAAAGCTTGCATCCTGATCGATGGACGTCTCTGTATCTTGCTCGACCTCCTCCTCTTCTTCTTCTTGCTGGACTTCTTCCTCTACTTGTTCAACCTCCTCTTCTACCAGCTCTCCGTCATGCTCCATCTCCTCTTCTACCACCTCTCCTGCTTGTTCCACCGCAACAGGAGACGACTCATCCGTTGCTTTTGAATGGTTGAGCGAGCTGTCCAGCTGTGTTTCACTTCTGACTTTACTTTTCTTGGCTGAACCCTTAGGGCGGCCCCTTTTCCTTGGGGTGCCAGCATCACTTTTTTGAGCACTTGGGGGACGGCCCCTTTTCCTTGGGGATCCGACATTGGGGGTGCGTTGTGTGGACGCAGAGGCAGACAGACCCTTGCGTAAGTGAGCGCCTTTCTTGGACTCTGACTTGCGAGGCCGACCACGGCTTCTGCGAGGGGTTGTGGGAGTGCCCTCTGGAGTATCAGCGCGTGGATATTTCCTTGGCCTTCCCAGTGGCTTCCATACTTTGGGCTTTTTCAGCTCCTCGGGTGACGGTAGAGGGTACTTTCTTGGCCTTCCCCTTTTGGCTGGTTGTAGTCTTGGTCGTCCACGCTTCCCTTTCCCGGGCTTGCTTCTTGGAGTTCGGCCTACCTTAACGTGCAGCTTGTATGCAGGGGGTTTTTTGTTTGGGGAGCCTTTAGGCCGTCCTCTTCCCCTCTTAACTGACTGGGAGCCATCTGTGACCATGTCTTTCTGTTGTACATTTTTTCTTGGCCTTCCTCTCCCTCTACCAGACTTTGCCAAGATGCCATTGGGTGTATCTTGTGAGTTATTCACCTGCAACTTTCTTGGCTGACTTCTCCTCTTCATAACGGGGGTACCATTTGCCTCGTCCCCCTCACTGCCCCCCTCCGTCTCCAGCCTAGGTTTCTTATCGAGGGAGCGTCTTTGTTTCTGAGGTGTTACAGAACTGCCTTCATTCTGTTCACCTGTTAGACTTTCTGCCTTGCGCTTCGTAGATCCTTTTGGACGACCCCTTTTCCCTTTTGGTGCATCAGAGCCACCGTTTGGTAAGCCTTCAGCATTCTCTGAGGTGCTTGTGCTGAGAGACTTTTTTGGCCTGCCTCTCTTCTTAGGAACATGGTCTGTTGTTGGGCCGTCTTCATTACCGGCCTCTTTAATTTGCACATCTTGGTCAACTTCTGCTCCTTGCTGCTCTATGTTTTTTTTTAGTTTAGGACGTCCTCTTCTCCTCGGGGTCTGTGGGGGCCCACCGTTGGAAATTTCGGAACCCGGCTCTTCTTGGTTAACGTCTGTAACACAAACCTTCAGCTTCTTTGAGCCTTGCGGCCTCCCCCTTCCTCTTTTAACTGGACTGTTGTTGGGTTCTTCTACAGCAGGCTCTCCCTCATTGCTCGCCACATCTCCTTGTTCTGTCTCAGCCTTACTGATCTCTTCTTCCATACTGCTGCCGTCAGCTCAGACCGCCTCTGTAAGGTTTGCACCTGTAAATTAGACATTGAAAAACACAATTAATATTTAATAACTTATTCTGTGCATTAAACTATTCAGTTTTGATTATATAACTGGGGATAAGCGTGATTGAACAGGACTTAAGTATTGCACAATAGTAAAGTTATGCAATGTTACAATGAGAAATGTTTCTATTTAAGGTCCATGAGTTCATAAGATGATTAAGTGATTAAATCAATGAAACATTTGATGTTTCCAGGTTCTAAAATGTAAGCTTTTGATGCTTTTGTTGGTCTTACATTAGAGTAAATTGAATATTTTGTAGGTTTGGGACTTCTGGTAAATTTCATGATGTCACCTTGTGCTCTTCGATGTTGTGAAGGGCATTTTTTCCACAGTTTTGTAATGGTCAATAGATGAAAGGGATTACTCATATTGCAAGGTTTTTGCTCTTTAATTTAAAAAAAAAAAAAAAAACCTACAGCTTGACCCCATGTTTTAACTAACAGGCCGATTTATGTAATAACCAGAAAGTCTTGTAATATGACCCAGCAGATATTCTTATGTTACAATTTCTGGCAATCCAAGATAAACTGATATATCCAAATAACAATATGTCTCAAAAAAATATCATAATGTTAAAGAGCCTTGGTAACACAACAAAAATGTTTGTCTTACTGAAATTTTAAACAGTAAAAATTAATTCTGTGTTTAAGATCTGATGCAATTTGCTCTTCTTGAACTTTACAGCAGAATAAAGGGTAATTTAGGCTTTTCAAAATAATGTAAAACTGAACGCCAGCCTTTACAAAATAAAATAACAATAAAAACATTTCAAAATCTGTGTCTTTATCTTATCTGCTTAATCACTTGCAGTTAAGTACTTGTGTGTCACTGTGGTTATTTATTACTAATACCAATCTTAATTACATATTAATTTTAAATCTGCACGTTATCTGAATTTAATGTTTGAACCTGTCAGACGCTTTACTGATCCACTTGAAACAGATTAAAAACATTTTCCATTGAAGAAAAGTTATTAGTAGTGAAAAATAAATTTTGGCTGCAAAATATTATTATTACACTGCTGCTAAAAAAGGCGGAGTGAACAAAAACAGGCCACATAAACACTTAAGTCTGCAGACTAAAATAGCACACACATGTGCATATTTTTAAATATTATTTAGAAAGCAGTTACTAAATTTTACATTATTCTGTTGTTATAAAACACTTAGATTTTGTACGGCCATGTCTACTTCCTGGATTGCAATCCTACAACGGCGGGAACATGTACTCCTCGTCAAGTGAAATGGCGGCTAACAATAACATGCAAATGATAATCGTTTGGTGTTCTTTGGCTGCATATTTTCGGTCTGGAACATCTGCAAATTATTTTAAAAAATAGTAAAAGCACAATGCATGAACAACTGTGACTAAATTACGATCAGTTTGGTGAAATTTAAGGCCTTGAACAACCGCGACGACTATGGACCAGATTGTATTCCAGGTAATAGTCAGCCTCAAAATCGACGGTGATGGAAAGAGTGGCGCGAGGCGTGGAGCAGAAAAATACTGCATCAAACAGAGTGCATATCTCACCTTTAAGAAATCCTCTGTGAGAATTTGTCTTATTTTTTCACAAATTGTTGGATCATCAGAGAGCCCGTCTAGTGAAAGTCTGCGTTTATTGTTGCTGTGATGGCTGTTTAAATTTGCGATCACTTCCGGCCGTCCGTGACGTTTAGGAGGCTCTGAAGGAAACGGCAGCACGGACTTTAGTTCCGCCTCAGGATCCCCTCTGACTCCTGGGCTCGTACTGTAATTTAGTTATTAACTATTATTAGTTATCTATTTGGTGCAAAAGGGGGAGACGTGTCAGATATTTTTTCGAGCACTGGACTCACGTTTTTCGGTTATTAGTATTTTGGTCTAGGGTAGGGGCACACAAATGTAAATGTTTTTTCCCCCCTAATTATTTTACCAATTTTTGAAGAAAACAAACTGTAAAAAAAAGAAGTAATTATCAAAATTAATATTCATATTCAAACTTCTGACCTTTCTTGGATACATCTTCTGCGAGGAATGCTGAATAAAAGTCTGAGTTTAAAAAAGTGATACTTCATTAATATCACTTCATTCTACATCTCATTTAAAATTTGGCCAATATGGAAATGACGTCTTCAACAAATTTCAAACATCACAGGCTAATATTTAAAAAATAATCTAACTAATTATGATGGAGGGCTGGTCATGCATTTTTTGCCAGTCACTCAGGGAGGCTCAAGCTTCGGGAACGTGAAAAAAATAAAACAAAACCTAGCCACACCCCAGCCCTCCTCCTCTGATAAGTAAAAAACAGTCTCTAATGTCTCTATACTACACATCTGGTCTTGGGCTGCTGCTGAGAAATTCAATTCACCTGTGTATGATCAATAAAGTTTGCCTTATCCATAAACATATAAAAGCACTACTTGTGTTAAAAGACAGTCGACCAAATGTGCAGTCCTTACATGCTAATCTGAAAGAGCTCCATGCCTAAGGCTGCAACTAACAATTATTTTACCATGAGTTCATCAATTAATCTGCTGAGTATTTTTACAATTAATTTATTAATTGTTTGGTCAATGAAATGTAAAAAAAAGTGAATCATCACAATCTCCCAGAGCCCAAAGTGAGGAGTGGTGTCTGACCACCAGTCCAAAACTTGAAGACTTTTTATTTACGGTCATAACAAGTACTCACAGCATGATGAAGCCAGATTTGTAAGAGATAGTAACACCATATTTTGACAAATCTATCATAAGTGCACATGGACATACAGTGAGAAATGTAAAAGAAGTATTTCAGCTGCATCTATGCTTCTTTGCTCACCAGGAGTACTGATTTTTCAGTGTGAAATCATTGTTAAATAGTGCATGAGCTGTTTTCATTACCAGTGTCTGAGCAGAAAAAAGAAATGTATTTTAATATAGTGGTGATTCAACAAATGTGTATAACACTGGTGTGATAAGACTCTCACAACATATTGTTTAGAAGCAACGTTGCAACTAGCTGTCAGATAACAATATTTGTATCTGGAACATACATGGTCAGTAATGGAGTAACTACAACACAGTGTCTGGTGAAGCCGTTGAAATGTATTAATTATTCATTTTCATTGTCTATTTAAGTACAGTGTTGTATTTTAGTATATGGGCTGTCACCTCAACCAAGTACCGGACTGCAGTTCAGCACTGCCCCCTACAGACTAATGTGTTTAGTGTTAATAATAAATCGACAGCAAATATCAATATGCACGCTGTAACACAAATAAAGACATTCTTAATTATTAATTATACTCAAAGACATTTTAAATCATCTGATAATAAAATTAAAGTACTAAAATAATAAAATATCTTATTAAATAACATTAATAATGGCATAAGGAAAAATAGTATGTTGATTTTTTGATCAAACCTACATTATAAACGTATCATTCATTTATTTACTGGTTTGTTTCACACACATAAATACAAATCACATGAAATAAGTATAAAGTGTGTGTGAGGGTAGAAATCACACCCAAAGGACACAAAAAAAGGTAAAATGCAAACATACAAATTCACCAGGAGATTATTTATTATAGAGGATAACTATAGTTTAAAATCTCATGTGAAGAATTAGATATTTAAATTCAGGGACAGCAGCATTATAGAAGCAGTTAAATGATTTCCATGAAGAGAGAAAGGCTTTGTCTGATGTGTAATAGTCCATTTGAAGTTTTATTGTGCATTACATGATCATTTAAAGGTCATATTTTCCAGTAATTGTCTATTTTCTGATGAGTTCTTGTAGTTGGAAGATTATAAAAAAAACTGAGTTTTGAGGATCTTATTTTGTGGCAGGCTTTTATTTTACGTGACAAAGTTCTTTGCACCACTGTCACACTACTGCAGTGGCATTTTTGGCACCATAGGTCCATGTGGGCTGAGCACGTGTGTGTATGACACAATAAACAGTATCAAACGTGTATATTACACTAAGCAGAGGCACTTGGTTTAAAGTGAGACAATTTAACTTTTATAGTATAATTATAATGAATACACCCATGGTCAGTTTCATACATTTAAGGGTTTTGCTGCAACAGCCTTACTTGGTCTGTCGGACCAGTGAATTATAGAGGCTAATATAACCAAACTCTTTGACAAACTTCATATATGTTACTGTATCATTGACATTATGGAGTCAGCTTTATAATTGTTCACTACTTATGATGCTGTTTTAATATTTGCAATCATCCTGTATTTGTGGCAAGAGGTCCTCTGTTTAAAAAAGAAGAGCATCAAGCACTTCTTTACCACTTTCTGGTTCATGTTTACGAACCAATTGGTCTTAAATTTTGTCAAAATAAAAGCTTTCTACTTACTTTTATATGCTGCTATTCTGCACTAAGTTGAATATGTCCTCAGTGAGAATGTCAGAATACTCACAAAACAAAGGCCCTAAGTGGGTGTGACTGATTTATAAGATCAGATAAACTTTATTGATGTCACACAGTGAAAATAGTCTTGGCAGCAGTGATAAAAACAGTACAGATGAGTAACTTTTAAAACTAGAAAAGGCCTACTACTGTACATACATTATCCTTAGTTCTATATACATTAATATATTGAGTATGGTTGTGGAAAGCTCATCTGACTTCCTTTAGTGTGAGTTTTAGTTTATTCTGCTTTGTTCCAGCTATCTCCTGTCTTTCCTGTGCCTCTCCACAGAGGGGAACCATATTGACAAAGACAGAAAAAACAGGGGGAAAAAAGCTAGAAAAAAAAGGCAAATTAGAGAGAGGCAGATTATGTTGCACTGGGTAGCTGGATAAGGGGGTGGAGTATGAGGTAAGGGCAGATTGATGAGGTCAGCGTCAATAAGAAGAATCCAAGAAGAAAGAAGAAATATGCAAATTATGTTATATGTGTGTGTGAAGAGAGAGACGGAGACACAGAGAGAGAGGCTGTCAGTTTAAAGGAGGGAGAGAGAGGCTGAGAGAAAATGACAGACGTGGCCGGAGGAAAGGAAAGGAGTGTTTGAGAAAGACAACCCCTGAGAGACTGCACGCTGAACCCGCTGCCCCGTCTCAACCCTCCTCCTCCCCCCTCCCTCCCCCGTGTGCTTTGCCATGGTTACCAGACAGGGCTCCCAATGCAGCCAGTTAATGTGTTTTTCAGCGGCAGGAGCGAGCTGGGTACTAATGTGTCTCAGTCTGTCTCCTGCACAATCAATGTCAACTGTCCTGGGATGCACAAACACATGGAGGGGCTGGGAGCCAGGGAACACTGAGCCACCCTGGCTGAGCGTCAGGGCGAGAGTCTGAAAGAGGACCACGTCACTTTCATTTGTTCACCTGAAAACTGTCAGCTCTGGTGCTTCGTGAAGTAGTCAGAAAAATGTGACAAGTTTTTTTTCTTGTGTGTGTGTGTTCTCTGTAGGAGCCTGATATCACATGCTGATCATTGCAATATTGATCTGTAATCTTTACGTATTAAATCCCTGACTGGGTGAGCAAAAATGTTTCCTACAGTACCACGAAACACCACAGAGCCCAGTAAAAGAAAACAGCTCATCACGTTTTTAAAAAATCCTCTTCAGTGTCCTTCTCAGTACTTATTGGATTAACTGGATATTTAACAAAAGCAACACATTTTCACCATTTATTGAATTTTATTGTCATATTTTCAGTTAATAAAAACACAACATCCAAAACAAGGTGCAGATCACTCATCCATAAAAACTATGAAAACGTAGAGCTGCAACAACCAGGTGTTTAATCACTAAGTCGACTGACAGAAAATGAATCTGCAACTATTTTTGATTAATAATTATGGTTATTTTTCCAACATTTTCTGTGATAATTTTCAGCTTTTATTCATCTCATCTGATGGTAAACTGAATATATTTGAGTTTTGGACTGTTAGTACAAAACAAGCAATGTGAATACGTCACTTTCAGCTCAAGGAAATTATGATTTTTCACTATTTTCTAACATTAAATGATTAATCTATTAATTGAGAGAATGATTAGTAAATTAAAAAATAATTGTTAGTTGGAGCCCTGTGAAAATGCACATCTTTTTCTTAACAATAAATATTTCCAGTTGCTGTGAGGAGCTTTAAAATGTCTGGTCATGAATAAGCATCAATGACAGTCCTGTGACGACATGTCTTTTATGTTGTAATTTTCAGTGCCTGTGAACACAATTAAAAATCCCGTGTGAATCATACATCGGGGTCATGAACCTTGGCTGTCTTTTTATTGAACCGTGTTAAGTGTTCAGCGCACAAAGCCGGCCAAAAGGCACTGCCCCCTCCAGAGCACCGCGTTGTCTCTTCTTGGCTCTCCATGATGTCTGGAAAGTTTGGGGAATTCTCTCCAGATGAGTTCATGCAGCCGAAACTGTTCTGCAGATTTACTCAGATCAGTGATGACATTCGTGATAATCTCATGATTTAAAAAAGTACATAATACGTTTTCTCTTGGTCTGATAAAAGGAAATGTCGTGGCTTCCAGATGCAGCTGCATGCCACTTTGTTCCCAAGGACCTCACCTGTGACCTTTCATGTCATCACAGGTTAAGGGTCTCAGGGACAATGAAGCACGCTGGCAGACACTGCTGGTCTCGAAAGGGAGCAGCAGACAGTCAGCTGTTCAATCAGTCTCGTCCGCAGGTAAAATCCAACACGACATCTTAAATGTTACTGTAAGCTGTGAAATTTAACTTGAAAAAAACATATTACTGTGACGTATGTCAAGTAAGCTGCTATGCATATGTGTCATGTATGTTTATGATGAATTTCTTTTTGTTATTTAAACGCAGTGAGATTAACTTTTGATATTAAATCTGCAATTTAACAACTGACAGATACATAGCATTTTATATTATAACAAAAACAGACTGAGTAAAATGAGAAACAGTTTATGCGTCATATATGGATGGTTACCGTTGTTTTTTATCAATGCCAATGCAGTCCGACATGAAACGTTTCGTCTTGACACGTCTGCACAAAACGGACCGGATCACATCCTGCAGAAAGACAAAGATTTAGTTAGAGAACATTGTTAAACACATAAAAATCAATTCTCGTTATTTATCCGTTTCATTTTCAGGGCCCTTTTACTGTCCGTCCTCCTGACATAGCCAGCGCCTGTTATTCAGTGCAGCTCTGTGCAGTAAGACGTTCAAACAAAATGCCCCCTGCTGGTAGACAGATAGACAAAGACACACACGCGGAGGAAAATCCTCAAATTTAATGTATAAATTGGGATTTGCATATAGGATGAGCATACAGCCTGTATGAACATTAAGCTCCAACAGAGCGGTCATATAGCTCATAGACACACAGACACACTCTTTGCTTGTGCACATGCATGAAACGTCCACAGACAGCTGTGCCTGGAGCCGCAGACAACACTGTCGTCTTATATTTCCTACAGGCCTTGTGATCTCACTGGATTATGCAATCACTCCCCCATGACAAAGATGTTCAGCCTTGAGGGAGTAACACTGATTTACTCTTCCCCAGACAAAATAAATGTCACACAAGCCTGACACTGCAGATGCCACATGAAGAATATGAGCCGGGGTCCAGACAACTGCTGCACGGCTGAAAAGCTCCGTTTGCATCACATGGAAGTCTGTGCAGACGACAGCTTCGTCGCCTGCCAACGATCCAGACTGACTTACTAAAATCTGTCCGTGGCCAGGTGCACACACATGCAGACAAACATGCGACTCCGCAAAGGCACACAGAGCATGAAGCCTTTCGCTGCCAGTGTGAGAAATTAGACTGCCTCTCTCTGTTTCCTCTTTGTCTCTGTGCTTTGAGATGTTTTCCTCTGTCCCAGTTTCATGAGCTCCTCTGCTGCTCTCTAAAGCACGAGAGACAAAGACCGGAGGATGAAAACCAGAAGCTAGAGGGAGAATGAAGCTAAATATTCTCATGTAAAAAAACACATACCCATGTCTAAAAGAATGAACATGAAGGTGGATACAAATGAAGGAAAGATGGCGGTTGGACGCGGTCAGTCAAATTGCTTGTCTCGATTTGTTAGCCGGCCCGTTTAAGTCATTCTGAACTCACCATTTGCCCTTTCCTGGTGTTCCTTACATGAACACACACACACACACATTTGTACTCATGTCCGTGTGCACATGCATACAACAAGTGCATGTACATAAAAAAGGTATGCGTGCACACACACAAACACTCACACACACATTAAACACTCTTCCGACGAGTTATTGATCCATTTTCCCCTTGAGAGGAAAAAAAAGGCAATAATTAATCCAGTGGTAAAGAAAATAACGCTTGATAAAACCTATCCTGCCCCATCTTCACAGTCTTCCTTTTCTCTGAGCGCTGTACGCGGCGGCGAACAGAAAAGCTATTCCCCTCTCGCTACCCCTCCATCTCTCGCTCTCCTCTTTTTGTCTCTCCTCTTCTTCTATCCCTCTCTCAGGCGCTGTCCCTGGCTCTGTTTTGTGCCTGTTTCCCTCTGCCAAGTCACATCACTAATTCTCCAGGCGATTAGAGTCCGAGCAGGCAATGTCTATGAGGCAGGTACGCTACACACACACACACACACACGCACACACACAGAGTAAAACACACACAGACAATTGCATTGATTCCATTATCTGGTGCTGTACCAACACCCCCACTTCCCCCAACCCCCAACAACCACCAACAGCGCCTCCATCTATGACCTCTCCCTTCATAAATCTGTGTCACCTACATACATCACACACAAACACACACACACACACACACACACA